>NC_037540.1:22310334-22317785 GCF_001531365.2 Cynara cardunculus var. scolymus | reverse complement strand
AAACATGTTTATCTCACATAATATCGAAGTATATAAATATATTTACATTTATTGATATATATATATATATATATATATATATAATCAAAGTATAGTTTATATTTTAGTAGGAGTCAGATTAATTTTAATAAATGATTGACACAAAATATTTGTCAAATCACTAAAAAGTGTTAATATGAAATAGGCAATTAACAAAAGCAAATTGATTAGAAAAATTTATTCTCACAGTTTCTCATAGAACCATACAGATTTGTGCCCCGTGAGCAAAAAGTTTGATGCGACATAAACAATTAACATTAACAATCTCACTGTGTGACTTGTGCAATCACCGAACCATAATTTGTCATACATGTTTTGTCACAACTCACAAGTCACACCAGTAAAATTTGATGACATATGTGATTATCGGGCTCCGGTGATATAATTTGGATGGTTTTAAAAGTTTTGGTAAGTAAGTCAATTTAAAATAATTGTGTTTATGTGATATTTTACTTATTTAAGTTTCACCGCCTTAAATATTTTATGCATGAGATAAGTGTTATATATCATTGGTGAATGTGAATGAATGAATTTAAAAATAGTAAACCTTCATTGCATGTGGTTTGATAATATAAAAGAGATAAGATAAAATTTATCTTATCTATTCAGTATTGAGAGAAAAAGGAGAGAAAAGTTGCGGTGTGTGTGTGAGATCTTGTGAAAGACTGCGTGAAGTTGATTCTGTGATCATATTTGGAAACTGTTGTTGTGAGATTCATTCTTGTATACGTGAATATAAGGTGAGTTTTTGTTATTAAATTTTCTATGTTTAGTATTTGAAATACTTGAACTGGTTGGTGTTTATGTGGAAGAAAGGTAAACTGTTTTTTAAGCTGTTTTGAGTTGAGAAAGGTAAACTGTTCTTATAAGTTGTTTAAGTTGATATTGAAACTGGATTTAGAACTTTGAAAGTTCTTGATAGAAAGTTTTTGTGATAAAACTGTTTTGATGTCATTCTTGGCAAAAATGATAGATTTGATTACGTTTTATGAGGGAATGAGAGTGGCATATCAAGGAGAGGTGTAACATGGGATAAGAGTGACATATCAAAGAGAGGTGTACCATGGGATAAGGATGACATATCAAGGAGAGGTGTACCATGGGATAAGGGTGGCAATTATGAAATCTGAGTTTTGATCATAACTCTTGTTATCACATCCATGAGATGCAATGATTCTGAGTTATCATTTATGTGTGATGTGAAGACTTGAAATTATTGTTCTTATTGATATGATAACAATGATGTTGTGCAGAGGAGGAAAATGGCTTATAGCCAGAGACTTTAATTGCATGTGTTTCAAATAAACAATGTTTTTGGGATATTGGATATTACACTTCAAATTGTTCAAAAGGGTAAAGGTTTGATGAGAACCTAGAGGGGCTCTGGTAGGTCTTAATGTCTAACCAGAAGGCCTTTTTGGTTGTGATGTGAAATTTGTTGGGTTTTTTTGTTAGTCGTGGGTCATGTTTGAATAAGTCCCTGCCAGGGTGTTGATCTCAGATCTCTCAATAACACTAATAATCCAGTTAAGAATAACCAAATTATAGCATTTTAATGAACAAAATGATGAACTCTCAAGAACAATGTATGAACATTCAAAGAGCAATCTTGTGTGCCAATAAATTCACTTTATTCAATCTGAAAACGTAAAAGCGACAAAGTTTACAATAGGCCTAATCACCTATTTATACTAGAAGACTAATTAGAAGATAACTATCTAGTGAGACTATTTAGCTAATCTTCTACTAATGGATAAAGTTTATCTAAACTATGGATAAGCTATAAATTAAGATAAACTTGAAATCCAGCTGTCGATTTGTCATCTCCAGCTGTCTTTCATGGGATGATGATTCAACCTTATATTCATTTCTTCATCGTATGCTTCTGGTTGTATTGCTGAATAAAACTCTAAGTGTGGTTGACCAGAGGACTGATGAAAATTCTCTTTCCATCGCATCTCTGGTTGTTCATCGATCATCCGGTTGTTCTTCAGACTTAGTCATTTCTGCCTTATCGTCTTCATCGATCTTCTGGTTCTTCATCACTTATTGTTTTTTTTCATTAGTTTTATACTTATTCATTATGGGGTCTAACAATCTCCCCTAAGTAATGAAAGAACAAACATAAACTAATCAATGAACAGAATCGAAGAATAGAGACTAATCTAAAGAAAAACATCGAATTCCAAATTTTCATTGGATGATGAATTCTTACAGTAATGGAAACAGAAATTTATAACAAGGCAAAAATTTGAAAACTCCATTCATGATCTACCTTGAGATATATCCCAGAAGCGCAGGAGCAGTCTTCGATAACTGAGGACTGTCGATATCTCATGAATGAATTGATTCCCATCTTCTCTTAGCACATGAGATCTGCCCAGTCTCTCTCTGATGACCTTCTGAAACCACTGAAGTGTATCGGTTGAATACTTGAAGGCTTCAGTTAGTCTGAAGAATTTCTTTACCCCGAACTCATTCTTGAAGACAAGTCTAAGCTCAGGTTGAGTTAAGACAGAGGCAGATCTCTTCTCCTGCAGGCCAGGAAAGTCTTCATTCGGTGGGGTGCAGGAGAGTCTTTCGATACCCAAATATAGAGCAATTTGAAAATCACTCTTGGCTCTGTGCATCACCAGGGTCTCCATCGTCTTCACTATCGCTCTGTTTGCCACCCCAAATCTAATTCCTTGATCATGTCGCTGAGCTGTGAACGCATAAAGTTCGATCAAGTCGTAGGGGTTGAGATTGATCAAGTCATTGTCGTTGAAGACGTTGACCTGACTGTGAGCTCTTTCCACCGTGTACTCGATGTATCTTATTGCTCTGTTGGYKAAGGTCCTYATTTTTATATCCATTACCCTCCTTATCCCATCGTTTGAGAAGGCAACTTGTGGTGGTTGGGTAGTCTGTCTAACAAATCGATGATGTAGGAGGTCCATGGATTCTAATGAAAGAACTAGAGGATTGAGGGACTAGCTTTCATCGCGATCGTGGTACATGTATTGATGGATATTCTCCATCATGATGGGTTCCCTTGGTGGTATCTCTGGACGTCTCCTTAGCGACTCCATGTTCTGTATTATTTCATCGACTAGGCTTTGCGGAGGATGCCTAGATGAAGAGGGAATGTCCGCTTGCACCGTGGTTGGTTCGATTGGGGGTGTGTTTGGGTAGAGGGTTGTGTATCGATTGGCAAGAGGATGGTTTCTTGGGTTGTCTCAGGTTCATCGGGTTGGGTGATGAAAGGTTGTTTATTGCGAGGGGTTGGTGATGGGGTTAATGGTAGGTCTGGTGTTGGTGATGGAGTGAAAAGTGGGTTGGTTTCTGTTGGTGGGGTAGTTGGATTTCCATCGGTTGAGGAACTCAACACGATGGGTTCTAGTGTGGTAGTAAGGGGAGCATGTACATTGAGTACATCTTCAGAGGGCTGAGCCTCTGGTTCCCTTGCTTGGGTTGATGGGGATTGTTGTGTTTGGGGTGATGGAGATGGTGGGTTTTGTTGGTGATGGGATGTTGAGGATGGAGCGGACTCCATTGCTTGTGGAGCGGTGGCCTGTTTCTCCCCCTCATGAGGACCGAGACCTTGATCATCGGGGCCTGGATACTCATGCCTTCGTCGTTTGAGGGGGCGGCTTGATAAGCAGGAGACCTTTGACCTGTTCTTCTTCCAAAGCCGTATATGCTCAGCCAAAGTATGCACCCCATCCTTGTTGCGCCGTTGTTCCATGGTACGAAGGAGAGTGTTGGTTTGATCTTGCTGTTGTTGAAGACTCCTCCTCAGCGCAATGGTAGGCTCAACCGATCTGGCGGCAAAATCTGCACTTATCTCATTGAACGATGAGATAAGTGCCTTGGATAGAGCCCAAAGGTCCGCTCTGGTGGCAAAATATGTGCTTGAGGTGGGTGGTGGTGGCACAGAGGTGGTGGCGGATGTCGATGGAGGATGGGGATGATTGGTAATGAGATTCCTCACCTCTGCAGTGAAGGAGGAGAAGGCTGCATCAAAGGATGGGCCTGCAGGGGGAGGTGGAGGTGGTGGCGGTTGGGGTATGTTGGCGATTATAGTGGCTGGGAGTTGGGTTAAGGTGGTTTGGATGTTGGTCAGCTGGGTGGTGATGGAGGTGAGGATTTCATCGATTGATGAAGATGTTTATGGAGGTGTTGGTTGAGGGAGTTGGGTGATGATTGTGGCGGGTAGGGCGTTGAGGGTTTGGAAGATGGTGTTTATTTGGGTGGTTATGGTGGCTATGGTCTCATTGGTCGTAGTTGCCTGGGCCGTGAGGGTGGCTATTGAGTGGATGAGGAGTGGTTTCTTTGGGTGGCAAGGGAGGATGTGTTGTTGTGGTGTTGGGTGACGGTTTGTTGGAGCATTTGGAGACGGGTGGTATTGTCTCTGGTTTGGTTGGCAAGGGTGGTGAGGGTCTGTTGAAAGGTGCCAAGGGATTGTTGAAGGGTGGAGGTATCGATTGATGGTGGGTTGTCAACAATCCCTTGGATGATGAGTTTTAGGTCTTCCAAGGACCGCTGAACTAAGTCAACAAAGGCTTGGAACTCAGCCTTTGTGACTAGATCTGCCGTAGGGGTAACCCCTGCAGCAACATATGCTGTAGGTTGAGCCTCTGATCCTTAGCCGCCTTTAAGGCCTTGTGAAAATGTGGGCCTTGAAGGACTTCCATCATGTCCTTGATTGCCCTCAAGTGAGGAGCTATCTCCAGATGTTGCGACAGCTTCTTCTTCTTCCTCGGCTTTAGAGGCCGGGTAAGAGAAGTAAGTGTGTGTCCCCTTCGCTAGATCAAGTATCGAAAGGAAGATCGCTCTGAACGATCTTGGGGTTCATCAAAGGCAGAAGCAACACATGCTTTTGGGTGTGTGGGGGGTATTGTCGAGCCTTGAGGCGATGAGGCTCTTATGACTTCATCGCCTCTCTGTTGGGAGAGAGGTGATGGAAGTTGGGGTTCCTACGGTAAATCATCTCTAGAGGCCCGGAGAATGGCCTCTGGATGGCTGGTTTGGGTTGGGGTTGGACTGGGCCGTCCTTGTTTAATACCCCTTTGGCCTTGATCTCCAGGGGTAGATGTGGTGGTTGCCCTTTGGGAAGAGAGAGGGGGATTCTTTGAGTAGGGCCGGGGGATGCACGAGGAGTGTCATTATCATCATCATCTTCATCATCCGATGAAGATGCCTCCTATGCTCCCTCGCTTGTTTCTGGGGAAGGCTCTATTCGCTCTGGGGTAGCTGCCCTTGGTTCTTGGGACAGCAGAGAGCGTTCGTAGGTTCTGCGTATCTCAGATGTCTCTGGAATGACACTGAGCATGGCTCTGGAGATGGGTCTGCTGGTGGTGTATCCTTCCTTCGGTAGAGTGGGTCGATGGCCATGCATTTTGAAGACGGGGGTGAATGGTTCTTCAGCCGGGAGGCCATGTTTCCTCATTGCATCCCATATGAAGAGAGCTAGGAAACGAGAAAACAGGACAGAGGTGAGGGGCTTGCCGGTCGCCTGGAGCTTGCATTTCTTGACTACGGCCGTGTGGATCTCATTGTATATGAGAAAGGCGTAGTCAAGAGGGATGTTGAATAATCCGTACATGATGGTCATGATGTTGATGTTGCCCTGGTCCATCGACCCTAGTTTGCAGGTGAGGGCCCTGTTCAAGATGGAGAAGAACACGTTCCACATTGGTGATAAATGTTGCCTTTTGAAGTTAGAGGCATTGCGTAGGTCACGATTGTAACCTAGCATGTGGATGAACCGAAGAATGTCAGAGGTGGTGGGTGGCTCGGTGTATTGCTCAATGCCGAGTTCTCGAAGAGTGGGAATGCACAGTACTCGAGATACTTTTGCTCGCGAGATCTTGAGCGAGCAAATCATGTCATTTGGGGCGTCAATGTCCCCCATTATTCCATGGCTTTCAGGGTCGAATTCGCAGGTCTGCCAATACTGTTGGACTTACTTTTGCGGTACGCCGGTGTCAGTGAGGGTCAGTGCAGGTAGAAGAATGCAGTTCTTAAAGAACTCGATTATGACGGCAAACTTGTCGTCGAAGAGGGTGTTTCGCAGTTCAATGGCATGGTTGTTGGGCTTCATTGTGAGTAGATGTTTGAAGCTACTAATCCATCCACAGAAGATCTTCTTACAGACTGACCATATCTTTACAAAAGTTTGTCTCTGCATGAACAGTGTTGTATGCATGTTGTGTATGATGAAAATGAGATATCAACAATGGTCAAGTCAACCCCAGCCTTTTTATCCTTAGGTGACAAGTGTCCCCACGCATTAAATGTTGAAGGTAGTATAAAAGGCAGTGTGCTTCTCCCATGCACACTACTGGATTTTTGAAAGATTACTTAGTGCATTCTCAAGACAATCAACTATTCTCTTCTACTCCCTTGCTCTCCTGTGTGCAAAGAAAATCTTAGTGTTCTTCATTTCCTTTCAATAACTCTTTATGTTGTTCTTGTAAGTTCTTCTCCTTGTAAGATTGTTTAGGTTAGGTTTCCTTTCCTATCTTCCGCAACAATCTTTTGTATTTCTGTGTGTGTTAATTCTTGATATACATCAATAAGAATTAAAAAAGTTAAAAAAAAATTCGTGTAATTGTATTCAACCCCCCCCCCCTTCTACAATTACTTTCTGTTTATTGACATTCCCTTCGGGATTAACAAGTAGTATCAGAGCGGTTAGCTTAATCTCATAAGCTAGATCTACAATGGCCTCTTCTTCTTCCAACTCTGCTCCTTCTTACCAAGACAATGGCACTATTGCCAAGCCTCCCAAGTTTAACAAGAACAATTTTCCTATGTGGAAAAGTCGCATGACACTCTACCTTGAGGGTGTTGATAGTCAATATCTCTCTATCCTCAAAGATGGACCTATTGTTCCTAAAGTATGGCTTCATCATGGAAAGAACAAAGACAAAGGTAAATTCTGATGATGATGAAGAGAAATCTGACTCTACTGGAAGGTTCAGCACCAAAGATCCTTCACAGTACAATGAAGATGACAAAAGAAAAGTTTCCTTGGATACCAAGGTAAGGGCTATCATTGCCCTCTCTCTTCCTGATGATGTCTTCCACTCCTTGGTAAACCTCTCTACTACTAAGGATATGTGGAACACTCTCTGTGTTCTGTATGAAGGAACCATCGAAGTAAAAAAAAAAGAAGATTGGACTCGTTAGGCAATATGAGCTCTTTGTGCATGGGAAAGGTGAATCTCTCACTGAGTACTACAACAGGTTAACAGCCTCCTCAATGACCTGAAGTTTCATGGCAAAGTCTATGAAAATAAAGAAGTCATGTGCAAGTTCATGGGCTTTTTCCCAAACTTCTGGGAAAACATTTGTACTTGTATCAAGACAAGCAAAGATCTTGAAAATATGTCTCTTACTGCTCTTTATGGAACTCTCCATAATTA
>NC_037540.1:22292656-22310089 GCF_001531365.2 Cynara cardunculus var. scolymus | reverse complement strand
ATTATTAAAGGATCCCAGAACTTCTTCTCCTGTTGCTCTTCTCTGCAATGATACGAGGAAGCCAGTCAGTGAACCTCATATCACTTATCTGACTGAGTCTGAAGAAGATGCTGTCAGAAAAGAAGAACTTGCTGAAAGCCATGCTGATGATGCTATTGATGAGGGTGATGAACCCACAATTAATGACTTATTTGACAACATGACCATGATGGCTACCAACTTTAAAAGGTCATCGACCGTAGAACCTTAGATCAACCTAAGTCAGCTCCTCTTGATCTGTCCAATGAGGAGTGTTTCAACTGTGGCAAGAAAGGTCATTTTGCTGCTGAGTGCAAAAGCAAAAAGATCTCTAAGCATCATCCTTATCAACCCTCTAGCCGATCCTCTCACGACAAGTACAAAGCAAAGTACAAGAGAGCAAAGGCAAAGAACCAAAGCCTTCAAAGAAAAGGTAAGGGTCTCATGGCTGAGACTCATGACTGGATTGATGAGCCAACCTCTTCCTACAGTGCTGAGGACATGACACGTATGTGTCTTATGGCCAAAATTCAAGAGACAGAAGGCTCTGTGAAGGGATTCTCCTCTTTTGCTGCTGTTGATGTACCTTCTACCTCCAAGGATGCCAAAGATCTGGTCAAACAAAAGAAGGTAAACAACTTATGTTCTCTCTCTGAATCTGAAAAGGTTTAAGCTTATGATTCTTTATTTGTTGATCTATACAATGCTAGATCTGCTAAAAGAAGTTGACCTTGAAATTAAAAGTCTAACTAGTCAGTTACATAAATGCATGAATCAACTTAAAGACTTTGATAAGTTGAAAATGACCTGAAAGAACATAAGTTAATAAACAATGTTCTTAACAAAGAAAAAACTAAGGTCTATGAGAAGCTGGAGAAAGAAAAATCCATTCTTCAAAAATGGGCTAGATCATCCAAGAATCTTGATAAAATCTTACATGATCAACTTCCTAGTGAAATAAAAGACTGGCCTAGGTTATGATTATCTGGATCTATGTACTCTTGATGACTCTATGTGCATTTCTTCTCACATTTACCCTTTCTCCTCTTCATCTCATTTATTTGATTTTGTTGGATCTCTTCTTCCTAGATTTAATGATAATGGAAAATCTCTTAAGTTCGGAATTTTTGCCAAAGCTAAAAGTCCATACTCTGAAATTGAGAATGTTCCTGTCGACTGTGTGTTTAACTCTCTCTCTCTCTCTCTTAAGAAATCTCTTGATGCATGCTCATCTAAATCTAAAACTTCTGACCATCTGAAACATCCTTTGAATCGTCGTTTCTCTGTTGTTGAGAAAGGCAAGTCTGTGGACAAGCCTATCAAGAATAAGAAGCCAAAATCCAAACTGAAGATGAAACATAAGCCTTTGTCTACCTCTTCTAAGTCAGTTGTTGCTTCTCAGTCTGGTACCTTAGTACCTTCTGTTACTGAGTTCGTTCCTAGACTAGTATCCTTGAAAAAGGCTTCCAAGGTTTCTAGCTCTTCTCAGAAACCAATCCATGAGTCTGAAAAAGAGATTCTTGGTCCAAAACCCTCTTCTTCCTCTATCCCTCTCTCCAAAGCTTCTTCCTATTTCAAAAAAAATACAAGAAGCATGTTAACACAGTTAAGCACACACCTTTAATTTCTATTAAACTTGTGTTCATTTATCGAAAATATTATAACTATGGTGACACTTTTCATATGGCTAAGAACTGTCCCAAGGAAAGAATCTCTAGGCAGTAAGAGAAGAGAAAGAAGAAAATACTCCTAATCCCATTGAACCCACTGTAAAATGGGTACCTAAAAACTGATTTATCTATGTTTGTAGGGCTTAGGACACCGACAGGTTTGGTACTGGAAACAAGTCCCTATTGATCAACTATGTGTCTGAACCTGGTCCTTATGTAACCTTTGGAGATAATGCCAGAGGTATTACTAAAGGATTTGGTATTCTTTCTAACGGCTCAGTTACCTTCAACCGAGTAGCTTATGTTGATGGACTGAAGCACAATCTATTAAGCATCAGTCAACTGTGTGATCTCAACTTCATTGTAAAATTTGAAGAAAACCAGTGTTCAATTCTTGACTCTTCTGGCAAGAAGGTACTAACTGGTATCCGAAAGGATAATGTCTATGTGATCAACATGTAATATTCTAGCTCTTCCGACGCCAACTTTTGTTTCTACTCCGAGGCTACTACTGATCAAAATTGGCTATGGCACAAAAGGTTGTCCCATCTTAACTTCAAAACCATCAACAATCTTTCTAACAAAGATATGGTTATTGGACTTCCAAAGATGTCATATGTCAAAGTGAAGTTGTGTGCTGCTTGTGAAAAAGACAAGCAAACCAAAGCAAGTTTCAAGTCCAATATATGCTCTTCTATTTCTACTCCTTTGCGCATGCTTCACATTGATCTCTATGGTCCTGTGAGCGTTCAAAGTTTAGGTGGAAAACGTTATACTCTTGTTATTGTTGATGAGTACTCAATATATACTTGGGTCTTCTTTCTTCAACACAAGAGTGATGCAGCTGAAAAAATTATCAACTTTGTGAAGCGGACTRAAGTCTTGAATGGTCAACTTGTCAGATCAATTCGAAGTGACAACGGCACTGAATTCAAAAACAGTGTTCTTGAAAGATTCTTTGATGACAAGGGTATTTCTTAAAAAAATTCAGCAGTTCGGACTCCACAACATAATGAAGTTTTTGAAAGGAAAAATTGTACACTATGTAAAGCTGCACGTTCTATGCTAAGTGAAGCAAGTCTTCCAACCTACTTTTGGGCTGAACCTGTTAATACTGCTTGCTTTACTCAAAATAGGTCTATAATTATGAAAATACACAGTAAGACTGCTTATGAAGTATTTCATGGTAGAAAACCAAACATCAGCTTCCTTCATGTGTTTGGTAGTGCATGTTTTATTCTGAATGACAGAGATCAGTTAGGAAAGTTTGATTCTAAATCTGATGAAGGAATCTTTGTTGGTTACTTTCTCTTCTCTAAAGCCTATCGGGTATACAACATGCATCGTCAGTGCATTGATGAATCTGTCAATGTCAGATTTGATGAATCTGGATAGGTGCCTGCAACATCATCATTTCAAAGTGATGATCTTGAGCTAAATAAGTGGTTAGAATCTCACTTCTATGAGAATTCAACTCCAATCCGTGGACATCCACACTCTAATGGAGATGTTGTTACACCTGTTGAGGAAGATGAGAATGAAGATCATTCATTCAACATGGATATACCATCAGTCTGTCCTGAACAAGAACCAGCCGATCCGACACCTCTTTCCTGTGTGGAACCCTCAACTGGTGTCGATGTTCCTATTTCTTCTACTAGGAACATCGGTGACCCAACTCAGTAGTCATTTATTCCAATTCTCTGACGAATGCTGACGGTGCCTCTACCTCTCTTCTTCTTCTTCTTCCTCCTACCACTAAGTGGACTAAAGATCACCCAGTGGAGCAAATTATTGGTGATCAGCAAGCAGGTGTCCAAACACGTCGCGATGCTGGTAATATTTGTTTGTATGTCAATTTTCTATCTCTCATCGAGCCTAAAAGGATTGAAGAAGCCCTTGATGATCCTAGTTAGATCAGTGCCATACAAGAAGAATTGTTGCAGTGCAAGCATAACAAAGTTTGGAGACTGGTCCCCCGACAAACCAACAAAACAATTATTGGCACAAAGTGGATCTTCATAAATAAAATGGATGAGAACAGAACGGTGACTCGGAACAAGGCCCGACTCATTGCCCAAGGTTAAGGCAAGAGTAAGGCATTCATTATGATGAGACATATGCTCCAGTAGCATGTTTGAAAGCTATCGGAATCTTCTTTGCCTAACCTGCATTCAAGAGCTTCAAAGTTTTCCAGATGGATGCCAAAAGTGCCTTCTTGAATGCGAAACTTACTGAAGAAATCTATGTGAAGCAACCTCCAGGCTTTGAGGATCCTAAACATCTAGGGTATGTCTATAAATTAGACAAAGCTTTGTATGGTCTCAAACAGGCTCCTCGTGCATGGTATGACACTCTCTCTACTTTTCTTTTGGAAAACGGCTTCTCCCGTGGTAAAATTGACAATACCCTTTTTATTAGGAAACATAAAGGTAATGTTATTCTTATACAAATTTATATGGAGAATATCATATTCGGTGCCACTAAAGAATCTATGTGTAGAAAGTTTTCAAAACTCATGCAAAGTAAATATGAAATGAGTATGATGGGTGAACTCACATTTATCTTGGGTTTTGCAAGTCAAGCAATCCGACAAAGAATATTTATAAATCAAAGCAAATATGTTTTAGATCTTTTAAAAATTTTGATTTTAATGAGTGTTCTTCCATGAAAACCCCTATGGCAGCCACCTTGAAACTGAATGCAGACCCCGATGGCAAATTCGTAATGTGACCAGTTATAGGGGAATGATCAGCTCCTTACTTTATTTACTGCTAGCTGACCAGATATAATATTCTCAACATATCTTTGTATAAGATACCAAGCGAATCCAAAGGAATCTCACTTGGCAGCTGTTAAACACATTTTCAGGTACCTGAAGGGTACTCCCAATCTAGGTCTTTGGTATCCCAAAGACTCGGGTTTTGATCTAACAGGTTTTTCAGATTCTGATAATGTAGGTTGCAAAATTGACAGAAAGAGTACAAATGGTAGTTGTCAACTGTTGGGTGGAAAGTTAGTCAGTTGGACTAGCAAGAAGCAACACTTTGTGTCCACCTCAACAGCTGAAGCTGAGTATGTTGCTGCAGGTAGTTGTTGTGCACAAGTTTTGTGGATGAAAAATTAGTTAGCTAATTACGATCAGTTGTTCAGAGAAATTCCTATTTTTTGTGACAATTCAAGTGTCATTGCTATTGCCAACAATCTAGTTCTTCACTCTCGTACAAAGCATATTGATATTCGATATCACTTTATCAGAGATCATGTGTTGAAAGGTGATGTTGAACTTCACTTTATCCCCACAGACTATCAACTCGCTGACTTGTTTACCAAGCCTCTTGATGAAGCTCGGTTTAATTTTCTAATCAGTGAGTTGGGAATATTAAATGTTGACAAATATTTTTTTTGAGTCTTCACTAATTCTTTTGGGTTGTGTGTCTTCTCTAAAACTGTTGTTGTGTCATTTGCTCAAAAATAGGCTTTGTCTGGTATCTGTGTGAGTATCTTTTCTCTCTTTTTAAAATATTGATTTTTTGAAAATGATGGGTTTTACACTCGTATAATTTTTCTTGAAAATTAATTTCTATTTTCTCTCTAAAAGTATCTGTGTGTCTTCATTTTCTTTTGTTGGCCTAACCATTCCGGCCGTTCTAGTCGTGCCAGCCGTTTTACCTGTTCCATCTGTGCCGCCCCATGCCGCGTTCTGCGTGACCCACCACGTGTGCCGTGTGCCACACCACGTGTGGCGCGTGCCGCGTGACCCACCGTGCATGTCGTGTGACGCACCGCGCCTGCCATGTGATGCACTGTGCGTGCTGCGTCCCGTGCCACGTGCGTGTCGTGCCGGCCGTGGCCCCCGTGCCAGTCGTGCCGCCTCCCCACCTGTGTCGTGTCGGCCATGCCGTCCTATGCCGCGTGTCGGCGGTGCCGGCCATGCCGTCTGTGTCGCATGTTCAACCTGTTGTTCTGCACACACCAAACACATACACACCAAACACACACTCATCAAACACACACACCTCATAATCCAACTATCATTTGTTCCTTACCCAAACCGATCGGCCTCTCCTCATTCTCTGTCTCTCTCCTTTCGGCCTCTCCCCAAGCCGATCCCCTATACAAACCGATCCCCCCTTTTTTTCTCCTTAAAACCCCTTCCTCCCCTCTCTCTATTCATTCATCCTAAGCCGAACCCCCCCTCAAGTCTTTATCTCAAACTGATTACCCCATTCGGCCTAACCCTCTCTCTCTTTCGGCCCCTCCGTCAAACCAACCCTCTATCCTTCGACCTCTCTCTTCACAACCCAACCCTCTCTCCTTCGGCCTCTCACTCCCAAACCTACCATCTCCCCTTCCCTCAACATAACCGTTTCTCTCATTCGGCCTCCCTTACTCTCTCTCACCGATCTCACACAAGCCGATCCTTACACACACAAACCGAACCTTACACACACAAGTCGATCTCACACAAGTCGATCCTTACACTCACTCTCCCTCACTCTTGATTCTTCCTCTACAAAGACCAAGAAGCCTAAAAGGGCTAAAAACACATCTCCAACCAAGGACTCTCACAGTCCAAGGTTGTTGAAGTTGGTCCTACTGAGCCTAGGACATCTGTTATACACTCCCTAGCTCCTCAGTGTCCTCTCAACAGAACACTGTTGTACATGAGCGGATCCAACATCACTCCACCTTGGTGTCTCTACACGACCTTGGTGATGACTCAGATACCTCCCCTTTCCGAGATCCTTCATCTCCTCCACATGCTCATGTCCTATCACCCGAGATTGATGATCTTGATGATATTGCACGGATGGATGATTTCTCAGCTACGGCTGGTAATGACATCCCTTTTCTTCATTATCTGCTTATGGATGTGGGTGGTGAGTCTTACCTGCCTACTACTTCTACTACTGTGGTAATCGGTGACCCGCCTCTCGTAGGCGTCGATGATACATACATTGAGATTCACGCTGGTGTTGCTGATACAGATATTGAGCCTCACGCCGATATCGCTGATACATATGTTGAGCCTCACGCCGACATCTATGATATTCCCATCGGTGACTTTCAGGGTGACGATGGTACTAAGAGTATTGCAGCTTCTTCTTCGGACAGGTCAACAAGCCCAATCAAAGCTTGCTCACCTACTAATGTTTCTTATTCTAGTCTTCTGGGCATTCTCCATTACCAGTGTTTCTCGTCTACTGAGTGCCATAGGTACTTCGTTCACCCCTCTTCTCATGCTACTACTTTTGTGCCTTCCTTCATTGCCAATGTGGAGGGTCCCACAGTTCCTGCTCGTCTACCTTACCTTGTTCCCAATAAGGGGGAGAAGACAATAGACCCTACTACCAGTAAAAACGGGGACGACTCAGCATCTAGCTTTTCTGCCTCTTCTTCCTCATCTGATGTTGACTCAGACATTGATGCTCCTATTGAGGGGGAGCTAGTTAATCATGACAAAGTTGCAGTATCTGTTGAGGGGGAGCAGCCGAGTTTATGCCTACAATATCTGTTGAAGGGGAGTACCAGCAGGTCAACTCTTGTCAAGCATTTCAGTTGAGTATGCGGCCAACTCGCAGAGAGTTTGTATTGGATCACTTGTATCCACTCCATGAAAAGATACAAATGATCAAGATGCACTACAAGCCGCCTTCCCCTCCTCAACTCTCATCTCTTAAGCTGTTGTTGAATAAAGGTGATCCATCTATGTGACTTCTTCTTCTTTACTATCTTCTTCACTGTAAGTATTTAATTCATTGTTTAGTATAGATGTAATTTATATTTTTATATTTACTTCAATTGTTTTCATTCTTTATTTGTTTATTTCTGATTCATTATTTTTTTTTGTATATACGTTTACAGTTTAAGAAAATCAAAAATCAAATAAAAATCAAAATAAAAAAATTTAAATAAATTGAAAAGAAAAGAACCCAAAAAGAATATGTACATGGGTCACAGAATTTATAAGTTCTTCTTCTCAAAGAATTTTTAGAGTTTGTGTATCTTGTATTTATTTATTTTTCTAAGTGTTTGTATCATCATCAAATAGGAGGAGATTGTTGGGTCACTTAGTGATTTGGTGATGACCCACGGATCTGTTCATCTACCTTAGCAACACTTAGTAGTTATTAGTTCTTTGTATATTGGTGTCTTGGTACATACTTAAGTCATTGGCAAAATCGAAGACAAGCGAATGTAAAGACAGAAGGTCACTGATGCGGTGTTGAGGATCAACTGTCTAATATACACACCAAGAATCCTGAGTAGCTGAAATAATGATTGAAAATATTTTAAAGCTACAAACCGATTGAAGGAAGATCTTCATGGACCGAAGATTGAAAATCTTCATGGACCCAAGATTGAAGATCTTCATAGACTGAAGATTGAAAATCTTCATGGATCGAAGATTGAAGATGTTCATGGGCCGAAAATTTGTGAGTAGTTGTTTGAAGCTACTAATCCATCCAAAGAAGATCTTCCTACAGATTGACCATATCTCTGCAAAAGTTTGTTTTTGCATGAACAATGTTGTATGCACGTTGTGTACGATGAAAATGATATATCAACAATGGTCAAGTCAACCCCAGCCTTTTTAGCCTCAGGTGACAAGTGTCCCCATGCATTAAATGTTGAAGGTAGTATAAAAGGCAATGTGCTTCTCCCATGCATACTACTGGCTTTTTGAAAGATTACTTAGTGCATTCACAAGGCAATCGGCTATTCTCTTCTACTCCCTTGTTTTCCTGTGTGCAAAGAAAATCTTAGTGTTCTTAACGTACTTTCAAGAACTCTTTATGTTGTTCATGTAAGATTGTTTAGGTTAGGTTTTTGTTTCCTATCTTCCGCAACAATCTTTTGTATCTCTGTGTGTGTTAATTCTTGATATACATCAATAAGAAATATAAAAGTTAAAAAAGTCTGTGTAATTGTATTCAACCCCCCTTCTACAATTACTTTATGTTTATTAATATCCCCTTCGGGACTAACAAGTTATTTTATTACTATTAATTAAAAATAAATATTAATTATTCATAAAATATTAGTAAAAATTAATTATTACTAATATTAGTAAATATTAAATCCAATTATTAATTGTTCATAATTGGTTAATAAAAAAAACACATTTTCAATGTATTTAGTTAATAAATGATTATACATTTTTCATATGGTACAGGTGTAAAATGAAAAATAAAAATGTATTGATATAAAACAAATTAATTCACAGGTATTCATGATATTTAATAGTATTATTAAATCTAAAAATATTCAATATTGGCTCAATTCGAACGTATTGACGAAATGATTATAATGATGTAATTTGTAAAAAAAACACATTTTTTAAATGCATTTTAGTTCATACTCGATTATTTACATTAATATAATAAGGGTGTAAATGAAAAATGAAAAAGTAAGAGATATAAGGTAAATCAAATTACTAATTATAAAGGAATACAATGTAATTTTAAAATTGAAAATGATTTGATGGAAGGTTGTAATCTTTAAGAACTTATACAAGATTCTTAATTAACTGTACCTCTTAAAAATTCAAGAATAACTGAAACTTCTGTTTTTAATATAATATAAATATACGATTATTTATGTTAATATGATAATGGTGTAAAATAAAAAATAAAAAAAGTAAGGGATATAAAGTAAATCAAAGCACTAATTATAATTAAGGGTATAAAATATAATTTTGAAATTTAAATGATTTGGTGGTATATCGTGGGAGGTTGTACGCTTTAAGAGTTGTACAATACCCTTAAATGGCTGTACCTCTTAAAAATTCAAAATAATCATAACTTAGTCTTTTTTAATATGGTATGGATACAGATAATATAGATATAGATAAAACCATAAGGACAAAAAAAATATGAAGAAAAATAAATTGCATGAAAAATATTTGATTATTTTAGCATAAACAATAATAGAATAATAAAATTTTCATATGTTTAATTCACCAGGTCCAATAGCAAGCACCAGTTCAACTTGGGGAGGGGATGATTTAGTAGCAGCGGATGACAAAGTAGTTTTATTATTTATTCCATTTATAAGAACCCTTAAATCCAAAGAGTATAGCATCCTTGATATTCATCAAAAAATATGTGGTTTTATTAAATAAAAAAGACATAATTAATGAAAAAACAGCCAAAAACGATTTTTAATAAACCAAAAAGACTAAAATATTCCTATTTTAAATGAAAGATTTTTAATAAATTTAGTCTCAGAGACGAAAACAACATTAAATTACAAATCATATAAATGAAAAACAAAATTTAAAACAACAGAGACGAAAATCGTAGCTTACTTGAATATAAGACAAATTAATTCGTATGTATTTATGATATTTAATAGTATGAGTAAGTACACAAATATTCAATATTAGGCTCCTTTCGAATGTATTGATGAGACGATTGTAATGGTATAATTTATAAAAAAAAGAATGTGAATTTTTAAAATGTATTTTAACTCGTATACGATTATTTATGTTAGTATGATAAAAGTGTAAAATAAAAAATGAAAAAAATAAGAGATATAAAATAAATTAAATAACTAGTTATTATGATAAAAAGTGTAACTTAAAATAATAAAATGATTTGATTTTGAATATCATCCACGATGGACCAGATAGATAAGAGTGCAAAATTAAAAATGAAAAAAATAAGAATATAAAATAAATTAAATAAATAACTATAAAGTAGAAAATATAAGTTTAAAAACAATTCATTATGTATTTATGATATTTAATAATACGATTAAATTAAAAAATATTCGGTCTCATTTTAAAGGTATTGACGACACGACTATAATGATATAATTTGTAAAATAAATAAACGTATTTTTAATGCATTTTAGTTTATATACGATTACTTATGTTAATATGATAAAAATATAAAATGTAAAAAAATAAAAAAGTAAGAGATATAATGTAAATTATATAAATAATTATAAGGGCATAAACTATAATTTTAAAATTAAAGATATTTAATTTTCAATATTAATCAACAAGCTTTAACCATTATACATTTTGCATAATAAGTTATATCTTTTAAAAATGTCACAAATAACAGTTCATGAATTTAATTAAAAATAGGTTTAACGTTATTGGACTCGTTTTTAATACGATGATTGTAACGAAGCTTGGAAATGTGTTTAGAGACTAGAATTTCAAATATATAGAATAAATAAGTAAGAGTGTCATAAAGCCGTTCTAGCTCAGTTGGTAGAGCGCGTGGCTTTTAACCACGTGGTCGTGGGTTCGAGTCCCACGGATGGCGTTTTGTGATCATTTCTTTTTTAACTTAACAACATTATTTATGACTTTAATTATATTGTCTAACATAAATCTTTAATATATATTTGTCTTATAAACAACTAGTTGTATTCATATGGTGCAGTCTCGATGAAAAAACTACGAAATCTTTAAATCATGTTTTCTTCTATTTTCTCTCTTAAATTTGATTGTGTTGTTTTGACTCAAAATCTCTACAAGATAAACAAATCTAATAAAAACCAAAATCCTTCTAAATGTATCACATATAACATTTAAACTTTTATGAATATTGAAATGTTTGCGTAGAATCTCACAAGTCAACCACCCATTTTAAAACACCAATGGCTTTATTTTTGAGTTTTTATCATAAATAACTAGATAGGCTAAAATATTAATTTTTTGGTTATTTCAAAACTTTTTTATAAAACAATCAAGAAACCATAAGTCAACATCAAAAGACATTGTTTCTCAGTGTCATAAGTTGCAGCAAGTCTTTGTCATGCCGCAAGTTACAACATGTCTTTCCGGTGTCGCAAATTGCGACTTTGACTTGCTTTTTGTGCGTCAACGCATGTCCCTATGGTGTCGCAAACTGCGACTTCACCTTACTTTTTGTGCGTTGACACATGTCCTTATAGTGGCGCAAGCTACAATGTCTCATTTTATTTTAACAGTGCACACACTTTCCATGTGGATGCGTCTCAAAATGTCAAAAACCATAAAGAAAAGTGTTTTACAATGTTAACTTATTTTTCCTACATGATTATTTACAATAGTAACCCTTCATTTTCTTTTTAAAACCCAATCAATTGGCTGGGACTTGGAGGTACAAAGCCACAAGGAAAATTTGTACTACTTGTGTTGTGACACTAAGGGGACGTTTACTAAAAGCTTACCGGTAAGTGTTAACTGTGTAATTTTCCTTACCTGATAAACATGACAAGGGCCAAAAATCTTACCCGGTAAGAGCAATAATAAAGATGAAGAGTCTTACTCGGTAAGTGAGGGTGACAACTCTTACACGTGTAAGCGCTTACTGGGTAAATTGTTGCATATGATACCATTATGATATACTACAATCTTACCCGGTAAAATAAATTATAGTGTTGACTCCTTAGGATAAGTGCTTACCGGATAAACATTTAGTTTAATGGCCCCTAATCTTGGAAAAAGAATTACTAGGCTGTCCCTAAAGGTCCAAATTTCACGTTTTCAACCTTCTCTAATAATTCAAATTTAAAAATAATAAGTTTGATTATTTGAAATGAAAAATGCTCTAATATCATCTTCAATTAATTGAATTATAAAAATCTAGTTTTCTATTTGTATTTTTTCATATCACATTTTTTAATATTAACTTATTAAATTAAGAACTTTCAATAATCATTTTATTTTATAATTATTAATAAATATCAAATATTTATTTTGAATGCCAACTTTTGTTTTCTAGTTTGTATATTATATCATTATTAACAAATATCAAATTATATTTTAATAAATATATAAATTTAATAATATATTACACTTATTAATAATTAAACATATACAACTCGTATCACATGGATAAAAAATGGATTTGTGAACTCACTCCAAACATGTTGCAAATATGAATCATCTCAAGAAGAATACCAGTGATGAAGTGGTTCACATGTAAATGTTGGAGAAGCATCTTTTAATTATCTTTTGTGTAATACCATTGGCTAATGCTACTTGTGAATACTTGCACTTTCTTTTGATTCCTTAATTTCCTAGTAAATAATGGAGCTTAGTAGTTAATCTTGCTACTTAGCTATTGTGGTCAACTTTTAGTCTTAAGTTTAAAAGCTTTTGGTACTTCATTATTGCAACATCTGTTTACGTTTTCATAGCACTTTACAATTCTTATCATTTACTTTGCATGCACTTACATTAGCATTTTCAATTAAGTCTTGCATTACTTTTCAAGTAATGATGGACTAAACACCCTAGCTTCGGTTTAAGTGAAGGTTTGGGAGATAAAATTCGATGTGATAGTGGATAATTGATTTCACTAATAGCTAATAACTCCCCTATTTACTCAGTTGCCAAGTTTCATCCAAGTGATTCTTGACAAAGTGACGCATAACTTGGATGCACTGGAGTTAAATGTAAGCCAGCATAGATTTTTAGAGCGCTAAGTGTTATAGATGGCTATAAAAAGTTGTGTCAACCTTTGCAAACTTTATGGAAAGAAAGGTAAGGTCTATATTGTGCTTAGAATTATACCCAATTGGGTGCTGCTAGCATAAAGATATAATCTCTATCTCAAAGGAGAGTTGTTCAATTGAATGGACAATTAATAATAAGTAGTTGGATTGGCTCTCCCTGCCTGCGCTTTGGGTCTCATGCCTTGTTTTGTTTTAAATCCAGTGAAGGTAGTTCAGAACTATTGATCCAGCATCCCACGGGTCATGTTGTAGCAATGTCACATCACATTGTTGCTAAACTTTAGCCTAAACTTACACCCTTGCTTACTTTTAATCTGCTTGTAACATTTTGAATAGTTGTTAACTCAATCAATATTATTCCTTCAAATTCACCATCTAAAATCTCTTTTTAAGCTTGGCTTGGATTAGTGCTTGTTTTCATTATCCTGTGGATTAGTATTCGATACTTTATACCAATTTATTACTTGTTTCAAACGATATTGGATTAGCATGTACACTTGCATGATATTCCATTTGTCATTTTTGGGTTGCATAATCCACGAATCAGTACCATTGATAAAATAATATCAACTGGTATAGTATGTATCGTTTTGGTGGTGCTTTCCCTTGTAAGATATTGTTAAATAAATTTGATCGTTGAGCACGTTGATATCATTATGTGATCCTTAGATGCCAATGAATGCATGCGATATGCATAAGTCTAGAAATGCAACAACTTCAAGCATAAGTGTCGGGAACCAATGATCAACGTGAGTAAACTGACCTTTCCAAGCATAGGACATTTTTTCCATTCCCAATGCATACAACAAGACTACCAAATATACATGGAAATCCATGTCTTTGTTCATGCATTTGAAGCAAGCGCTGAGAGTGAGAGTGACCGAAGATTGAGAGACATGAGGTTATAGATTTAAAGGCGACAATCATCAATAAAAAAGGCAGGGAGGAAGAGGCGAGAACAAAAAGAAGTGCATTAAAACCATAGCAATCTTACCCAATTGTAACAAATCAACTGGGTAAGATTATCACTGCCATAGATTCCTATTAAATTTTATCTTGTTGCTTAGCGAGGTAAAAACATACACAACATTACCCTCATTGCTTAAAACTAATCATATAAGATCTTGAGCGAAAAATAACTCTCCCACTGTCACCCAATTGAGTGATAAGCAACTGATCAGTACTAAAAAATCTGGTTTTTTCGACGGCAAAAAAACAGACCTTTTAAAAAATAAGATTTTAAAAAATCTCATTTTTCTTGGGTTAAATGAGGAAGTAATGACCATGTTCATAGTAGTGACACATTCACCCACACACGTGTGTAGTTGTGTAAATGGACGTGGACGTGGACGTATACGCATACACACATACACACACACACATATATACACACATATGTATATGTGTGTGTGTGTGCGCGCATGCATGTATGTGTCTTTATGTGTTACATAATTTTTAAAAAAATCCAAAAGCCGAAACAGACACAATAAGGACCAAGCACACAAATGACCGGTTTGAGGACCTGTTAAGACCAATAGTACTACAATAGTTATGTTTTTTAGGTAAATGATTGATTCTGTGTCTAGGACCGACTATGAGGCCTTAGGACGAGAAGCAGAAAAAATAGGTTGATGACTTGATTTTATGCATATCCGTCGGTAACTCGGTATCGAATAAGTTTAAGAGAATTATTATCTATTAACACAATGACAAAATGCACCAAAGTTTACCTTTGTTCTTATGTAGTGTAACCAAAGAAATTATGAATCAATGTAACAAAGTTTCTTAAGTAACATACAAAAGTTTCAAAACTTCCAATTTAGTAATAACATTTGATGACATGAATAATAACTTTTTCGTCCACTTCATCGTAACTCTTTTGTAAGCGCTTGTTTCCGAGATAGTGTATACATTGCTATTTGACTAGGACTTGGGTCTCTCTTTTCGGCAGGACATTAAGTACACGTAAACCTTTCATAAACGGATATCTACATCGTCAAATATTATAAGAACCGCAAATTATAAATCAAAACTAAATACGAACAAAACCAAATTTTGCCACATTTCCCAATTACATTATATTTATTCCTTTTTTTGGTATCAACTCAACACACTTTCTGATATTACACATGAATTAATATAAAATATAAATAAAGAAGATTAAAGAAATAGCACATGGAATTCTTTTATAACTACTATAAAAATAAAATTAAGACATATTTAAATACCAAGGGGCTGTTTATCAAAATATTATTAAATTATGTATGGATAAATTTGTTTGTCCGGATAAATTTGGTTGTCTGGTTAAATGGGTGTTGTTGTTTATTTTTTTTATCTGAACCGACAGCCTGAATAACATAAATGATCAATTTACCCCCCAATATTAATTATTTGAACATCAAAACAAAAAATCATAAAGAGGCCGACGATGAGGTGTCTCATATGGGAAGGAGATGGTGCTTTAAATAAGGGGTAGATGTGTCATTTTTGTGGTTGAATGGGGACAATACACCATTTCTATCTGTGATATTAAGCCATGTTCTGTACGAATAAGCCATAAATAAACAACACAAATGAGTTGTGCGAATAAGCCAGATAGACCAATAAGCCTAATTAAGCCGCAAGTAAACAGCCCCCAAGTAACTTATAATATTTGTTTATTTTGACTAAAATTAAATTAGTTAATTGCTCTATGTTGTTACGCTTCAAATTAATAAGGGGCCGTTTACCGAACTCTTATCTGGGTAAGCGCTTATCAAGTAACATTACCTCACCGGATGAATATGGTAAGGACCAAGAATCTTACCCGATAAGAGAGAGACGAGGACCAAGAGTCTTACCTGGTAAGTGAGGGAGATGACTCTTATCACGGTAAGCGCTTACCGGGTAAATTGTTACATACCATGTCGTTTTTGTGGACTAAAATCTTAACCAATAAATAAATAATACTGTTGAATTTCACCGGTAAGCATTTACCGTGTAAGTGTTTGGTAAACGACCCCTAAGATACTCTAGTTATAAATATGATCTATAAATATCTTAATTAACATATAAATTATTTATATACCTAATAAAGAGAAATTATTCAAAATAACTATTTCAACCTTATACATTTACTTTTTAGCCCTTTCTCTCAAAATTTAAAAAATGTTACTACCTTTGCAAATAGTAACTTCTTAACTTAAAGGATGTGTCAAAGTGTAAAAAAGTTATTTTTGGCCAAGAAATGACTAAGAGGTAAATTTTACTGCTAGAAATGGCTATCTTGAGCAATTTCCCTCCAATCAATCATATAAACTCACATATCAGTTTCATATGTTGTTTCACATATGAAATAACATGTGTGAAAATTCAATGCTTATACAATATTATTTTTTATGTGCTATGTGCATGAAAGTTGTGTGAGTAGAAAAACAGCATTGAACGTTTCACATAAGAAACAATATTGTACAAACAATGTACTATCAAATGTGTTGTTTCATATATGAAATAACACATAAAATTGATTTGTAAGTTTGTATGAATTATTAGGTCTATAAAATAAAAGAACTCTTTTGCAATATAACATATAAAGGGTGTGTGTGTGTGTATATATACATGAAGTATCATTCGAGAATCAAACTAATTTGCGAGAAAGTGAGAAGGAATATGAGACACGTATCTTATTTAATAAATGGATAAAGTAAAACTTAATTAAATTTAAATTAAAAATGGTTGCATTATCAGTAACCGTGGTGATAATTCTTAATAAATCGGGATTGAGTTTGTTCTCCAAACCGATTTTTAATAATCCTTAATAAACCAATTTCATCACATAGATATATCTGTAACAACTTGATTACAAATATTTTATCACATATGATCATTTGTTCAATGATCTTATCTATCATATATGATAATTGTAGATATTTTTGTTAATCATATGTGATTACGTATGTTTAGATTTATAGGTATTTTTGTGATGTAAATATTATCACATGTGATAATACGTCATTTATATTCGGACATATATTAATATATGTTACATATAAAAATTCACATGGATCATATGTGATACGTAATAGACCACATGTTAAATGAAGATAACTAAATGTGATTCAAAACACGGATCCAAAAAATAGAGAAAAAATGGTAAAAAAGATAATGAATTCATTATGTGTAACACCCCCAAATCCATGCATTGCATATAACACATATTTCATATATAGAATACATGTTTTTCCCCACATAGGTCCTTGATACAAGAGTCTATAATGTAAAATACGCAACCCAAAAATTC
>NC_037540.1:22289796-22292339 GCF_001531365.2 Cynara cardunculus var. scolymus | reverse complement strand
GTTCCTCGACCAGAGCCTCTGGTTGAACTAACCAGAGTTTCTGGTTCAAAAGACATGATCAACCAGAGCCTTTCTGGTTCAACGTGTAAGCCAACCAGAGCCTCTCTGGTCTGTTTTTCATAAAAAGATTCTAAGTATAAAATCATTTTCTTAAAAACTTCTAAAAATATGATTTTGACATAGAAGCTCTTATCAATATATACAGAGTCTCTGATCCAATTAGTACATTTAGTAAAAACTTGCTCATTCTTCAAATCAATAACCAGAATCCTCTGGTCCAATAATGAGGACCAACCAGAGCCCCTCTGGTTCCTTGCAAGAAACAACCAGAGCCCCTCTGATTCCTCATAAAAATGACCATTTTGTTCCAAAACACTTTTAACCAATATCAATGGCCATAGGCCAAGTTTTTTCTTTCTCAATAACATCAATACTATTATTTCTAATAAGAACAATATCTTTGAGTTCTTAAATCACAAAAAAGTAAGGACTCAAATCTATTGTAGTCTTAAAAGACATAATAGTAAGAGCTATAATATTCACACACAATTGCCACCCTTATATCCAAAGGTACACCTCTCCTTGATATGCCACCCTTATTCCAAAAGACACCTCTCCTTGATATGTCACCCTTATTCCAAAAGACACCTCTCCTTGATATGTCACCCTTATTTCTTCTTCAAAATCTATAAACTAGTTTGGATGAAGGACCGCAGTCACAACCATCTTATCGAATCCTCATTCATAGTTTTATCCATAAAATCTATAGAATAATTTCAAATGAAGACAGATCAAAATCACAATCGTCTCTAAAGAATATTCTCTATAGTTTTCAACCAACTGTTTTATCATCAAAACCTTTCAAACTCAAGAACAATCTATTCTTTCAATGGTTTCCAAAAACATCATATCCCTTTTTAAATCCTCAAAACAGGATATCATTTGCAAAACTGTTTTAAAGAAACAATCCCTTCTTTATCTTTCCCAAAACAGTTTTTAATACTCAAATATGTAACAATAACACCTTTAAACTATCAAAATAGTTTTACCATCTTTTCTTCAAAACCAACATAAAGACCCAGTAGTTTATATAACAATATATATATAAGTTTTAATCATAAAAAACTCACCTTAATAATCACATATTCTGCAGATTATAAACACATAATAGATCTTTAATTAGCACAGAATCTTCAAATCACTTTTGTATATTAATCTTTCTCAAGAATTCTTTCACTGCCACACACTTTCTTTTTTTCAAAAAGGTTCTTTTCTCCAAAAATCAAGATAAGGTATGATCTTATCTTTTTCCTTCTTTATATATTTTTCTAACAAAGGCGGTGATGGTTTTGTTAAAATAAAACTTTTTGGCAGTGAAAGCTTTAACCAATAAAGGTAATTTAGGCGGTGAGCTTTTCATTATAAAATTCATGATTTCTTAACCATGAAGGTATAAGTTTTTAAATAATATAATAATGTTTTCACCATAATATCTTATCACAAATATGCACCACCTCATGTATGCTTCACACCATATGCATATATGTATAAATTACATACATATCATGCCATCTTTTCACATATATGCATGCACAATATCATGTTCACATTTCACATATATATAGTTCATGCATTTCTACTTAGATATGCATATTTCACGTAATCYACATAATAAACATGTATAAATTACCTCAACCCAGGTTGTCTTAAACCTGGTGATAACATTCTCCCCCCCTTAAAAGAAATCTGTCCCGAAATTCACTTATTCAAATAACCACGGATATTGAGTTCTAATGTCAGATTCTAATTCCCAAGTTGCTTTTGAACCTTTATGAAAACGGCACTGCACTTTTACTAAACTGATCTCCTTGTTTCTCAATACTCTGGTCTTTCTGTCAGTTACTGCCTCTGGTGTCTCGATAAAACTCAGTTTATTGTCAAGTTTAATCTCAGGAAGTGGTATTGCTAAACTTGAGTCTGCCAAACATTTACGTAGATTTGATACATGAAAGGTGTTGTGAATTAAGCGGGGTTCTTCTGGTAATTCCAATTGATAAGCTACCGGTCCAATTCTTTTGCAGATTCTGAATGGTCCAATATACCTTGGACTAAGCTTACCTTTCTTCCCAAATCTCATAACACCTTCCATGGAGATACCTTTAACATTACAAAGTCACCTACGTTAAATTCAATGGGTTTTCTTCGTTTGTTTTGGCATAGCTTTTCTGTCGATCCTGGGAAGTTTTGATTTTTGCTCGAATCTGGTCAATCTTTTCAGACGTTACTTGCACAATTTCGGGACCTGTCAACTGTTTTTCACCTACATCATTCCAACATAACGGCGTTCAACATTTTCTTCCATATATGACTTCATAAGGTGCCGCTTGGATACTGGAGTGATAACTATTATTGTAGGCGAATTCTATCAACGGAAAATGTTCTTCCCATGATCCCCCGAAGTCGATGACACAAGATCTCAACATGTTGGTCCCAAAGGGTCTACAAGAATACTAAACAGTTTGTAGAAGGGGGGATGAATACAA
>NC_037540.1:22285105-22289696 GCF_001531365.2 Cynara cardunculus var. scolymus | reverse complement strand
ATATATATATATATATATATGTATGTATGTATAGAGGCGGTGATTTCACCGTCTCTCTCAATTCTCTCTCTCTCTCTCTCTCTAAAACTGTCGTCTTCTCTCTAGATTTTACGTCAAGTTAGTAAGGGGATCGAGGCAACAATTATATATTCGGAATCCACTCTTCGAACCCTTCTTAAAGGTATAAGTCTAATTAAGGTGTTTATTTTAGGGTTATTTAGACCGGTTTATAAACTGTGTTTATATCTAAGTTTACGGATTGATTTTGTCAAAATCATGATATATTTGATGTTTAGGATGCTAGTACTGGTTAAATTGATGTAGATATGAAAAGAGTATATTATAGTTTTAATACGGTTAGATTGAGGGTATATGTTTAACCGTACACCAATTGTTCGGTTAAATGTCGGAAGGAGTAAAAATGCATGATTAAGCTTAGGTTAACGACCATTGGATTTGTTTTACTGTTTAGCATGTTAAAATACGTTTATAGCATGTAAACGTAGCAAATCATGAAAGTTGGATCATAAAAGTTAGTCGGAAATTACGGAATCGAATTTTACCGACAATGTAACTCACGTACTTTGACAGTGTATAACTCACAAACCGTAAGTCGGATTAAGCTCGTATTTTGCAGTCAGGAAGATCATACTGCATACTACAACTTTCATTAAGGGTCAAAATTCCAGTTATGAATCTAGGTGGCTCGAAACAGTGTGTTTTTGGGGCTGTTTACATTGTATTCGATATTAATTTATAGTTTTGTAAAATTCATATAAAATAGATGGATGATCCAAATGAGATGATTTCAAAATCAATAGACTCGTTTGACACCAATCTACAACTTTCATTTAGAAAATATAATCTGGATTGGTCTCTAAATAAGATAAAAATGCTTAGAAATAAGAGGGTCGGAAACGGTTGGATCGAAAGAGAATAAGGTTAACTTTTTACGTTTGAGTTTCAATTCGTATCAAGTACATTAAGACCTAAGTAAATTTATTAGAATAGTTATATTATGGTTTCTATGCTTTATAAATAGTAACTGTTTATGTATTCGTTAGGCACGTGGGTAAATCAAACTTGATCGTGAATTTCCGTTTGATCGTGCGTTAATTGTCAAATTCGGTTAAGGTACGGATTTCATATCTCACTTGATACGGGGATAGCCATTTGCGTAAGGCTTCCTAATCCGGATAATCTGTGATAAATTCCGAATAATTTGTTCTGAATTCCCTTTATGCTTATCAAATATTATTGAACTTTGTTTTTCTTTGAACTACGACTTATATTTTTATTCGGAATCTGGATCATTTTGATCACTTGACTTGTTTTGTTGCTTTATTTGTGAAACATTTTACTATAGACTCAATAACTGGAGCACCGGTATTGAGATGTTTCCATGGTGACTAAAACGATCATGGCGTCCTTATTTTATAAGTCCTTAAAAGTGGACTTGATTATGTATCGGTCGAATAGAGGGCGTATGGATCGATCCTAGGAACCGTTATCAGATATTGAATTGTGGCCGTGGTTAAATTCACGGAGAGGATTGTTGTGTTGTGTTCACACTCCTTTCCTCACTTGTGCCTGAATGGACTGATCATCCTTTGGGAACAACGCATCCTCGTGATGTAGTTTGGTCTTCGGACCCTTGATATGCTTTTGGGGTATTTTGACTTTCTTTTGGGTTATCATTTGGCGTTATAAATTGCTTTTGAACTTGTTATATCATATTCATTGTTTAATTATTATTATCCGTTCACTGAGCATTAAGCTCAACCGAGATCTTCTTGTCCTCGGCAGGTACATGACTTAGCAGGGATTTTGGGATGAGCGCTACGGAGATGACAATATTGAAGATAACCCATTAAGTCATACTTTTGTTAAACTTTTGATGACTAATATAGACATGTTATTTTGGGACCGTATTTTGAGACATGTTATCTCTGTTTGTGGTTATGTAATTATTTTTTGATAAATTTTATTAGCCGCTCTGTTTTATATAGCACGTTGTTTGTTTTATTCCAATTGTGGCATCTCCCGTCTTTGACCACGCGGGACGGGGGTGTTACATAAACTGATTCATATGAACTGTCACCCGGTTTATGTAAACCGGACACGTTATGAGCGATTTAGAAATAAATCGGGTAAAGATCGAGCGGTTTATGTGCAAACCGGTCAAGGGCTAAGCGGTTTAGTCTTAAACCGGACATAGGTTCATTCGGTTTAATGTTAATCCAATCAAGTGTTGGCCGGTTTATGAGTTGAGCGATTTATGAACTTTGAATTTATGTTAAGTATATTTAACGGAGAAGTAGGAATATGGCTATGAGATGACCAGATTATTTTAAACGGATAAGTTATCCGGATTGTTAAATCGAACACGAAATGAATAGTATCGTCTGGATTAGTAATCCATACATGATTTTGAGAGTTATTCTAAGTGACAAATCGGACAAAATGAGGAGTTGACCAGATTAGTAATCCGGCCAAGGTTTGACCGGATGTATTTTGACTTATCATTTTATTGATCTATTTACAAGAAATGAGAATTTTTGATAAATATAATTTTAAACTGATAAAGTTCCATTAACTGCGGTCTATTCTATATGGAATTGTTTTGTGAAATATTTTGATGGGGAAATAAGGGTGGCATATCAAGGAGAGGTGTACCATGGGATAAGGGCGACATATCAAGGAGAGATGTATATTTGGATATAAGAGTGACATTTGTATGTGTGTTATGTAATATAACTCTTACTATTATATCCTTTAAGATTACCGTGGTCTGGAATCTTTATTTCTTTGTGATTTAAAGGTTTAGGATCAGGGTTCTTATTGGAAATCATAGTCTGGATGTTATTGAAGAGGAGATAACAGGTTTGGCCTGGAACTTTTGAATAAACCTTATTTGACTTGAAAGGTTTAAAAGTGGCATCATGATAATCTGGTTAGTACAAACCTGTTTGGATTTGGTGTATTATTTGCAATTAGAGAATTTGGCTTAAAAAGTGAAAGGTATTGGTATCATGTTCTTGTTCATATATTTGTTATATATATGAAAAATTATTTTTCATAAAAAGTTTTGGTGATTATCACCCTGCAATAAGATAAATAGGGTAACTCACTAGACCTTTCGGTCTAACCCTCGTTTTGTGATTTTAACTATGTATTGCAGGAGGTTCGGACGGTAAAGGAAAAGGGAAAATTTGATATTTTCCTATATGCATTTCTACATGAAGATCTGTTTTGATGTACAGTTTTGATTGATTAGTACAAGATATGTATTTGAACTTTTGGACCTTGTATTCCGAATGATAGATTCTTGTACTAAGGGACCTGATTGTGATATAAATATGTATTTCTTTTGTATGAAATAGATGTTACATGCAATGTGTGTTATGGGGCGTTACAAGTCACTGTAAATTATTTCTAAGTTTAAATTCAATTTACTAATATAATTTTATTTCTAAATTTTATTTTATTTTAAGGTTAACTTCATTTTACCTATTATTGATATAGTTTCATTTCAAATACCCAAGTCTAAAGATTAGTGCAAGAATTGTATTTTGAATTTTCGGACCGTATATTTTGTAATGGTAAATTCTTGTACTAAGGGACCTATGTGGTGTACAAACATGCATTTCTTATGTATGAACTATATATTATATGCAATATGTGGAATGGGGTGTTACACAGTTGATCAAATAGTTCATCGATTCTTGGTAGAGGATACTTATTTTTAATTGTCAGTTTGTTCTATTCCCGATAATCAATGCACATCCGCATTGATCCATCTTTCTTCTTGACAAACAGAACTGGAGCACTCCAAGGTAAGGTACTAGGTCTGATGAAACCCTTGTCAAGAAGATCCTTCAATTGAGTAACTGATATATGTTGAGAATTCAATATATATAGCACTCGTTCTACTTATTATTAGTTAGATTAGTTTCCTTTTATCCCTACTTTGAGTAATTTTTATTAGTTTCTTTATACCTTTGTTATTATGGAGCTAAATCTTGTGGTTAACTTGTTGGTACTCAAAGGAGAAAGCTAATGGATATTTTTTTGCTTAACAACTTGATGCTACAACAATGGAGCAGCAACAATCTGATACGTACGAGGCTTTTTGAAGAACTTATTGATTAAGCTGCTGCCTTTTTGTGCTTTGTGGAAGACAGCTGGAGTGCAGACTTTTGATTAAAAATTTGTGGATAAAACTTTTATTAATATTATTGTATTAACTTGTACTTTAGATGCTCTTTGTGGGTATTACCCGTTGGGTAAAACTTTTGTTTTTCTGTGACTCCTTTGGGTATAAAAGGAGGTGCTTGGCTTCACTTTTGAGAATCCATCCAAAGCTAAAATCAGCTCTTTAAGGCTGATTTGTAGAAAACATTTGGAAGAAATCCAAGTTCTTGTTTTAGCTTTTCATCTTTAATTTCTTGTCTTTTAATTTCCGTTCTTTACATTACGTTTCTTTACATTTTCTAGTCATTTACATTCCATAATTTACTTTCTTGTCATTTATTTTCCCATCATTTATTTTCCGCAATTTACATTTATGTCTTTACTTTCCGTCATTTAC
>NC_037540.1:22273067-22285090 GCF_001531365.2 Cynara cardunculus var. scolymus | reverse complement strand
GTCATTTACATTCCATAATTTACTTTCTTGTCATTTATTTTCCCGTCATTTATTTTCCGCAATTTACATTTATGTCTTTACTTTCCGTCATTTACTTTACTTGTTATTTACATTTCGTTATGAGTAGCTAAATTTATATAGATTGGGTGTGAGACGGAAATGTGAGATTTTCGAACCAAAAGAAATTAGCTAAGTGTTTTCATAAACGATGTTCCATTGTTTCATTCGAGTTTTTATAAAAACCAAGTACACTTCTTGACGGTTTGGTCACTTTGAAAGTGTTAAAGTGTCATGGACTTAGAAAAAAGCCATTGAACACACGTCAACTTGAATGATATAAGAGGTAGACTTGAGAAAGTTGCCGACAAGGAAACTTGTCATTTATGACTTTCAAACTTAACTCCCGACGGGTTGGTCACTCTTTAAAAGTGTCAAAGTGCTATAGATTCAGAAATAAACTATCTAAAACACACGCCAACTTGAATGATATGGGAATCGACTCGAAAGAGTGATTTTTAACAAAGATATTTGTTTATCCATTCATTTTGAAGACACCATCTTGTCACTATCCCTGGTCCGGATACTACATAGAAATATGGGTTGAAAGCTATAATATAGTGCAATGGTGAAGTCCGAAAGGAATACCTTCAAAATAGATGGTGGAACTAAGTTTTGAAACAATGCTTGCTGTAGCATTCCTACAGCATTGGCTACGGGAATTTGTGTTAAGGTCTCACCACAAGTCTTACGCCCTTGCTATCCTGTTATATTATGTTTTCTGTATTGAATCACCTGAATATTAAACTGAAGTTTTCAAAATCATCATCTGAAGTCATCTCTTTCATTGGACTCTTATTAAACTTTTGCTACAATTTCCGTGGACAATAATTCGGTATTTTACCACTCTATTACTTGGAAAGACGATATTGGGCCGTATTGTATACTTGCTTTGTGGTCCATTTCGTTAGTCTAAAGGGGTGCAATATAACCGACCAGTAACCAACTCCTTTAATCGATACAGTGCTCTTGCTACTGGTGCTGCCCCGGGTACCAAATCAATCTTGAATTCGATAGATCTATCAGGCGGTAGACCGGTCAAATCTTCCGGGAAGACTTCTTGATAGTCATATACAATCAGAATCAACTCTTTCTTACCCTTTTCCTTCTTTGAATCTACCACATAAGCTAGATAACTCTGACATCTTTTATGAATACACTTTCGGGATTTCAGAACCGATAACAAGTTGGTATGGTGATTATGTCGATCACCAGAAATAACAATCGATCCTTTCCCCGGTAGATCAATACTGATCATTTTCCTTTTACACAGAATACTAGCCCGATTCTCTGCTAACCAATCCATTCCCACCACAACGTTGAATTCTTTCATCGGCATAGGGAACAGTCGGATCGGTAGCCCACACACTTCAATTTCAATTCTGCAGTTATTGAACACATAAGCAACATATTCTCGACTATTAGCTGTGTCAACTACTAATATATTGTCAAGTGGCACAAAAGTCATGCATGCAATTTCAGCAAATAAAGGTTATACGAACGAAAAGTTTGCACCTGAATCAAACAGCACCTTAGCAGATATGGAATTGATGAGAAATGTACTTGTTACCACATCTGGCGTTGTTTCCGCCTCACTCTTTGTCATCTAAAATGATCGGCCCCGCACCCCACTCTGGCCTCTTCTTGGTGCACTAGGTCTTCTTCGAGCACTTGGGGTATTTCCTCCCATCGTTAAACAAGGAACCCTTAATTGTGGGTAGTTCGGCCGAAAATGATCAAGTGAATTGCATTGAAAACACCTTTTAGGTATAGTGAAATCCCTTGATAAATGACCTGCCTCTCCGCATCGGTAACATCTTTTCGGTTCGGGTTGACAGTTTCCTGTTGTACCTGTTGACACCGCGGACAAGTTCTAGCAGGTGGTTGTTTAGAAGAGTAATTATCTGATTTTATGAATTTGGGTCTTCGAAAACTGGCTGAAGATCGAAAATTGGCTGAAGACCCCTCCCATTTTCGTTTTTCTACCACTTTCTCTTCACCCTGCCGATTCTTATTTCTTTCCGTAACCTCGACAACATTTACAGCTAAAGAAAAAGTAGCAGGGTCCATGGCAATCACAAATTCTCTGATGGAAGGTTTCAGACCCAAAATATATCTTTTAACCTTTCGGGATTCAGAAGAAACATAATGCTCTACGAATTGGGAATACTCGATAAACTTTTCAGTATAATCTCGTACAGACCTGTTTCCTTGCTCCATTTTCAAAAAATCTTCTTCCATCTGTCTCACTGCAGTTCTAGGATAGAATTGTGTTTTGAATCTAATCACAAATTCTTCCCAAGACATAGTTTGCAGAACATTTGGCTGGGCTACTGATTCCACATTCCACCAGTATAAAGCATTAGACTTCAGCATAAAAACTGCAAATCTAACCTTATCCTCCTCAGAACACCTAGTGGAGTTAAATATTGATTCAATTTTATTTATCCAGCACATTGCTTTTACTGGATCTCTCTCTCCTGAAAAAGTTGGGGGTTTCCATGTTAGAATCATTTTTATGTCTCCTCCCCTGTTATTAGTGCCTGCTAAAGGAGCTGGAGAATTTATTCCAACTTGTTCAGTTTCTACTCTGTCTGGCAATCCCATAATGGATACTAAATTCTCTCTCAATCTGCCTATCTCTTCAGCCAGAACATCCCTACCTACGAATTTCAGTTGAGGCCCACGCTCCTGATTAATGTTTCCTGAAATAGGTTCCCCTTATCAGGATGAACCTCAATCTGACTTCTCCATTGAACCTGATTCCTCCCTCGGCCTCTACCCCTGGTTCTTCCCCTGCCTTGACTCCCAGAAATATCAGTCGGAGCATTATCAAGAGATTCTTCTCTTTCTTCAGGATTGGGGTGGGTGATCCTTTCAGACCTTTTTGATCAACTAGCCATCTGTAGATATTTTAGTATTAAATATCACGTATTCACATTCCCAAATATAATAAGGTGTCCAAGTTCATATATGTACTTGTAAATTCATAATTACATTGGCCAGATGTAATTTGAATCTACCTTACACATTGTTCTCTTAACCCATCAAATTTATTCCCAGTGATACTACCTATGTTCGGGATTCTTAATATGCAAATGAAGGCATCATACTTTTAATAGCTAAATCTCTTAAACTCAGGCTCTGATACCACTTTCTGTAACACCCCATTCTCCACATTTGCATATAACACATATTTCATTTCAATGAAATATAGTTTACACCACATAGGACCCACTAGTGCAAGGATTCTTATATGTACAAAATTTACATATGTAAAATTTCAAAATAAAATCCCCACACTAACACATGTATGACAACATGTATCTTCAAAATATTCAATCATCAAGTTGATCTTCATAAACATATAACATATAGGGAAAATAATTACATTTTCCCCTTCCCCTTTTTATCCCTTGACCCCGCGGTTCCTGCAATGCACATTTTTGAAACACAAAATGAGGGTTAGACCAGAAGGTCTAGTGAGTAAATCCCTTCTTTGCAAATACAGGGTGATGAACACCAAAATCTTATAAAATATCTTTTATACATAAATAAATGCATTTCAGCAAAAGAATGTAATCCAATTAGATGATCAAAATATATGGCCAATAGTTTGCTTCAACATATAATCCAAATGCACCTCTCTAAAACCCAGAGCTCAAAATAGAATTCTAACTTAATGGACCATTATTCTCTGGTTCCATAGACCAGAGCTCCTTTTGTTCCACAGACCAGAGCTCTTCTGTCCTTACCAACTAGAGCCTTTGGTTCCACTAACCAAAGCCTCTGTATCTAAGTGATACAATACTCAACCAGAGAACTTCTAGTTTATTAGTGATTCTAATTCAAAAGAATCTACCATAACATAAAAGATGTATAAAATTGAATCAGAGATCCTCTGACTCTTAATTTTTGTTTATAAATATTTTTGAAGAAAAAGATTATTTTAAAGAATAAAATTATGATACAGAACTAAGATACAAAGCTTTTGTATGAAATATACAGAGCTTCGGGTTTATAAAATTCCCAAAATATTTAAAGCCTTTTCACATAACCAGAGGTCCTCTGGTCCTTTTATAAGACCAACCAGAGCTCCTCTATATGTATTAAAACTTGATAGAAAACTTAGGCAATGAAAGCCTCGGATGACAAACCATTTTCCTCTTCTCAATAACATCTAAATTATGATTTATAAAAAGAACAATATCTCTAATTCTTCAAGTCACAAAGAAATGCTGATTTAGAGCTATTGTATCTAATTAGTGATAATAACAAGAGCTATATTAATATCCACATCTGACATTGCCACCCTTATAACTATAGGTACACTTCTCCTTAATATGTCACCCTTATTTCTTCTTTAAAACAGGGTTAATTGCTAGAATAGACAAAAGTCACCACGTCTAGAAGTACCCATCACCCAGTTCCAAGCCAGAACAGACAAATGTCACCACGTCTGGGGGAACTACCTCTTAAAACAAGTTTCATTCCAGAACAGACAAGTGTCACCACGTTTGGAAGAAACATTTCTCAAAATACAGTTTCATACCAAAACAGACTTACGTTACCATGCTTGTTAAAAACATTTCCCAAAATATAGTTTCATACCAAAACAGATTTACATCACCACGCTTGGTAGAAACATATCCCAAAATATAGTTTCATACCAAAACAGACTTACATCGCCACGTTTGGTAGACACATTTCCCAAAATATAGTTTCATACGAAAACAGACTTAAGTTACCACGCTTCGTAGAAACATAATCTTTTTCACTTTAAAAAGATTAAAATACCCCTTTTCACAATAACAAATTTAATACCCAAATAAATGTTAAATGGTGAAAATCCAATATAAAACTCAATTTCAACACTCAAGGCTTGTACAGATTGTTTATATCCGGACAAGCTATCCGACCAACACATGTCCGGACATACTTGGTCGGACTCCCTATCCGGCCAACATAATCAAGTAACAAATACCCTTATCCAATCTATCCGGATGCACCCTTATCCGGAAAATATTATGTCCGTGCATAATCAATTGGTTAAACATAGAATTCTCAATCCTAACACTCGACGGACGCACCTTTATCGGACAATAAGTGTCCGAGTACGATCAATCATTGGTCAATTCATTGACCAGACCTTGCTCTATTCGCACAATACTATGTCCAAATATAATCATTAATAAACAACCCTCTATTCCAATTCGGACAACATTGTAACCGGACACTCTCTATTCCGGTCAACACAGAGACCGGACAACTCCAATCCGGTTATTGAATGTGTTCAAGAACAAGTACAGTAGATTGAGTATCAATATAACACAATTCTAAATCAGTAATCAAAACTTATGTAAAAGATGTTTTCAAAACATTCACCTTATGCAGATTCCAAAATTTTGAAGATGGTTAGTAAATATGAATCCAACTTCAGCTTCCCAGATTAAGCAAGTAAAATCCATAGAATCACTCTCTCTCAATTTTCAAAAAATGGCAAGAAGTTTGCATCATACCCCATACCATCCTATTTATACCTTTCTATGAAAAGAAAGACGGTTTCTCACACCCTCCTTATGCATGCATATATTCTACATACATAACCCATGCAAATAAATAAACTCTTGCACACACATAATGACATTTTATGCATACATACATAACATATAAACATATGCACCCACGCATATAATTACTTAAAATCATGCATATATTCCCATGCATATTTTATCACAATTAGTATGCATAAAATTTATACACATATTTACCTACCAATCTCAAGTAAATATGTATCCAGATAACCAATTATAACAGTTAATCACATGTCAAACAATCACATAATGATTACCTCAGGTGATAACCAAGACTCGGTTATCACATTATGTTATTGAATAAAAAAATAAAACATATATGTATTTATATGATAATACAAAGTTTCCGCCTTATGCCACACCTTAAAAAAAGATCGTGTATTCGTCGTGGCGTGTTAGGCAATCTCGCCAGCACGATATATCTTGTAACATCTTTGGCCAACCGTACCAAATATTGTTCACTTTGTCCACACACTTGGACTCACAGTTTTAAAACGCGTCTAGTAGAGGATTTATCCAATTCCTAATAAGGTAACCTTAGTTCCCCTTATAAAGCAACCTTAGTTCCTCTCTCTAAACAATGTAGGATCTTACAATCGACCCCCTTGGGAGCCCAACGTCCTCGTTGGAACACTAGAGTGATTCCCGACTTTGATACCATACCATTTGTAACATCCCAAACCAACCATACCAAATATTGTTTGCTTTATCTAAACATCTAGACTTACGGTTTTAAAACGCGTTTAGTAGAGAAGGTATCAAGCTCCTTGTTCTCTCCCCAACCAATATGGGATCTTACACGCCTCATGCTATTTTAAACCTTGAAGATAATATGAAACATAATTTCTCAACTAATAGAAAAAATTTGGTTAAATGACATATTTAGCCTACGGATCCATCTTAATTTTTTAAAAGCATCATCTAATCTTTTAATATATCAATCATCTTTATGTCACTTTCACGTCCCTATCAATATGGGATAGCCAAAATTGAACCACAATTCAAAATTTGATAATACTCGGTTTTATGTTGTCACGTTATTTTTATTGGTTGTTACTTTAAATTATAAGGATAGGTTCAAATGAGAGAATAGTCAACTTATAACAAATGCGAGAATGACCAAATCTAGTGATGAATCCAGAAACTCAACTAACTGGGGGCATATCTAGAGGCGTGAAACATTCAAAAAAGAATAATTCACCAAACCAAATGAGGTTCAGTAAAAACGTTCTTGGATTGTTTGGTTCCATGCTTAACGGTTCGTTAACTAGATAATGAAACCTTATTCAATGTTTGGGTTAGATATATGTTTTTTTAGTTGTAAATTAATTCGTTATGGTAACTAATTATGTTGTAAATGTTTGTTGGGTCTTTCTTTGGTAATATTATTTGTGATTTGATTCAATTTGGGATTTAGGAAAGACGGATAGTATGGGGGATCACGTGAGTGGAGATAGTTTATTGATTTGTATATAAGCATTGAAAACTTGTACAATAATACGACCTTTAAAAACCATAAATTGGTAAAATAAAATAAAAACCAATTTACCCTTGATTTAACAGACCTTTTTTAACGCTGTTAGTTTCAGAGACGAAAAAGGAAATAAAACGGAAACCAAAATAACGTAAAAATAAACTTTTAAAAATCATGGATGAAAAAAGTTATAAGCAACAAACTACGAAGAACAAAAACTCTGAGTTTATTAGTTGGAGGATAAGTGAAGAATTTGATAATTTATTGTAACTTCCTTTATTTAAGGAATTGTAGTAAAGGTAAATGATCATCCATTAAAGAATTACGTCATTTTACCTTTTTCACTTAATAAATTGTTGTTTTTAGTAAGAGTAAAATACATTTTTGGTCCTTGTGGTTTCTCAAAAGTAACACTTTTTGTTCTCCACAGTTTTAAAATTACAGTTTAACCATCGTGGTCTACAAAAATGATCATATTTGGTCCCCCGTTAAACGAATGGTACTTTAATCTTTTTCTACTTTTATCTCATTTTATTTAATGAATAAATAAATATGTAAATTACATTATTATACGAACTAAAAGGTAATTTGGTGCAATATCTATATAAGGGACAAAACCTTTACAATGATAAACTTTGGTTGCCTCCTTATATCGCTGGCGGTCATAGTTCAGCCCCGGTAGTCCATCGCCACTCCACAGTTCATATCTTCGGTGGTCACCATTAATCATCATAACTTTTCCCCTTATCACCACTCCACCGCTTCCCCTCCCCTGCTCTACGACTCAGGTCCACGCCAACTCTTGTCTCCAACTCCACCGACGAACAACTACAAATCAGTCGAGTTCCCCACCGATATATCTCGTCCACTACTTCTTCCCTGGTGATATTCCTACACTTATCTCACTGGAGGAACATATGAAAATCAGGGTCAAAGCAACAAATGTAGAGAGCAAATCAAGTGAAGCAACAATATAGTAAATCAACCACTACTTTACCTTCACTCATCTTGTTGGAGCAAACATATGCAAATAACAAATCGAGGTTAGAGTAATTATCTTAGAGATCGAACTTTAAAAGACCTTCAATCAATCCCTTCACTGTAAATCACCCCACAAGTCTCACCACCAAGAACATCAGCCCTCCCTTGATTTTCAACCCATTGATTTCCTCCGAGCATCGATTTTCTGTCCATTAGTTTGCAGTTCCACCTCCTCCGGCTACCCCATAAGATAACCTTTATTTTTTTCCACTCCTTTCATCTCTAGCCCAAAAGCAAGATGGAGACAATCTAGGTTGAGTTAGGATCGATTTGGATTTAAATTTATGGAGTTTAGGTTGGTTTAAAAAAAACCATATTTATTTTCCCAAATTTCTTCCAGTTTTGTGGTCCCTCAACTTTTATGAACCAGATCATCATGAATCTATGAGGTTTTATTTTTATTAGATTAAGTTTTATTTTGGTAGATGAACATTAAAATGATTGTGGAGATGTATAAGGATTCAATGAATTAGATTATTGTTTGAAACCATTTTATTTGGATTTGATTTCGTATTTGTTTTGATACTGAGTTTATTTGGCTTTTTGGTTTTGTTTTGAGTTTTCTTGGTGGGTATGTGTGTTTGATGTCTAACCAGAGAAAATGCTCGAACCAAGGATACCTGTGAAGTTTGCGGAGAAGGGGGAGCAACTATGATACATGTATATATATGTATAATCGATAAATATAATATATTATATATAATTAATAAACATAATATGCATTAAAAAAATCAATTAATATGTTTATTTTTTTGAAAGAAAAATAACGGAAAAGTGCGAAAATACTAAAATAGCATTCATCTAATGAGATTATTTAACAGTCGTTAAAGGGAGGGACCCATTTCGGTCGTTTTTGCAAACCATGATGGCTAAACCATAGTTTGAAACTGTAGGGACGAAAAGTGTTACTTTCAAGAACCAAGGGGACCAAAAATTTAATTTACTTTTTAAATAATTATTAGGGTTTTCCAAGAACTCAAACCAATCATGTGTGTTTGTTTATATATATATATATATATATATATATATATATATACACACTTATAATAAATAAGTAACTTGGGTGACACGTGTCATCTTCTGGTGAGTCGGTTTTCTTGTTTTTCCGCCTAAAATACGTATCTAAACATAATTTACATTAGTGGTACAATTAGACTCATTTGAACGCATCTAGACATAATTTACATTAACAGTTCAATTATACTCATTTGATTGACATGTGTCATCTTATTCAATCAATACCACTAATTTAAGATGCAATTGATTTTATTCTAGGGTTAACTTCATTTTATTCTAAATTCAATTTACTGAAATTTTTTACTTTAGAATTATTTCAAGAGAACAAGTCTAAAGTTATTCTTTAGAGTTAGCTCACCCGAACTCTTAAGTTTGCTTTTTCAGACATAGCTCGACTGAACTCTAGAGTCTGAACTTTGAAGTCTTTTTCTAGACTTAGAAAAAGAAGTCTGAAGTCTTCTTTTCCAGACTTAAAACTCTGAACTCTGAAGTCTTCTACAATTATGAAGAATACAAGTCTGAAGAGTCATTCTTTAGAGTTACCTCCCCGAATTCTGAAGTCTTCATTTCAGACTTAGCTCACCCGAACTCTGAAGTCTGAACTCTTAATCTTTTGTTTAGACTTAAAAGTCTGAACTCTGATTTAACGGGATTGATTTTATACTTCAAAGTTATTTCAAGAGTACAAGTCTGAAGACTCATTATCCAGAGTTTTATTTCAAAGTTATTTCCGGAGTACAAGTCTGAAGAGTCATTCTTCAGAGTTAGCCCACCCGAACTCTATAGTCTTCTTTTCCAAACGGAGCACCATGCAGAGCCTCTGCATAATGCATGCAAGGCTTCTAACTTTCCTATACAGAGCTCTGAAGTATGAAGAGTTTTACTTCAGAGTAATTTCAAGAGTACAAGTCTTTTAATAAACTTATCTAGACTTTGAAGATAAGTCTTTAAGAGTTAGACTTAGTCTTGTAAGCCAGAGCCCCTCCAGCTGGTTTGGCTTTTAGATGGCTTTGCTTCTAGTTGTTTATTTGAACCATAGAAAAATATTCCAATCCATCATAAAGGAACCAAAAGGGCTCTGGTTGATCTTCATGTTTAACCAGAGGGTCTCTGGTTGTAATTGGAACTCAAATTCTTTAAGTATTTAACATTTTTTTGACCCAGAGGCTCTGGATAGACGAACCAAAGGCTCTGGTTGACTAGAGGGCCTTTGGTTGGCCTTGCTTTTAGGTTGACCTTACTTTTGGTTGGTGAGTCCACAGGGGCTTTGGTCCCTAAGGACGAGAGGAGCTCTGGTTGGTCTTGCTCTATATGATGCAAACTTTACACATGGGGTCTATTTTCAAAGATATTGGATATTTGAATAACTCTGAATTCAAGGTGTTCAGACTTCATCTTCAGATTTGACATAGACGCTCTTCTAAGTTTAAATTCAATTTACCGATATAGTTTCATTTCTAAATTCAATTTTATTCTAGGGTTAACTTCATTTAACTAATTATTAATATAGTTTCATTTCTAAATTCAAGTCTGAAGAGTCATTTTCCAGAGTTATTTCAATAGTACAAGTTTGAAGTCATTCTTCAGAGTCTTACTTCAGAGTTATTTCAAGAGTACAAGTCTGAAGTCATTCTTCAGAGTTATTTCAAGAGTACAAGTCCGAAGAGTCATTCTAAAGAGTTAGCTCACCCGAACTTTAAAGTCTGCTTTTTCAGACTTAGCTCACTCAAACTTTGGTGTCTGAACTCTGAATTCTTCTTTTTCAGAGTTAGAAGTCTGTACTCTGAAGTCTTCTACAAGTGTGAAGAGTACAAGTTCTAAAGAGTCATTCTTCAGAGTTAGCTCACTCAAATTCTAAAGTCTTCTTTCTCAGACTTAGCTCACATTAACTCTGAAGTCTAAACTTTGAAGTCTTTTTTTTAGACTTAGAAGTCTGAACTCTGATTTTGTGAGATTGATTTTATACTTCAGAGTTATTTCAAGAGTACAGGTCTGAAGAGTCATTCTTCAGAGTTTTACTTCAAGCTTATTTTCAGAGTACAAGTCTGAAGAGTCATTCTTTTCCAAAAGGAGCACAATATAGAGTACCATGCAGAGCCTTTCTATAGCGCATGCAACGCTTCTGGCTTGCCTATACAAAGCTCTGAAGTCTGAAGAGTTTTACTTTAGAGTTATTTCAAGAGTACAAATCTGAAGTCATTCTTTAGAGTTATACTTCAGAGTTATTTCAAGAGTACAAGTCGGAAGAGTCATGTGATAACTGGATCTTGGTTATCACCCAAGGTAATTAATACGTGATTATCTTATTAAATGATTACGTGATAGCATGATAAATTTGGTTTATTTGATCATGCTAGTGTATGGAAATTATGTGCATGATATAGATGCATGTATGGAGGTATGTATATGTGGTAAGACAAAATGAAATGTATGGTATGTATGCATGAGCATACATACATATAGTGTGTGTATGAGTATACATACATGCATGGAAGATTTCTTTTGTAAGCATGCCATGGAGTACGACTCTAGTAGTCGACTTTCCCTAAAGGGAAAGTATAAAAGGAGGTTGAAGCCTCCATTATCTTTTTCTTGGCTATTTTAAAAAAAGTTGTGCGATTTAAGGATAGAGGAAGTTGACCGGATTTCAAATATCTGATTTCAAGAAGGTTGTTTTCAAAAATCTTGATAATGTAAGTGATTTCTAAACCTTTTTGCATAAAACTTGTTACTGGTTTTATTTGAATGTTATTTCTTATTGAAAAGAAATCAGTTATTTGCTTAAGGGTTTTATCCGGACAAAGGCTGACCGGATTAAGTTTAAATCGGGCAAGGGTTGG
>NC_037540.1:22261892-22272902 GCF_001531365.2 Cynara cardunculus var. scolymus | reverse complement strand
CGATGTATTGTCCGGACTTTTTATCCGGACAAAAGTTGGAATTTATTTCTAAGTGTTAAATCGGGCAAGCCTTGGGCGATGAGTTGTCCGGATTTGGTAAACTGGCCAAGACTTGACCGGAGATGAAGTCCGGCCAAGCCTAGGTTGACCGGATTTGAGTTGTGCCTTGTGCTTGAATGATAGAAATTGTTATTTTATCATAAAATGGAGATTTGATATAAATGATTTTTGGATTGATAATAATTTCAATGGCTGCGGTCTATTTGGAATTATTTTTGTGAAATGTTTTGATGAGAAAATAAGGGTTGCATATCAAGGAGATGTGTGCCATGGGATAATGGTGGCATATCAAGGAGAGGTGTACCATGGGATAAGGGTGGTATATCAAGGAGAGGTGTACATTTGATATAAGGGTGGTATTTGTATGTGTGTTGTATGATATAACTCTTTCTATTATATCCCTTAAGACTACCGTGGTCTGGAATCATTATTTCTTTGTGATTTAAGGATTTAGGATCAGGGTTCTTATTGGAAATCATAGTCTGAATGTTATGGAGGAGAAAACATCAGGTTTGGCCTGAAACTTTATATAAACCTTGTTTGATTAGAAAAGGTTTAAAAGTGGCATTATATGAAACCTGACTGGTTCAAAGGTATGATAATAGAATAGCTAAATGCTTAGCTTGAAAAGTGGGAAGGATTTGGTATTTTGTTCCTATTCGTTCATATATTTGAATAATTGTTTTCGTAAAGGTTTTGGTGATTTTCACCCTGCAATATCATAATAGGGTATCTCACTAGACCTTTGGGTTTAACCCTCGTTTTGTGATTTTAACTGTGTATTGCAGGAGATTCGGACGGTAAGGGAAAAGGGAAATTTTGATATTTTCCTATATACATTTCTACATGAAGATCTGTCTTGATGTACAGTTTTGATTGATTAGTGCAAGAAATGTATTTGAACTTTTGGACCTTGTATTCCGAATGATAGATTCTTGTACTAAGGGACCTTATTGTGATATAAACATGTATTTCTTTTGTATGAAATATGTGTTACATGCAATATGTGTTATGGGGCATTACAGAAAAGTGGTATCAGAGCCTGAGTTTAAGGGATTTAGGTATTTAACAGCATGATACCTAGACTTAAATTATTATATTGCATGTTAAGAGTCCCGGACATAGTTAGCTCCATTGGAAATAAATATGATGGGTTGAAAGAACAGTGTGTAAGGTAAATTTTAATTACATCTGGCCAGTGTAATTATGAATTTACAAGTACACATTTGAACTTGAATACTTCATTATATTTGGGAATGTGAATACGTGATTATTAACACAAAAACCTGCAGATGTCTAGCCGAACCCGAAGATCTGAAAGAATGGCTCATCCAGAATCTGAGGAGAGGGAAGAATCGCCTGTTAATCTTCCGACTAGCACGTCTGGAAATAGTGATCGGGAAGACCAAGGGGACGAGGTAGGGGATGAAGCCAGTCTCAGTGAAGGGGTCGGACCGAAATACATTCTGAACATGAAGAATCCCACTCTGGGAATGTTTAGGAGAGATCAGTGCCACATCCTGAATATATAACCAGGGTTATGTTGGCAGAGGAAATGGGCAAGTCTATCATGGGAATACCGGCTAGGGTGGAAACGGAAAGAGTGGAAGTTCATCCCTCTGCTCCAGTCACCCACAACAAGGAAGGAGACATTAAGATGCTTTTGGCATCCAAACCACCAATCTTTTTTGGAGAGAGAGATCCAGTAAAAGCTATGTGCTTGATCAAGGAGATGGAATCTATGTTCAACACCATTCGGTGTCCGAAAACAGATAAAGTTCGATTCGCGGTCTCAGTTTTAAAGTCAAATGCTCTGTTTTGGTGGGAAGTTGAATCATTAGCCAGGACAGATGTTTTACAAACATTATCATGGGCAGAATTTGTGAATCGATTTAAAGAACAGTTTTGCCCTAAGATAGCAGTGAGACAAATGGAAGAAGATTTCCTGAAACTAGAGCAAGGAAATGGAACAGTTCGAGAGTATACCAAGAAATTCATTGAATATTCTCGATTCGCCGAGCACTATGTTTCATCAGAATCCAAGAAGATAGAAAGGTATATATGGGGTTTGAAACCCTCAATCAGAGAGTTTGTAATTGCTATGAACCCTAATACCTTCTCACTTACTGTGGATGCGGCTGAAGTAACAGAACGAAATAAGAATCGACAATCATAAGGAAAAGTTGTGGAAAAGAGAAGATAGGAAGGGCCTTCGTCTAATTTTCGAGGGCCAAAAGCAATAAAATACGATAACAGAACTGAGCAAAAGATAGGTGAGAAAGTCTGTTCGCAATGCTGACATGTTCATCAGGGTGAGTGTAAGATGGACCCAAGAAAATGTTATAAGTGTGGTGAAATAGGCCATTTGTCTAGAAATTGCCCAGCTAACAGAAGATGTATTAATTGCAATTCTCCTGATCATATTCGACCGAATTGTCCCTTGTCAAGAACTCTGCAGTTAACGATAGGGAGTAACGCGTCGGGTACACGGGGAAGGCCTACTGTGAACAGAAGAGGGCAAGGAGGGGTGCGGGGACGGTCCTTCCAGATGACTAAAAACGAGGCAGAAGCATCGCCGGATATAGTAACAGGTACATTCCTTCTGAATTCAATACGTGCTAAGGTGTTATTTGACTCTGGTGCAAACTTTTCATTTGTATCACCATTGTTTGCTCAAACTGCATGTCTGAATTCTTTGCTACTTGATGATGAATTAGTAGTTGATACTGCTAATAGTCAGGAAACTGTTACTAGTGTGTTTAATAACTGTATTATTGCTATTGGGGACTGTGAACTTCCGATCTGGTTATTTCCCATGCCAACGAAGGAATTTGATGTAGTGGTGGGTATGGACTGGTTGGCAAGGTATTAGGCTAATATTAATTGTAATCAAAAAATGATCAAAATTGTTCTGCCAGACCAAGGAACAATTATTATTTATGGTGATCGTCAGAATTACCATACCAGTATTTTGTCAGTAATGAAAGCCCAGAAAAGTATTCGGAAGAAATGCCAAGGATATTTGGCATACGTAATTGATATGAAGAAAGAAAAGGGAAAAGAAGAATCGATTCCGATTGTTAATGAATATCCAGAAGTCTTTCCAGAAGACTTATCTGGATTACCACCCGACAGAGTCATTGAATTCCGAATCAATCTTATACCAGGAGCTGTACCAGTAGCAAAGGCGACGTACCGTTTAGCTCCATCTGAATTGAAAGAACTGGTTGCACAGTTGAAAGATTTATCTAACAAGGGATTTATTAGGCCCAACACTTCACCTTGGGGTGCTCCTGACTTATTTGTCAAAAAGAAGAATGGGTCTATGCGAATGTGTATAGACTATCGTGAACTGAATAAGCTGACAATCAAAAACAAATATCCTTTACCGAGGATTGATGACTTATTCGACCAACTGATGGGAGCAGGTTATTTCTCCAAGATTGATTTAAGATCAGGGTATCATCAGCTCAAAGTCAAGGAAGAAGATGTGGCCACAACAGCTTTTCGAACCAGGTATGGGCATTATGAATTTCTAGTTATGCCATTCGGCTTAACTAATGAGCCCGCAGCTTCTATGGATTTGATGAATAGGGTATGTAAGGAATATCTTGATAAATTCGTTATTGTATTTATCGATGATATTCTTATATACTCTAAAACCGAAGGAGAACAGGCGGAACATCTTCGTCTGATACTGGAATTGTTGAAAAGAGAAAAGTTGTATGCTAAAATGTCCAAGTGTGAGTTCTGGTTAAGAGAAGTTTAATTCCTGGGTCACGTCATCTCAGAATCAGGGGTAAAAGTGGATCTAGTAAAAATAGAGGCAGTTGCAAGATGGGAAGCTCCGAAAAATCCTTTTGAAGTCCGAAGCTTCTTAGGATTGGCTGGTTATTATCGTAAGTTTATTCAGAACTTTTCTAAAATAGTCGTGCCATTAACTAAGTTGACTCGGAAGAACATTAAATTCCAGTGGGAAGGAGAACAACAAGAAGCTTTCCAATTGTTAAAAGATCATCTTTGTAGCGCACCGATATTGACTCTACCAGATGGATCTGAAGACTTTGTGGTTTATAGTGATGCCTCAAAATTAGGGTTAGCATGTGTTCTGATGCAGAGAGGAAAAGTAATTTCTTATGCGTTAAGACAATTGAAAGATCATGAGAAGCAGTATCCAACCCATGACATGGAATTAGCTGCAGTGGTGTTTGCTCTGAAAATTTGGAGACACTATCTTCTGGGAACGAAATGTCAGATTTATACTGACCATAAGGGTGCGTTTGGTGAACAGACAGGACTGGAAAGGACAGGCCAGGACAGGACAGGACAACTGTTCAGCGTTTGGTAAGACATGACAGGACAGGACATAACTGGTTAAAATGACCAATTTATCCCCAGTAAGCTGTTTAGTGTTTTTTCACTAAATAATCAATATAATAAATGCTTACAAATACTATTTAAAAATACCAAAAAAATTTCAAAATAAATCTTAATTAAAAACTCACATTAATAAATCAAAATATTTAAACATCATATTCACAAACAAAAAGTGAAATGTTTACTAAAAGACCTAAACACAAAATATCAAATGTTTACAATTGTGTACCAAAAGACTTMAACACAAAAGATCAAATGTTTACCAACCAACATCACATGTCTAACTTTTTTAAGATGGTCGTCACAAATTTTGGCTTCAAAGTAGCGTTAATGCTATTCAATAGGCGTAGTTGAATCGGGTTATCGGCAAAGTACATGCTAATAGCAATAACTTGATCATCATCAAAACCCATGTTGGTTAACTCATCGGGCATAGTTTGTAAACCCGGAGTACCATCAACCTATACCAACTTACCCATTTCCTCGGATAACGAATTCAACCCCTTTTCAATCACTTTCATTGCATCTTCAGAAACACCCGCTTTTCTCTTTCTTTTTTTGATGATGCTTCTACATCTTGTGGAATAGAGGATGCAGAAGCGCCATTAGAAGGAGTAGTCAAAGGCACGTTCAATTCATCAGTATCAGCCCCGGCTTCATTTTCAAGATTTATGTGTTCCAATGCATCTGTGGCAGACTCCGCCATCGATCCTGTTGCTCGATCATTTCCAAATATTGTTTTCAGTCGCTCATATTGAGGAAACGGCTTGTTGGCAATATAATTTTTGCTTGGATGTTTCTATAAAAAAATGCATAAATATGTATAATGTTAGTCACTATGATGATGAAATTAAGAATGAAATAACATACAAAATATAAGCGTTACCTTTAAGTGTTCTATCTATTGCTCCTAGACAACCCTAAAAAGAAAATAACTTGGTTTTAGCTAAATGGTAAAAAAATTATATCACATGTAATGAGAGAAGCTAACAAGGATTACCTTAAACCATTTCCATCTTCTGTCGGTACAATCATCCTCTACCGGAGTTGGTTTGCTAAACAAAATGTCTTGCAATCACAACAAAGCACTTACAACTCGATGAACATACCTACTAATTGTTTCCCTCGACCAGTGGCGGATCCAGGAATTTTATACACTGGGATCACTTAAACTAACAATGTAGCAACACATTATAGAACAGGCAAAACCAATGCAAGCTTCAATAATCGATAAACCAAAGGAAACACAAGATGTTTCCTTGTTTCAATCATCGATAATCGATGGCTTTCTTTTCAGAAATTTTTCCATCTTCTAGCAAAAACAAGGGGAATACATCATATATATATATATATATATAAGTTAAATAGAAACAAAGCCCACTTTTACCTATTAAATATTAGCAAATGTCTACCTATTGACTATTGTTTGTCCACTCCAGTCTACCTATTAAATATTAGCAAATTCAGAAGCACCAATTTCTACCTACTTTTTACACTTTAACTTTACCAAAAAATTAAAAGCCTCAACCAGATTCACTATTCACTAAGACAAGCAGTAAGCAGCAGAAGCAAAATGAGGCAGTGCAGAAGCAAAATGAGGCAGTACATAAGCAGATGAAGCAGTAACCGACTAAGTACTAACCGTAAGAACAAGCAGTAATGAAGCACAGAAGAAGTAGTAATCGTTCCCCTTCTTTTCTTCCTCAACGCTTCTCCAGTTCTCCGACGATGCTATTTTTGTTTTCTGGTTAATAGCCCGGAGAAAAGTGCCGGAGGAGGAGGAGTAGGCACCGATGAATCTTAAATCGCCGGCAAAGTGGGGGCCCCTTGAAAAACCTAATGAGGGCAAGTGAAAGTAAGTAATGTAAAATCCCAAATTTTAACCTAGGTAAAAAAAATTTGAGTTTTTGACTGGGGTCCTCTCCCCCCCCCCACCTTATTTTACCTACTAGATCCGCCCCTACCCCCGACCTATAAAATCTAACTTGAAGACATCTATTTTTGGTGTGATGTGCTAAAATGTTTACAAATGTAGCAACTTGTTCTTCAATTGTCACGTTACCATCATCTAATAGTCCACCCCATGTTTTTAGCAACTCACACAAAATAGCAAATGCATTCCTATCCATTCGCAACTCATTCACACAAATAATGTCACTTTCACGTGTGATGCGTTGGATTTCTATCGATCTAATTTGTAATCTAGTGAATGTTCTTTGCCTTAAACTTCTCCTTCGATCTTGTCTTTGTTCATATTCAATTAACCAATTCACAAAATTGACCAAAAGTATGAGCAAGTCGATATAATCTTTCAACCTTTAACAACTACAAGTAGATGGTTTCGATCCGTTCTACATAAAAAAAATGAGATGGAGTCACTATAAAATGTTTCAAAAATGAGATGGAGTCACTAGCATAAATCAAGTAGCATAAATCAAGTAGATCCATAGTTTGGAGGATATCTCTTTCACAATTAATCCTGAACAACCATCTTACTTCTTTTGACTAAATGGTTTTGGATTTTGGACAGGAGCAAGAAACTGTGGCAGTAGCCAACCGCCAAGACAGCACCATGGTTGCCATGGTTGCCACAGCACCATGGCAGTAGCCAACCGCCAAGACAACATGAACAATTTTTAGTACACAATAAACTTAATGCACACATTTTAAAATTCAAAAGGCATGACCTATCAACTGTAAGACTTACCATCTAGAGTTTAAAAATCAAAACACATGCATATGAACATTAGGCTTCTGCAAAGACAGTATTTTTTTGTCATAGTAAAAAACATAGCTAACATTTACAAATCAAAAGAAACACTATATTGATGACTCACACAGCATACATGTGATAGCCGGGTAGAACTAGACTTCCACTGTTCTAAGAAATAAGCCCCAAAATCAACACAGATTTTGATGCAAAACAAAACCCATGTCCAAATTGAAGTAATAAATCAAGAAAAGCCGATTAACAACTACAATTTGTAGTAAGAACATACCTTTTAGGGGGGCGATGCAGTTTTGAGAGTGAATTGGATTAGGGATTTGAGGCGATGAAAAGGGTTATGGAGAGAAGAGAAGCAACAGTCGATGAACCATCAAGAAGAGATGGTCGCCGTCTGTCGATTTGAGCTCGCCGTCGAGAGGAGATGGTCGCCGTCGAGAAAAGATGTCGCCATCGATGGGGAGGAAGCGATGGAGGCGATGGAGGCGATGAAAAGGGTTATGTCTTTTTCATGTGATAGCCGGGTGGGAAAAAGGGTAAAGATGGAAAAAGAGTTGAGTTCCACTTAGTTCCAGGGGTGTAGGGTGGAACACGCGTGTCCTATGCTTGTCCAAGTTAGTTCTACTTAGTTCCACATCCAGCCACACCAAACGTAGGACAAATGTGTTCTGTCCTGTCCTGTCCTGTCCCACCCTGTCCAGCGTACCAAACGCACCCTAAAAGTTTACAACATCTGTCCAGCCAGAAGGAATTAAATATGCGACAGCGTTGGTGGATTGAACTGGTTAAAGATTATGATTGTGAAATTCTTTACCACCCAGGAAAAGCTAACGTGGTGGTTGACGCTTTGAGCAGGAAAGAAAAGAGTGGAACCATTAAAGCTGTGGCAATGAGAATGAACTTGATCCCTGATATTGGGTAAGAAGCTGTAAAAGAAGAATTTGTTAAGGCAGAAAGGTTGGGTAAGAATTTGTTAACGAAGGACTAATGTGCTTTCAAGGGCGAGTTTGGGTACCATGTTTTGGAAATATCCGAAATATGATATTAAATGAAAGCCATAAGTCCCGATACTCTATTCATCCAGGCACCAATAAGATGTATAGAGATTTGAAACCTTTTTATTGGTGGCCAGGATTGAAAAGAGACATAGCTCGATATGTGGAACAGTGTCTGACATGTTTACAGGTTATGATTGAACATCAAAAGTCGTATGGAAGTCTTCAATCTTTAGAGATACCTGTATGGAAATGGGATCTCATTACCATGGATTTCGTTATGAAGTTACCTCGAACTCCAAGGAGATACGACGCAATATGGGTAATTGTTGATTGCCTGTCCAAATCTGCGCATTTTATGCCAATAAGAGAGAAGTACTCTTTAGAAAAGCTGGCGCAAATTTATATCAAAGAAATTGTTACCAGACACGGTGTTCCATTATCTATTGTCTCTGATAGAGATAGTCGATTTACTTCAAAGTTCTGGGAAGGGTTACAGAAAGCTTTGGGATCTGAAATTCGACTAATTATAGCTTATCATCCGCAAACTGATGGGCAGAGTGAAAGAACTATCCAAACTCTCGAAGATATGTTGAGAAGTTGTATTATTGATTTCAGGGGATCGTGGGAAGATCACTTGCCATTAATAGAGTTTGCATATAACAATAGTTATCATTCCAGCATCCAAGAGGCACCGTATGAAGTGTTGTATGGACATAAATGCCGAACGCCGTTGTGTTGGAATGAAGTGGGTGAAAAACAGCTGACGAGTCCTGATATTGTCCAAGAAACTTCTGAAAAGATCGAACAGATCCGTGAAAGAATCAAAATAGCACAAGATCGCCTGAAAAGTTATGCTGACAATCGTCGAAAACCGATTCAATTTGATATAGGTGATTTTGTGATGTTAAAAGTTTCGCCATGCATGGGTGTTATCAGATTTGGAAAGAAAGGAAAGCTCAGTCCGAGATATGTGGGGCCTTTCAGAATATGTAAGCGAATTGGACCAGTAGTATATCAGTTAGAGCTGCCAGAAGAACTTAGTCTGATTCACAACACTTTTCATGTGTCGAATTTGCAGAAATGTTTGGCGAATCCGAGTCTTGCTATACTGATGTCAGAGATTAAATTAGACAGTAAGTTGAACTTTGTGGAAACGCCAAAGACCGTAATTGATCAAAAGATCAGGGTGTTGAGAAACAAAAAGATAAGTCTGGTTAAAGTTCAGTGGAAGTTTCACAAAGGACCGGAAGCAACATAGGAGCTAGAGTCAAAGATGAGATCAGAATACCCTTGGCTCTTTGATTAAAGGAAATCCGGGACGGAATTCTTTTGAGGGGTGGATAATGTGATAACTGGATCTTGGTTATCACCCAAAGTAATTAATACGTGATTATATGATTAAATGATTACGTGATAGCATGATAAATTTGGTTTATTTTATCATGCTAGTGTGTGGAAATTATGTGCATGATATAGATGCATGTATGGAGGTATGTATATATGGTAAGACAAAATGAAATGTATGGTATGTATGTGTGCGCATACATACATATAGTATGTGTATGAGTATACATACATGCATGGGAGATTTCTTTTGTAAGCATGCACATGGAGTACTTTCCCTAAAGGGAAAGTATAAAAGGAGGTTGAAGCCTCCATTCTCTTCTTCTTTGCTCTTTTAAAAAAAGTTGTGCGATTTAAGGATAGAGGAAGTTGACCGGATTTCAAGTATCTGATTTCAAGAAGGTTCTTTTCAAAAGGCTTGATAAGGTGAGTGATTTCTAAACCTTTTTGCATAAAACTTGTTACTGGTTTTATTTGAATGTTATTTCTTATTGAAAAGAAATCAGTTATTTACTTAAGGGTTTTATCCGGACAAAGGCTGACCGGATTAAGTTTAAATCGGGCAAGGGTTGGGCGATTAAGCCCTAAACCGATCAAGCGTTAAGCGGTTTAGTTTTAAATTGGTCAAGCTTTGAGCGATGTATTGTCCGGACTTTTTATCCGGACAAAAGCTGGAATTTATTTCTAAGTGTTAAATCGGGCAAGCCTTGGGCGATGTATTGTCCGGACTTTTTATCCGGACAAAAGTTGGAATTTATTTCTAAGTGTTAAATCGGACAAGCCTTGGGTGATGAGTTGTCCGAATTTGGTAAACCGGCCAAGACTTGACCGGAGATGAAGTCCGGCCAAGCCTAGGTTGACCGGATTTGAGTTGTTCCTTGTGCTTGAATGATAGAAATTGTTATTTTATCATAAAATGGAGATTTGATATAAATGATTTTTTGATTGATAATAATTTCAATGGCTGCGGTCTATTTGGAATTATTTTTGTGAAATGTGACATTCCGTCATTTCGGAGTCTCAGGTTATCATTTTATTATAGATCCTATATTTAGAAATAATATTTATTTAGGATCTAGTTTTAGTGATTAGAATTTATCTAGATTAGCTCCCAAGTTTTGTTCGAAAGATCACGCCTCGGTGGAAGTTCAGATAAAGCTAACTTGTGTATTGCCAAATATTTTTGAAATGCTCTAAATAAAATAAAGTTGATATTATAAACTTTCAAATTAAAATGCAAAAGTCTCATTTAATTGTCCAAATGATTTTAGTAAAAGGTGGGCTTATTATTATTTAAGGAAAATAAAAGTTTTTTTTTATTTGGGTTTGGGCCTTTAGAGGCCAGCCCATTTCCTTTTTAAAATCCTCATATAAATACCTCACATCCTTTGAAAAACTTTCATTTTCAGGCTCACAGCCTAAGCTTTTCATCTTTCTACCATCTCTCTCTCTAAACCAAACCATCTTACCAGCCGATTCCATTCTCAAGCAAGACTTCAAGAAGTT
>NC_037540.1:22237439-22260797 GCF_001531365.2 Cynara cardunculus var. scolymus | reverse complement strand
TGTTACTGCACTTGAAATAAATGCTAAATTGATGTGCTTGGGAGTATATTTTCCAAATAAAGTCCCCGTCCGTAAACGCTACTTGTTAACTCGGGTACATCCCCGGGCCATGGTTTTGTGGATAGCCGCTATTGTGTTGATAGCCTCACCCAGAAAGGGGTGCACATTACCTATGTTTTCTTGTCTAATCATGTGGAATTTGGACCACCGCTGAATTAGTACATCTACGAACTGTGAGACCTAAGTAAGTATACGGGCTACTTTTGGTCGTTCGTAAAATAATAGGGCAAGTTGGTCTGGTAAGGCTCAGTAGCGTCTGAAGTTTTTACATCGTGGAAGATTTACATTCATTAAGTGCAAAAGATTTGCATAAATTTGCAAATATTTGGTTTATGCATTAAAATGTTTTATGCATGTGAAAACCCATGAGCTCACCATCTCTTTGAAGTTGACTCGTTTTATGTTCCATGCTTTTCAGGTAGCAAGTAAGAAATGAAGTATTTTGGGAGCATACTTATGGAAAATTGATTAAGTTCGCAATGGAAGCTTTTGTAAAAGAAGTATTTGTCAAAAATTTGGTTATGATGTTAAACTCATTTTATTTTGAAAAATTGAAAAGTGTTATTTATTAATTGTTGTTGTGACTTGCTTGCCTGTAACATCTCGTGTTTCCACTTTAGCGGGGTGCGACATGAAATGTTTTGACGAGGAAATAAGGGTGGCATATCAAGGAGAGGTGTACCATGGGATAAGGGTGACATATCAAGGAGAGGTGTACCATGGGATAAGGGTGACATATCAAGGAGAGGTGTACCATGGGATAAAGGTGGCATATCAAGGAGGGGTGTACATTTAATATAAGGGTGGCATTTGTATGTGTGTTGTATGATATAACTCTTTCTATTATATCCCTTAAGACTACCGTGGTCTGGAATCTTTATTTCTTTCTGATTTAAGGATTTAGTATCAGGGTTCTTATTGGAAATCATAGTCTGAATGTTATGGAGAAGAAAACATCAGGTTTGGCCTGAAACTTTATATAAACCTTGTTTGATTAGAAAAGGTTTAAAAATGGCATTATATGAAACCTGACTGGTTCAAAGGTATGATAATTGAATATCTAAATGCTTAGCTTGAAAAGTGGGAAGGATTTGGTATTTTGTTCCTATTCATTCATATATTTGAATAATTGTTTTCGTAAAGGTTTTGGTGATTTTCACCCTGCAATATCATAATAGGGTATCTCACTAGATCTTTCGGTCTAACCCTCATTTTGTGATTTTAACTATGTATTGCAGGAGGTTCGGACGGTAAGGGATAAGGAAAATTTTGATATTTTCCTATATGCATTTCTACATGAAGATCTGTTTTGATGTACAGTTTTGATTGATTAGTACAAAATATGTATTTGAACTTTTGGACCTTGTATTCCGAATGATAGATTCTTGTACTAAGGCACCTGATTGTGATATAAATATGTATTTCTTTTGTATGAAATATGTGTTACATGCAATGTGTGTTATGGGGCGTTACAAGTCACTCTAAATTATTTCTAAGTTTAAATTCAATTTACTGATATAATTTTATTTCTAAATTTAATTTTATTCTATTGTTAACTTCATTTTACCTATTATTGATATAGTTTCATTTCAAATACCCAAGTCTAAAGAGTCATTTTTCAAAGTTATTCTTCAGAGTTATACTTCAGAGTTATTTCAAGAATACAAGTCTGAAGTRGCATCGTACTTTCGATGATCATTCATATCTGTAAGATAAGTTCCTGACATGATTTAATTTTTTTAAATTACCCCGTAATAAATGGTATCAAACCTAGTGTGTGTGTGTGTGTGTGTATATATATATATATATATATATATATGGTCGGGTTCATGGAAAACCGTAAAAACTGAAAAACTAAGAAACACTATAGTAACCATTCATCTGGATGGTATACATATTTACATACAAGTAATTTATAAGCAATTTGCCTGTATGCACATATGTATAACATGCACTCGTGTATATAAACCAAAAAATAACTACAATTACATGTATATATGTGCATACTATCTGGATAAATAGTTACCAGGGCGTTACTCAATTTTTTATTTTTTAGGGTTTTCCCCTAAACTTCCCCCCTTATATATGTATAATACATATATAGATAAGGGGGGGGGGGGGGAGGTTTACTTTGCAAACCACGTTATTTAATCAAATTGTATAAACCTCATTCAACAATCATAATTTTTATTTTGTTCATTTTTTTTGTAATTATGAAAGGTTGATTAATCATTTTTATTGTGGAAGGTGTTAATCATGGATATTATCGTCTTCATTATATTAATTTTAGAAAAATACATTAAACAGTTTCATAAGTATTATATGAAACAATTTCATAACCATATATGAAACAATTTTATCAAAAAAGGTATTATATGAAACAATTTCATGATAAAAGTTTAAACAATGAAATTGACGGATGAGGTTGGTTTGCACGGTTTGTACAAATAAGGGTGATTTGCATTTGATCGCTCTTCTCTCTCTCTCTCTCTCTCTCTCTCTCTCTCTCTATATATATATATATATATATATATATGTACACATATGAGAGAGTGTGTATGTGTGTCAAGGTCATATGAGATCAATAATCAAATAAGACAACATAAAAACGGTTGAATCACTTGTGCTTTTACACTTAAGTCACGTGTAAAATCACATGTTCACACGACTTTGGTTGAGACCTGGCGTCACGGATCAAGTCACTCGCTCACCCTTTCGTTGACAGTGTTCCGTAATCGCATGTAAAATCATATGCTCTTTCTTTATCCGAGATATGATCCCTCAAAAATAAACAATTATAGAAGCTATAATCGTAAACCACAATCGAATATATAGAAGCATTGGATTATACATTCCTCTTAGTCTCGACCCTAACATAATTTTTTGCTATTTTTTTAGAGAACCGATGAAAGTTTGAACCAAAAAAATAAAAAAATGAAATGATTTTTATTATCGCAATTGAAGTTATATATATATATAGAGAGAGAGAGAGAGAGAGAGAGAGAAGGGGGCACCTTCTTTTGTTAACCATGTAATTAGTTTGTTAATCGGGGTATCTTGTTTTTTATATATTAATACTACATTCTTAATTATCTCATTACTTTTTTAAAAAAATTCAAAATTTTCTCATTCACTTTATGGGTTTACCTACGAACTTTCATAAAAAATTTAGAACAACCAATGTTCATACACGAAACAATATTATGACTTTTAAACAAAAATCATTGTTTCAATTATAAGTTTTAAATAAAAATCATTGTTTCACCTATGAGCTTTAAACAAAAATTATTATTTCACCTATGAAGTTTCACCGTAGAACTTCGGTAAAAATATCGAAACAATCAAAGTTAATAGATGAAATAACACTAAGGATTTTAAACAAAAATCATATAAAACATGATTATCTTCCAAAAATAAAAACAAACGCCACATTAAATAAAGTTCCATGAAACAATTCAAAAGAGAGAAAGGGAGATAGTGGTTGATAGTTATCTTCCAAAAATAAAACATATTACCTTCCATATATAAAATAATTTGATTTAAAATTGTCCTCCATTTAATTTAATTCAATTTAATTTTTTTTCTTCATTTTATAGCCCGCTCATTTAACCATAAACATTGATAAAAAAAAAAAGATTAACAATTCATGTAAAGTTTATTAAGTTAACAATATTACTTAGTTAACAAATGATTCTGCTTATATATATATATACATACACACACATACTAGGTTCGATCCCGTATATTACATGGGGTAATTTAAAAAATTAAATCATGTCAGGAACTTACCTTACATATATGAATGATCATCGAAAATATGATGTTACTTCAGACTTGTACTCTTGAAATAATTCTGAAGTATAACTCTGAAGGATAACTCTGAAAAATGACTCTTTAAACTTGAATTTAGAAAGAAAAAAAACTATATCAATAATTAGTTAAAATGAAGTTAAACCTAGAATAAAATTAAATTTAGAAATGAAACTATATCAATAAATTGAATTTAAACTTAGAAGAAAATTTAGAATGACTCTTCAGACTTGTACTCTTGAAATAACTCTGAAGCATAACTCTGAAGAAATGACTTCAGACTTGTACTCTTGAAATAATTCTGAAGTAAAATTCTTCAGATTTTAGAGATCTGTATAGGCAAGGCAGAAGCTCTGCATGCACTATGCAGAGGCTCTGCATGGTTGATGTACCTTAATTATTTAGTGCTTGAACCCTATTTTCTTCTCTTTTAGATATGATATTTTCTATTTATATTCCAACATTAAGCCACTTTATTCCTTTATTTTCCACTTCTTTGTTTGAAGATGGTTGATGCTGCTAGAGTGCTGCAGCATGACCTGTGAGTGGAGCTATCAAGGATAGAGAGCTAGGAGCAACATGACATGACAAGAGTTGACTTTTTGAAAGACATTTTTGTATTTCCAATTGTATTTATTTTAAATCGTTGGAAATTAGTTGTCTAAACATAGTACAATTAGACCTTTAACATTTTGCTTTAGTTGTACTTTTAGTTACTTTAAGTCTAGATTAATGTTAAATGACTATTTTGTTCTCACCTCTATTTTAGTATAAATGGAGAGGTTGGGGTTAGTGTTTTAGTCACTACGTTCAACTCCTTTCATCACTCCTCTAATCTTTCATCTCACTACTTTTAGTAGTTTTTCTCTCTCTATAAATACAAGTAACTTTTGGCTAATTTCTCTTCCAAGCTTTCCTTTAATTGCTTTTTATTTTCTGCTCTTTATTTTTCGTCATCTATTTATTACGTTTTCCGCTGTTTATTTTCCGTCATTTATATTCCGTCATTTACTTTCCGTTATTTATTTTTATGTCTTTATTTACCATACTATATATTACTTGCAATTTACTTTATGCCATGAGTAGCTAAATTTCTTAGCTCGGGTGTATGACGGAAATAGTGAGTTTGTAAATCAAAATAAGGTAAACCCTTTTATGTAACAAGAATGTTTCATTATTTAATTTTAAGTTTTATAAAATCAATGACACTTCTTGACAAGTTGATCACTAAAAAGTGTTAAAGTGTCATGGACTCTAAGTTGAGCCATTGATTGCATGTCAATTTGGATGATATGGGAAGTTGACTTGAGAGAGTTGTTAACAAAGAGATTTGTTATCTGTATTTTCTAAATCGTTAATTCTCGATAGATTGATCATGATTGCCCCACTTTAATCAATCTTCATGAATCCTTCAAATCAACAATGGCAGATCTGTATGAAACTTGTAAGAACACTTTAGAGTTGAGAGAGAAAGTCAAGATCTAAAACTTGGTCAAACTTTATTACGTAAAATCTGATTTATCAAATAAGCTCATACCTAAAAATACAAAGGAAATACCCTTTATATAGGGTCAACCATCTTAGACAAAGTCAAAGTCAAACTCTAATAAAAGTCAAACACGGTGACTTTTAATATAATTATAGACAAAATTAACTTTCAAGACGATTACATTTTTACACTGAATTTCAGTCCTAACATTCCCCCCCTTTGTATTCAGACTTGAAAGAAATTGTGCGCTTTGAGTCTCGTTTGAACTTTGTAACTTTAAGCACACTATGTCTTCTTCAAAACAAACTTCATCTTGAAATCTTCAGACAATCATTTGTTTGAGAAACATCTTCTAACATTCTCCCCCCGAATGTAGAACCGTGATGATCTTCTCTTTTGACAATATAGATCAGAAACAATAACAATCTTCAGAATTGTTCTTCAACAAACTGTAGATCTTCATATTCAACAACTCTCAGACATTGTAGTATCGGAATAATCTTTTATAATCATCTCTAGTCTCCTTTTGAGTCTTTTGCCAATTTTGATGTTACTCCCCCTTGATCTTTACAACAAATTCCAATTATAATGTTCGGAATTGAACATTTCATTCATTATTACATACTCTCCCTTATTTAACTTTGGCTACAATCTCCGTGGACGATATTCCGGTACTTGTACCACTTTATTACTTGGAAAGACGACGTTGGACCGTATTGTATACTTGCTTTGTGGCTCAATTTCATTTGTCTAAAGGTGTGAAATATAACCGACCAATGTCCCCCCCCCCCCCTTCAAGTCTTTTTTATTACGCATTAAGTCTGATAAATTTGTGTAGTCCACACGGTTTATCTTTTTGAGCCTAAAAAGAAGCATATGTTGCTTTATCTTTCTATACTACACAGATTTTGCAAATTATATGTTATTTTACCAAAACATTCATAAATATGCTACTATTCAGCTATCGATGATTGAATGGAAGACCTGGTGAGATGAACCTCAAAAAGTCTCATATATGAAGTACATCCATTGTACTGAATATATTTGTTGTATTTACGGGCCAATCTTTTTATAAGATTGAAAACAATTTCATAAGTTGAATTTGGTTGTTATCTTCACATTCCCTTAATCTGAAAAGATTATACAAGTGGATTTTAAAAAGATATGCTTACAATTTTATGAATTGACGGCTTTTGATGAAGATTTCATTCATTCTGGTGTATGATGTTAATGATTCTCATTTCATCATAAGGGGGAGTATGAAATAATGAATGAAATGTTTAATTCCAAACGATATAAGGGGAGTATGTTATAAAGATCAAGAGGGAGTAACATCAAAGATCGGCAAAAGGACTCAAAGGAGTGTGACTGGAGCTAATTACTGAAGATTATTCATGTGCCACAATGTGTTAGGACTGAATATTGTAAGCTCAGTTGATCACAATGATTGATCAAAATTATTATTGCAAATAAGCACAATGATCAGATAAAATTGATCAAGATATTTGGCTTTTAAGAACAATCAATGAAAGAAGTGATACGACAACGATCAGATTATTCGATATGCAAGATAAATGAATGAAGATCTGTAAGAACAAGTTTACAGATTCTGATATTAAAAAAAATTATCAAATGTATATCAATCAAGTAAAAAAAATATCAGAAAACAACATTTGATTACAAACGAGTGTATTATCACCGAAAATGATATTACATAAGAGACGTGATAATAACAGTTTGAAGAATAGTTGAAATAGGTATTGGAGTTATGTACGATGAAAAATTACACAAGTAAAATCTCAGGAAATACATGTTCAGAAAATGTACTCGTTTTCAAAAAAAAATTCACTTTTTCAAAAACATTTTATTCAAAAATTTTAGAGACTCCCCCCTAAAAAATAGATTTAAGAAATGTTTCAGTTAAGCTCAAAGAAAGAAAGAAAAAAAATGGAAATATTTTAAGCACGGGTTTTAAACTGAGTGTTTAGAAACCACACGATAAAGCACGGGTCCTGAACTGTGTTGTTCAGAAGCCTTTGTTTGGACAGTTTACAACTCCCCTGAATTTGTGCATCATTGGCATGTTATTCTGATCAGCACAATAATGACACACCTGCAAAATAAAATCAAACAAATTTTGGTACCCAAACAAACTTGGGTCATTCTTTGTTAATATGAGGTTGTGGGATGTTATAACTGCCAAACCATCTAATTTTATTTGATATTTTCTTTTTCGCGCTTTTAACAGGATGATTATATACAGAATAAGATCCATACCAGTTATTGTAATCATACATGTTCTTACATTTCCAATTCGTCTGAAATTTGTTATCAGGAGTCCACCTATTGTGCGTCTTTCTGTTCACAAAATATGTTGTTTTGCATGTGGAGCACATGATTCTTCTCTTGCTAAGATTAATTAGATCAGAAGTAGATCTCACAAAACAAGGAAGATTGTTAGTAACAACAGGGGTACAAGATGAAACAGATTTAGATTTATTGACCCAAATGCTTTTAACCTTTGAAGAATAATTGGGTGATCCAATGACATACCCTTGATAATACTGATTAGAAGAACGAAAATAGTTCTTAAAAATAGTTGATTTAAAGTTGCTTGAATAACTGTTCAATTTGGAATAGTCATAGAAACAGGTTTTACACTGTGAAGGAGAACCAGTTGAGCTTTGAGCACAAGAAAAGTCTTTGACTTTCTATAAAAGCTGGTCTCTTTCCACAGTAACTAAATCATACTTATTTTTTAGTTCAATTCATAATTTCAGATTAGTTGTTGTTAATCATTTGTAATTCTCTCAAGAAATACAATATCATCTTTGGTGATAAATCTCTCTCTACTCATCCTTGATTGTGTTCTTGGAAGTTTAATCTGATTTGTATGATTATGGGAACATCAATTGACTTTGGTTGATGATGGTCTAAATCACCAAAGCTTTATGCAAGATAAGTTCCTAAATCAGACAGCTGCTTGTGCAAGGAATCCAATCAAGACTGTGCGAGAAATCCAAAACTGGATAACACAGTCTTATTCAAAATCAAATGAACCTCTTTATGAAGAGGATTGAACCTGTAATGAAATGATAACCTGTAACGAAGCAGGACTTAAACCAGGTGACTTTCTGTAAATTACACCAAAATCGAAGATGTCAATGAACGAAGAAGATGTAAATTGATTAAAATTCGATTAAAGGTATGAGCGATTTACAAAATCCGATCAAGAAGCAGTGAGCGATTTAGGAGAAATCGATCAAAGTCAGCGATTGTTGTTCCATGAAATGATCAATCTTCAATAATACTCATAATCATGGCAGATCTGGATTTTAGCTCAAGAACATTAAGATGAACTTGTAAGAACATAGAGAGAAAGAGATATGAGAGGAAAAGTCAATTCTTCAAATCTGGTCAAACCTCTTATTACGTATCAGATATTACAATAAGCTCATACCAAATTACACTAAACAAAAGCTATTTATAGGGTCAAAGATTGAACCCTTCAAAGTAAAAAGTCAAACTACAAGAAAGTCAAACACGATGACTATTTTATACAATTATAGACAATATTTATCTTTCAAGACGAATACAATTTAATATTGATTTTCAGTCCTAACATTCCCCTTGTATTCAGACTTGAAAGAATTTGCTCGCGTTGAATCTCATTTGAACTTTGTCTCTTAAGCACTATATGACTTCTTCAAAAACAATCTTCAACTTGAAATCTTCAGACAATCATTTGTTGAGAAAGATCTTCTAACATTCTCTCCCTCGAATGTAGAACAGCGATGATCTTCTCTTTTGACAATGTAGAACAAAAATAGTAACGATCTTCAAAATTGATCTTTAACACACTTTCTCATCAAAGGTAATCTTTATCAGCAAACTGTTGTAAAATTGATCTTCACATTCAACAACTCTCAAACATTGTAGCATCAGAATAATCTTCAGTAATTATCTTCAGTCACACTCCTTTTGAGTCTTTTGCCATCAACGAAGTTACTCTCCTTTGATCTTTATAACAAATTCCCCTTATAGCATTCGAAAATGAACATTTCATTCATTATTACATACTCCCCCTTATGATTGATTTTGACAGTTGCAAACAAATCTGATTGAGCGAATCGGACAAATGAATTACAGTGTGCGATTAATAAACCCGGATGGTGTATTGACAAAGAAACATCAAATTTGATTGTGCCTTTGTGTGAGGAAGGTAACAAATCGATCAATACAGGATACAACAGAAATCGACTAAGGAAATGAACCTATGATAAGCGATTTAGAGAAAACAGTTGATCGATTTACATTAAATCCGCTCAACCAGTGAGCGATTTACACACTCTGCGAGCGATTTAGGAATCCGCTCAAACCACTGTTATGACAAACGATTTATGTCAAAAACTCACTGTATCAAGCGACTTAAGGAAATCCGATCATGCCTTGTGCGAAGAACAGCTTAATCCGGCCAGGTCTTGTGCGATTAACAGCCTAATCCGGTCACAAGCCAAGCGATGAAGTAAGCCTTAACTCTCGAGCAATGAGAACAAAGTCTGGACAAATCAAGACAGGTGATTTAGAAATATTCGGTCACAACCCAAACGATTTACCAAGCGATTTAGATTTATCTGGTCAAAGAATTCAAGCAATGAACCAAGCGATGTAAAGGGCTTCTTAAAATATGGACTGCTTATTTGTTGAGATGGGCCAAAAAGACTAATGGGCCTTGAGCGGTTTAACTTGTAAAAACACAAAAATAAAGCAAAAAAATAAAAAATGGATTAAAACACTAGTTTTAAAAAAAATTCAAGAACACGAAAAAATTTTAAAAACTCTAAAACAATTAAAACTTGAAAGAAAATGATCAAATCACAAAGGTTTGTGAATAACAAAGATTCATAATGTAATTCCGCACAGATTGATCACGATTTTAACACGAAAACACACAAAAAAAAAAAACTTTTCGGATCAAACTTAAGAAAAAAATAAGAACACGAAGAACACAAAAAAAATTCAGAAAATTTCTTAAAAAATCTTCAAAACCAATGATTTCTTCTTCTGATTTTCGTGCATAAATCCGGCTCTAATACCAATTGTTGTTCCCTGAAATGATCAATCTTCAATAATACTCATAATCATGGCAGATCTGGATTTTAGCTCAAGAACATTAGGATGAACTTGTAAGAACATAGAGAGAGAGAGAGATGAGAGGAAAAGTCAATTCTTCAAATCTGGTCAAACCTCTTATTACGTATCAGATATTACAATAAGCTCATACCAAATTACACTAAACAAATGCTATTTATAGGGTCAAAGATTGAACCCTTTGAAAGTCAAAAGTCAAACTACAAGAAAGTCAAACACGATGACTATTTTATACAATTATAGACAAAATTAACTTTCAAAATAAATACAATTTAACACTGATTTTCAGTCCTAACACAATGTCTGAGAGTTTTTGAATGTGAAGACTTCATCTTTACAAAAGTTTACTGATAAAGATTTCTTGTCGAAAAGAATGTTTAATTTTGGAAAAGAATGTTTATGGATTTTATCTGAAGAAGTTTGTCTTTGGGAAGAATGTTGTTATCTGATTTCTGAAGAAGATTCTTAAAGATCGTATCTTGAAGATTGTTTCTGAAAATTGTTACTAATATTGTTCTACATTGTCAAAAGAGAAGATTGTTGTTGTTCTACATTCGATGGGGAGAATGTTAGAAGATTTTCTCGACAAACGGTTGTCTGTTCAATGTAAAGATTGTTTTTGAAGATTTTGAAGAAGTCATTAAGAGCTTAAAGAGACAAAGTTCAAACGAGATTCAAAACGCGTAAATTCTTTCAAGCCTGAATACAAAGGGGGAGAATGTTATGATTGAATTTCTGTGTTAAATTGTATTCGTCTTGAAAGTTAATTTTGTCTATAATTGTTTTAGACGTCGTGTTTGACTTTGTATGAGTTATTTGACTTTGACTAGAGGGTTAATACTTTGACCCTATAAATAGTTTTTGTCTTTAGTAATTAAAGAGGGATATTCATTTTGTAAACATTACATATACATTTGAGAGTAAGAAAGCATTGATTGAGTTTGACTTTCTCTCTCATCTCCTTCCAAGATTGTTCTTAATGTTCATATCATCTTTGTCATGTATTCATAGAAGATTACTTGAAGATTGATCATAGTGGACGTACAATAACTCTGAAGTATAACTCTAAAGAATAAGGGGTTGTTTGGCAATTGTTGAATGGTTTGGTGCAGAATGATTAAGAGGCTCTCATTATATAGTGCAAAATGAAATATAATTGTTTGGTAATTGTGTACAATGAAATTAAGGCTCTTAATAGTTAAGGGAGATTCAGGACACAAAATCATTCAGAGGGTTTTAGAACCATTAATAGGCAGACTTTTCTTTTTTGCTAAACAAGATTCACATCTTAATGATTTAGAGGTTGTCTCTTAATAGAACTATTAAGAGGTAAACAAACAACCCCTAACTCTGAAGTATAACTCTGAAAAATAACTCAGAAGAATAACTCTGAAGAATAACTCTGAAGAATAACTTTGAAGAATAACTCTGAAGTATAACTCTGAAGAATAACTCTGAAGTATAACTCTGAAGAATAACTCTGAAGTATAACTCTGAAGAATAACTTTGAAATAAAACACCAATTTTTCGGAAATCAGTTACCACACGAATTAACCCAAGAATAAAATCAATTGCATCTTAAATTAGTGGGATTGATTGAATAAGAGGACACATGTCAATCAAATGAGTCTAGTGGAACTACTAATGTAAATTGTGTCTAGGTACGTTCAAATGAGTCCAATTGAACTGATAATGTAAATTGTCTAGATACGTTTTTTAAGCGGGAAAACAAAATAACCGCCTCACCAAAAGATGACACGTGTCACCCAAGTTACTTATTTTATATGTATAGATATATAAAGAAATAAATATATTTGGTTTTGATTTCAACCATGGTTATAGATTTCAAAGCATCCATCAGGCTTTTATACATCTATCATCTTCTTCCAAATGTTTCCACCAATGTGAAATGATGAAAATCAACTTTAATCAAGATTTGAAAAAGACTCAAATTTCATGTTTCCAAGTCATCCTTGGTTTCACTTTTAGTTTTGTACTATGATTTTTACCAGTTAGTTGGTTTTGTTTCCAACCATGGTTATAGATTTCAAAGAGGATCATCCAAAATAAGACAACACCCCATGAATTGACACAAAGACACTATCTATCTTTTATACATTTCTTTGTTCAAATTTTTTTGTTCAAAATTTTTAATTATTCACCAATGTGGAACAACTAAAACTCAACTTTAATCAAGATTTGAGGAAGACTCAAACCTCATATTGTCAAGTCATCCTTGGTTTCACTTTTAGTTTTGTACTATGTTTTTTATCATTTGGTTGGTTTTGATTCCAACCATGGTTATAGATTTCAAAAAGGATCATCCAAAATAAGACAACAAGCCATGAATTGACACAAAGGCATCATCCATCTTTTTATACACTTCACTTTGTTCAAATCTTTTAACTATTCACCAATGTGGAACAACTAAAACTCAACCACAAATTCACCATATGAGAATATTCAATTCTCATGGTGCCACCTCGATATCCCAAAGTTTTACATGATAAAAAAAATTGGGTGCATCTCAGTACATCTCATCCTAATGCGCATCCAAGGGTGAAGATTTATTCTTACGCTTCTCACCGGAACTCAACGCTCTAATCTACCCTTCATCGAGTATTCCCCTCAAGATTAAAAAGTCTTGGGAACATTTTTTTCTAAATGGGGGGAAGGGCTTGACCTGGGAAATGGAGAGTGGTCAAAAGCGACAAATTATAAATATGTTGAAGTTTTTCTTTTGTTGGTTAATTTTTTTTTTTTTCTTCTAAAAGTGATTGTAGTAGTTATGTTTGTATACCTTTTTTTAATGACTTTCATATTGAAGAATTTGGATCAACAATACAATTTTATGAAATTCGAAATTGTTGATCAAGCAAAGCTTTGACTAATTGATAGTCGCATGATCTTGTTGGATAATTTGAAGATTTATGTTGGGCATGACAATACGATTTATGAATTACAAATAGTAAAATTTACATTACACCACATTCTATTTTGTATTTCAAAATTTTCACTTATCTTTTAATTTTGATGAATTATTTTTTCAATTGTCATATAATTAAAAATATGCATGTATTGATGTAAATAAAAATATATATAGTTTTATATATTTGTGGATTCAAATTTTCTTTATAAAATAATGAAAATGAAGTTAAAAAAATAGGAAAATCAAAGGATTAACAATTAATGTGTTGATTGTATATTAAACATAAATTAAAATAATACGAAAAAAGATAAATAGAATAAAAAGTTTTTCGTTGTACAACCATTTGATTCTTCCTTTAATATATATATATATATATATAGGCCTAATCAAATGAGAATAATTAGTTTGTAGTAACTGTGAGAACCAATATTAACCACAAATCAATAGATAAATTAGGAAATTTATAATTTTGGCAATTTTGAATTAAAATATTAATGCAAGGATATTTTTGGTATTTTAAGACTTTCCTCCCTCCTCTCTTCTCTCTCCGGCCACCGTCCTCCGGAGATACTACAATGGTATCACAATGCATCATATATGTGCTTGGGGTATCACATTGATGTCGTTTGTGTGGTCGATCGAAGATGTAACACAGTGGTATCACTATGCATCTTATATATGATTAGATATCACAATGTATCTTTTTGTTTAACAAAGTCAATATTTTCAGGTATCACAGTGGTATCATAGTGGTATCACCGGAGGACGGTGGCCGGAGGCCGGAGAACGGTGGCCGGAGAGAGAAGAGAGGAGAGTTTTAAAATACCAAAAATATCATTGTATTAAGATTTTAATTTAAAATTACCAAATTTATAAATTTCCTAATTTATCTATTGATTTGTGGTTAATATTGGTTCTCACAGTTACCACAAACAACTCAGTTCTCCTTTGAATAGGCCCCTATATATATATATATATATAGATATAGATTAGCATTCTATGTGTAAAATAATTTTGAGAAAATGTTAAAATATCAAAATAAAGTTTACAATCTTTTTCTTTGAAAAAACCAAATGAATTAAAATTAACAAAACAAAAAGAATAAAACGGGAGTATGCAAGATGTAAAAACAAGGAACTAGAAAAGAAAAGGGAAAAGTCTAAAAATAATCCAATGAATTTTAGTGTTTGAAATAATTAAGTTTTTAGATAATTTTTTGGAACAAATAAGTCATTGGATATTCCAAAACTTGATAAATAACTCATTGAAGTTTCTAAAATTTGTTAGATTCATTTTTATAACCTATAAAACTGGTTAATATGGTAAAATAATTGAAAAAATATGAGAAAAAAGTCAATAAACTTTCATATTTTGAACGATTAAATTCCCAACATTTTTTTAACAAAAAAAAGTACTTACATTCTATATTTAAAAAATATTATTGATGAAATTTATTTTAATTAAAAATAAAAATATTATGTCAGTGATTTTCTAAATTAAATAAAATAAAAAAAGATTTAGAAAATGATTTTAATTTATTTTAATTAAACTTAAAATATATTCCGTATATGATTTCTTAAATTAAAAAAAAAATACTTAAAAATAATTACTAATAAAATTTATTTTAATTAAAAATAAAATATATTGCATTGGTGGTTTTTCAAATTAAAAAAATAGAAAATAATTTGATTAAATTACTGACAAATTAACGATAAAATTTAACTAAATACATAATTATTTAAAATTTCTCGCTAATCCGTCGATGAAATGATATCACCGACAAGATTCAAGCACGATATTTCACACTTATTAACATGTTACTGGTTGGAGCGCCTGATGATATCACCGATAAGATTGCACGATCTTTCACACTTATTAACTTGTTACTGTGTTAAAGCGTCTGATGGTGGTCAAATTTGCTATCAATTAGATATAAGTAATACATACATATATATTAATAAACACTAGTGACGAATTTTAATTAATTATGTATTTAGTTAAATTTCATCGTTAATCTATCGGTAATTTAATCAAATTATTTTTTATTTAGAAAATCAGCAACGGAATACATATTATTTTTAATTAAAATAAATTTCAACAATAATACTTTTTAAATATTTTTATTTTTTTTAATATAAAAAATCACATATGGAATATATTTTATTTTTAATTAAAATAAATTTAATCATTAATCATTTTTAAATCCTTTTTTATTTTGAACAATCTCTGACAAAATATATTTTATTTTTAATTAAAATAAATTTCATCCATAATTTTTTTATATGTAAGTATCTTTTTGGTATATTTGTTTCATTTTATAAATTTAAGTATTTTTTGTTCAAAAAATGTTTAGGGACTTAATCGTTCAGAATATGAAAGTCCATTGCCCATTTTTCAGATTTTTTTTCATTATTTTTTTCACATTAACTAGTTGTATAAGTCATAAGGATGTATCTAACAGATTTTAGAAAGTCTAAGGAATTATTTAACATGTTTTGGAATGTTTAAGGACTTATTTGTTTAAAAAAATTGTCCAATAACTTAATCATTCCAAACATTAAAGCTCATTGGTGTTTTTTTTTTAGACTTTTCTCCAAAGAAAAAAACAATAACTAAAACCAAACAAAGTTGAACACAAAAAAAGGAAGGAAAAGGACGACCAAACAAACAACTAAAAAAGCAACAACGATCAATAGTAATTTGGCGAAAAACTTACACCTCTAAATATTAGGGATTGAATTTCATGCAGAAGGTCTCAAAAAAGACGTCTTTGATGTTTGAACACACGAGAATTCCAGTTCCTCCAAAGGGAGTATACGACAATCGAAATAACAACTTTCCAAAATATTTTTGATGGAGCCATAAGTTGATTGTAGTAGTCATCGAAAAGAATCAACTTTGATTTGTAGATGGTAAACTACAATAAAAAATCTACCAATTGAAGATGTTGACAAAGAAGGTAGTGGTCTATGGATTCATTGAACCCATCATACATCATAATATCGAGAATTTATAGTTGATTGTTTTATTTACCGTATTAAAAATTTTGATTTCAAAAACCGTAATGATTAATAAATATCTATATATATATATATATAGAGAGAGAGAGAGAGAGAGAAACAACACAAATAAGTATTTTAAGATCCTACACATTCATTCTCTTCCCGGTTAAGAAACTCAGAACACATGGATTTTTCATTGATAGCCTTAAAAAAAGAAAGAAAAAAGAAAAAAAAAAAAAGAATACTTCTATACCAATCCCCACCACTTAGAAAAAGAAGATCTATTAACATTCAACTGGTACACTTTTGTGCCGGAGGTTTACCACCACCATTAACCACCACTCTACCACCATCTTCCGGCGACTTCCTCTTCGGCTTGGCTTCTTGTAGCATCGACACCACATCTCTCATCGAAGGCCGGTCCGGCGGGTTTCTACTTGTACATAGCAATGCTACCTTCAATATAACCTTCATTTCCTCTCTCACCCGACTACAAGCACCACCTGCATTTTGATCCAACACTTCGTTTGTCCCTTCTTTGGTCTTGATTTTCGACCGCACCCAATCCACAATGCTGTTACCATCCCCAAATTCAGACTCCACCGATCTCCTACCACTAATCAATTCCATTAAAACGACCCCAAAACTGTATATATCACTTTTCTCATCAACTTGTAGAGTGTATGCATATTCTGTACAAAATCAAACACACTATTAATTTTCTAGAAAAATAGAATTATGAAGATAAAAATGCAAATCAAGGTAGGAAGAACATACCGGGGGCAATGTAGCCATAGGACCCTGCAATCACCGACATTGATTCATTGCATTCGATGAGCTTGGCGACCCCAAAATCCGCCACCCTCGCTTCCATCTCTCCATCCAATAGAATATTGCTTGGCTTCAGATCACGGTGGACAACCACCGGATCGCAGTCGTGATGGAGGTAGCAGATCCCCTGCGCCACCCCTAACGCAATCTTGTACCTCGTGAGCCAATCAGCGATCAAATTGTCACCTTTGTTGGTCCCATGTAACAGATCATCTAAACTCCCATTTGGCATGTACTCATAGAGGAGCATGGTAGACTCCCTGTTGTTGCAACACCCTAACAATCTCACTATATTCCTGTGTCTCACGTTACCCAACACCTCCACCTCAGCCAACACGCCTTTCCTCCATCTGATCGTCTCCTTATGCTTTCCACGCAGCTTCTTAACGGCTATGATCTCGCCACCTGGCATCTCTGTCTTGTAAACGGTTCCAGCGGAACCTGTCCCTATGATCTTACCGGTCATCGATAAACAATCGGCCACGTCATCAGCCGTGAAGTTCAAGCGTTGGAAGGCGGTTAGTTTCCACGGCCCGATTTCCTTTTCTTCCACAATGAACCGTCGTTGGTAGTTTGCACGGAAGCACCGGATTCCGGCGACGAGGATGAAGAGACCTATACCAAATGCTGCAGCCATTATCCACAGGATTGCTCCGGCGGTCTTTTTTGGATGTTGTGGTTTTACCTCGTTTTCTTTTTCCGTGCTGCAGGGTTTACGAAGGACTCCGCCGCAGAGGCCTTCGTTTCCGTTGAACGACGACGGATGAAGGCTTGAAAACGCAATTCCCGTGGAAGGCACCGGTCCGGTTAGCTGATTATATGAAACATTGAAGCCTTCTAACGTACTGCAATTACCGAAAGAAGAAGGAATGGTACCAGAAAGAAGGTTATGTGATAGATCAACCTCGGTTATCGAAGGAAGAGAGGAGATTTCCCATGGTATGATGCCAGAAATTGAATTACGTCGTAAGTTCAGTGAAATTAACTTCAGGCAGTGATCGATATCCCAAGGAAGGCTACCGCTCAATTCGTTCCCTTCGATTTCGATCTTGTAGATGTTTTTACAGTCCCTGAAGTTGGGAATTTTACCTCTAAGTTGACTATAACTTGCCGAAAATATCTGTAAACTCGGAGCGCTCCAGATATTTTCCGGCAACAGATCGTCGAACGAATTTTCCGATACATTTAGTAACTCTAACTGAACTGCATTGAATAAATCCGCCGGAAATGGTCCAGAGAAATTGTTCGCGCTCATGTCCATGTAAGTAATGTTAGGCGAACTTCCAAAGCCGGCAGGGATTGATCCGTTGAATCTGTTATCTTGGATGCGAAACCTGTACAACGATGTGCAATTTGCTAGAGACGGTGGAAGAGCGCCGGAAAACTTGTTTGAAAAGAGAAGTAATCTTCCTAGATTGTTGCCATGACACAGATTCGGTGGAAGTGGACCGGAGAGAGAGTTTGATGAGACGTCGAGTTTCTGTAACCTTGAATTCAACCCTAACTTTTGTGGCAGAATTCCTGTGAGAGAATTGTTCCAGAGAAACAGAAATTCGAGCCTCGGAAGCTCACCAATTCCTTCTGGAACGATTCCGGTGAATTTATTGTTCATTAGACTCAATTGCGTAAGATTCTTGAGTGATGAAATTTCCTCCGGTATGCTCCCTGAAAAGTTGTTATTGGACAAATCTAGAATCTCGACGGATTGCAGCTTGCCGATAGCTGCCGGAATTTCACCGTGAAAATTATTTTTGAAAATTAGCAATGTTTTCAGCTTCGTCATGTTCGTAACAGCAATCGGAAATTCGCCAGAAAGACCAGCATTAGAAATGTCGAGCAATGACAAATTGGATAAAGAAGCAAACTTCATCGGAACTATGCCTGTGAATGCATTGTATCCAATTTCTAAATGCTGGAGCGACGTTAGAAGACCTAACTCATCTGGAATTTGACCACTGAGATTGTTTCCAGCGAGGTATAAGAACTTTAACCGTTGAAACCTGCCATAACACTTAGGAACTTCACCTTCGAAGTAGCTTCCACCGAGATTAAGGTGCTCTAGAAACCTCAACCGAACAAACTCCGTTGGCAATTGCCCAGTGAAGCTGTTACTATAAGCACCAAAGTATGAAAGACACTTCAATTTGGAAATACCCGGTGGAAACGCTGAACTGAAAAGGTTATGATTGATATCAAGAGTCTGAAGAAAAGGCAGGTTGAAGATTGCCGTCGGGAGAGTTCCGGCGAATTGGTTCACACTTATATTCAAATGACGTAAGCTGGTCAAGTATTCGATTTCTGCCGGAATCGTGCCTGAAAGATTCCGATTAGAGATGTCCAATGAATTAATCTGGTAGGTTTCGGGGTCGCATTTGACACCGGACCAGGAACACCAAACGGGTTGTTGTCCAGGTTTGGATGTCTCCCAGTCATGGAACGTATCGAGAGGGTCTACAAGAGATGATTTTAGAGAAAGAAGTGAAACAAGCTGTGAAGGAAGAGCATCGGCGGAGAGTAAGCGGAAGAAGAAGAAGAAGAGGAGGAGGAGAAGGAGAGGGCGGCGACAATGGTGGTTCATGGTTAATGAAATGGAGATGGTGATTTAGGTGAGAAAAGGTAGTAAATTTAAGGGAAGGTGTTGGTTGTTGCTTTTTAGGAGTGGTGGCAGAGGATGTTTCATGATGATTGTTCTGTAGAGTGGGGTTCGTTTTGTGTGAAGAGGGAAGCAGAAGCAGATGAAGCCACGCTCTCCCACCGGTAAGTCTTCTTTGCTTCCCACTCCCATGCACTTTTCTTCCTCCACTTTTGTTTTGTTATTCTTATAAATATTTTAGATATAATTTTTATAGATAAATATATCCATATAAATTAATTATTAATTATTAAAATAAGCTACAAATGTTAACAAAATAAACATAGTATTTAATAAATAATTAAATTACTTAAATGCCTTCTATATCAGTAAAGAATTAATACTTTCTAAACAAATAGAAATAAGTGATAAATGAACGAATGGGTGGAACAAGTTGAAAACAAATATAATTTAAATCAACTAATTTTTATATGTATACTTAAAATTGGTGTTTCTCAAATCAATTTTAATTTATGTTTTTGTTTTTAGTTTTAATTTTGTATAGTGAGTGTAATGGGGGGGAATCCGGAGAGGATGTCCCAAAGTGCAAGCAATGGCATAGAGAATATGAGAAACATGAGTCTTGTCTTATAGAATGTAACCGTCTCACAATTCATGTGCGCTTTTTATTCCTCTCATTTTACAAATATTGCATCAGTTTTTTTGTCTTTTTCTTACCTTAAATTCCGCACGTACACGATATATCTCATTTGCTTCAAATTACTTTTTTTTTTATTAAAAAATATATTTATTTTTGGAAATAAAAATATTATATATTTTTGGAAGTAAAATGTTACTTTTTTCAGCCATGAAATTCCAAACTTTTTTTTTATTTTTTCTTCTATTTATGTATATTTATCATTTAATACTGTTTAATTATAGTTATCAACTTGTTTTTGGAGATGAGTCGGGAATAATCGATAATCCCAATTCTCATCCTAGCCTTGATCGGGAATAAATTTTCATCCCTATCTATACTATATTATAAAATATTTGATAAAAAATCTTAAACATTATTTTTTATTCATAAACTATTGTTTATTAATTTATATTACTTAAAATTCAGGATTACAAGTAAATTATGTATAAATACAACTTACTAAACCTCCATTTTAAATTCGTGTAACTAACTGCAGATAAACATAATCATATACAAGGTAAACATTACATTTTAAATATAAAAAATCTAAAATATAATTAAGATAATCGTTGAGTTCTAATAAAATTATTAATTTTTATTTTTAAAAAGAATTATATTATCTATACTATATTATAAAGTATTTGACAAAAACTCTTAAAAATCATTTTTTATGCATAAAGTACTGTATATTGATGCATATTACTTAAAATTCAATATTACAAGTAWATTATGCATTAAGTATAACTTATTAAAGCTCAATGTTTGAATTCGTGTAACTAACTACGGATAAACATAATCAAATAAAGGATAAACATCTCATTTTAAAATCTAAAATATAATTAGGATAATTATCGAGTTTCTAACCGAATGTTTAATTATTATAATTAAAAAAATTATATTATTAAACCAAAAATAAATTACTTTGTTATTATACCTAAATTAAATTATATAATAAAAAATTGAAATAAAGAAGTTACAACAAAAAAACGAAAACTATTAAATAATTGATTTAATATTAATATCGATTTTTTTATGTTATCTTTAAATTTATATTTTATTCAAAAATAAAAAGTTTATCGCTTTCTCAAAACCACATAAAATTATATTGCATCGATAGAGACAAATAATAAAAATTAAACATTAAAATGGAGATTTATCTCGCTGCATTATGCGAGTACCCTTCTAGTTAAATCAAAAGTTATTCTTCTAATACAATACTTAATTATTATATATATAAAAAATATATTATTATTCAAAAATAAATACATTATCATTTTCTCAAAAAAACATATAAAATTGTATTATATCAATAGACAAATAATAAAAAAGAAACAAATAAAATCGATATGTATCTTGCTGCATTGTACAAGTTCTCATCTAGTCCCTATTAAGGAATGACTAGGGAATCGAGGATTTTTTCTCCATTTACAAAGTTTATTTTTTATATGATATCCTTATTGTTAAAACTTTATACATCCAAATTGTTATATCGTCAGAAGTTTCTCCACGGGCTATCAAACCAATAAAAGTTTTTATTATTAAATATGCATGGTTGGGGTTGAAGGGTGTCCCCATCCCTGATCAACACAACAATTTCACGGTCAAACCGAGTTTAAATCTCCGGTTCCTCGTTGGAATGCTAGTTTTTTTTTTGTCATTCATAATTGGTTTTGTTCCTCTTATTAAATATGTATTTTATGAATGAAATGTTGTATATTTACGTAAAGAAATCAGTAAATTTTTTAAATAATGTTACAATTATTTTAAAGTAGATAAAAACAAAACTTTATAGAGTTTATTTGAAAGTATAAAGTGTGCATTCCTTCTTGTAATGCAAAATTTTATATCATATATTTAGTAGTTAGAGTGGTTTATGAAATATTTGGAGAGTTTAAAGTTAAATTTATTTGTTGGTTTTATTATTCATACTAAAATCCTATATAAAATTAGATGTCAATATGTTTTTGGGAATTAATTGGTTATATATTTGTATATTTGCACAAACTACATGTATAAACACAAGATACAGATGGTTACATTTTAGGTATCATCATGTACTAGAATTACAAATCCTTAAATTTTATGAGTATATTGTATTTGAAATTTTAATGTAAAAATATAAATAAAACATTTAAAAATGTAATGAGTTGTTGATCATTGTCATCTTTAATGCAACGAGTATATGTGGCTTTTTCATTTCAAATGAATGAGATAGATTTTAACCGATAGAGATGATATAATATCAAGTCAAAAAAACAAAACTAGTCTCATCAAGGTCATAAAAGTACTTGTTTAATTGCTAATTTCAAGGTTATATAAGATTAGTTGATAAACGCTCAAATTAATATGGACACATGTCCAGTAGTTACAAAAAAATTAAAGAGTTCCTAAAAATCACCTATCCTACTATTGCTTTCACTAAACAAAGTTATGTTTGGCGAATTAGTTGATAAACTAATTGATGGTTGATAAGCTAGCTGATAGTTGATAAGATGACTGATGAACAAATTATGTTAGCAAACTAGTTGATAAGCTAGTTGATGGTTGATAAGTTAACTGATTATTGATAAGTTAGCTATAAGCTGATAAGCTAGCTGATAATTGATAAGTTGACTGATGAACAAATTATGTTTAGCAAAAACTAGCTTATAAGCATGCAAAATTACCAAAAAATGTATCTAGGAAAAATAGTCAATTACAAATATTTCATAATATAATTCAAATAAATTTCTAATAATACAATATGTTGATTAATATAAACAAGATTATAAACCAAAATTAAATAATACAACATGTTAATTGAAAGAATTTAAA
>NC_037540.1:22203664-22233099 GCF_001531365.2 Cynara cardunculus var. scolymus | reverse complement strand
TCAAATATTTGTTGGGAGTTAATATTTAATTAATAATCAATATTTAATAATATTAGTAATAATTATATTTATTTATAATTAATAATAACAAAATATTAATTAATATTATAATTGAAAAAAACACTAAAAAAATTCTAAAACCATGTTACAACTAAGGGGGTGTTTGAGATTGCTTATAAAAACAACTTATTGACTTATTGCGGTGTGACATTAGTAATAAGCACTTTTGAATGTTTGGATAAACAATTTATACCGGTGCTAAACTGATAATAAGGAGTTTTTGAAGAAGTTAAACTCTTCTGACTTATAATAAGTTGATAAGTGTTTTTATAGAAAAAAATAAGTTGTTTCAAATAAGCAATCCCAAACATCTCCTAAGGTTTCAATTATTATGACCATCCAAACAAAAACAATTTTTTACGAGTTTACTTTTTAATTAAAACAAGCTATTATCTAAATAAAAAAACAATATGTAAAATAAGAAAAAGAAGTATATTTTTTAACATTAACAATAAAAATTATTGATAACTCAGACCCCTGACAACAAAACCATATTTTAAAATCTAAAAAACAAACAAAAGTTGTAAAAAAAAAACTTATTTGTTCCAGAAATTTGATATAAATCATGATAAAAGAGGAGCACCCTTTTACAAAATTAAATTAAATTTACAAGTAACTCGTATTGTATAGCATTAGATAAAGAATTCATATAAAACTGAATGGTTGACTTGAAATAAAGATCCTTCACCAAGATTCTAATTAATTTATTGCTGTGCATTCCCTATATAAACTTCCTCAAATCCCATGTTCACGTCTAACATTTACTCCTTTTAAAACTAGTCTCATAGTTTCAAAATTTTGAAACTACAAATTTACACTTACAAACATAATTATTATAATGTATTTATATAATATTTTTATTTTAACACGATGCATAATTCATTACTCAAATATCTATTCCTATATTCATTAAACAAATGTACTTTTAAGTTTGCTCTTTAAAAAATAATTAAATTCCTCAATGTTTATACGACTGTTAACTTCAATATCTTAATAGATTATTTAGCTGTCGAATAGTATTTGTTTTAAATTATAGTTTAGAATTGAACAAATCATTATGTATTTGATTAAATTTAGAATAATTTATTATAACTGTTTCTCTATAATTTTTCTGAAATACGGAAGCTAAAGTAAAAAAAAATTTAAAAATTTGTATTCAACTTCAACAGTTTCTTAAGTTTATAGATTTCAATATTAATTATATTATTGAAATATTTAATGATTTTAAAAAAATCTATCTTCCTCTTCCTCCATTCAATTATTTAGTATGTTAAAGAGTTTTTCTAAATTTGTCAAAATGTTCCTGTTCTCTCTACTTTTTTTAAAAGTTTTGGTTATAAACTTTAAAATCTCTTTTTTCTCTATCCTAAAACAATAAATAAGGGGTCGTTTACCAAATGCTTATCGGATAAACTCTTACTTATATGATCACCATTCTCACTTATCTTATGGAGTAACATTCATTGTCATCAAAATGGATAACCCAACAAACATTTATAACCCGATAAGTGCTTACAGGGTAAAAGTTATCACCCTCACTTACTGGGTAAAACTCTCGATTATTGTCTTCCATATTACTGAGTAAGACTCTCGATCATTGTTATGTTTACCGATAAGGTAATATAGCCGGTAAGCACTTACCAAGGTAAGTGTTTAATAAACGGCCCCTAAGGTACAATTATTCTATAGTCAAGAAAAATAAAATACCTAAAAACAAACAATACTTGATATAAATAAGTATTGAAAGAATTAGTAATTAGCATAATTTTTTGATTATATGTGTATTTTTAATAAACAAATAAAAAGGTTTGAAGAAGGAAGGTGGGACCCAGCTGACTTGAAAGTGGGTGAGGTTTGTTTTGTCATGATGTCGGAAATAGAAACGTCAAACGATGCCGTATTGGGAGGCGGATGTGTGGGTGGCGTGACCGACCCCACCCATGCGCAAGGTGCGTGCCGTACCTCCCCCCGCGTGTTTTTTGAATCCTTACTCATAAAACACTACCTTTCCCACCTCCTGCTCCAAATAAACAAACCAAAATGTCACAATATATTTTTCTTTTTTGTATTTTGAAAAATTTGTTGTTTCATATTAATTTTAATAGTTAATTTATTAAATATTTTAAGATGTTTGCAACATTAATCTTGATCTGCAAATTCTCTTAATTCATTTGTCATTGCATCAAAACATAACTCAGACCCAATTTTGAAACATCATTATAAACCATGAAATCGTATATTCCTTCTGGTAATGATAATATTGGTGTGTTGTACAATCTGTCTTTCAATAACTGTAAAGTTTTTTTTTTTACTCTTTCTCATTCATATTTTACATTTTTTTTCTTGTCAATTTTGTCAATGGTGCCACAATGCACGAGATGTCTTGTATAAACTTTCTGTAATGTCCGGCCAAACCCAGAAAACTAAGGATCTATGTGGGCAATGTCAGGGTCTCCTAGTTCTATTTTCATTGGGTCAACTTTAACACCCGCCTCTGAAACTATATGACCCAAGAATTGAACTTCGTTCAACCAAAATTCACATTTTGACAGTTTAACATATAACCTCTCTCTTTTCAAAAGTTCCAGAATTAAACGAAGATGTTCAGTGTATCCTGCTTCCGATCGAGAGTAGATAAGAATATCGTAGATAAAAACAATGACAAATTTATCAAGATATTCATTATATACTTTATTCATTAAATCCATAAAAGCAGTTGGTGTATTAGTCAGATCAAAAGGCATTACCAGAAACTCATGATGCCTATACCTGGTGCGAAAAGCAGTTTTGGCTATATCTTTATCCCAAACTTTTAGTTGATGATAACATGATAAATCAATTTTGGAAAAATAACTAGCCTCAACTAACTGATCAAACAAATCATCAATTGTGGGTAGAGGATGTTTATTCTTTACTGTCAGTTTATTTAATTCTTGGTAATCTATACATATCCGTATCGACCCATCCTTTTTTCTTCCAGCAATTCTTTCAACCGTGTCATTAATTCTTTTAATTCAGATGATGCCAGACGATATGGTGCACGAGGTACCGGTGTCGCTCCGGATGTTAGATCAATTCGAAACTAACTGACCGATCTGGAGGTAAACTGAACAATTCATCTGCGAACACTTATGGATACTCATTAACCACCAAAATAGATTCCACTTTACCTTTTTCTTTCTTAGAATCAATTACATAAGCCAATAAGCTTTGATACCCCTTTTGAATACACTTACGGGCCTTTAAAACATAAATCAAGCTTGTATGACGATCTTGTCGATCACCATAAATCACAATTGGTCCCTTACCCAACAAATCAATACGTATCATTTTCTTGTTGCATACAATACTAGTTTGATTCTCTGACAGCCAATCTATACCCACTACCATATCAAACTCCCTTATCAGCATAGGGAATAATCAGATCGATACAACACACCTTTCTATCTCTATTTGGCAGTCATTATAAACTTTGGTGACAGAGACTTGACTATCATTAACAGTATCAACTACTAATGCACAGTCTAAGGGTACAGTTTTCAAATATGAACAACTAGCAAGTAATGGTGACACAAAAGAATAATTCGTGCCAGAATCAAATAGCACCTTAGCATATACGAAGTTTATAAGAAATGTACCCGTCACCACATCTGGAATTTCCTTCGCTTCCACTTTGTACATTTGGAAGGATCGTCCCTTTGCCCTTTCTAGTTCGCTTCTTCTAATACCCCCATGATTTCTTTGAGTGTTACCAGTCAAATTTGATCTTTGATTTCTCAATTGTGGGCAATCTGGTTTAATATGATTTGGGGAGTTGCAGTGGTAACAAAGTTAAGACATTCGATAGTCTCTAGAAAGACACCCCGGTTCCCTACACCTATAACATCTTCTTTGTTCAACATTACACTCACCTTGATAGACACGGTGACATCTCAGGCAGGGTCTCTTGTTAAATCGTTGAGTTGGACGATTCGTCCTCACAAACTTTAATCTGCGGAAGTCTGTTGACGATCCCTCCCATTTCCTCTTTTCTCCGACTCTCTCCTCATCTGTCTATTTTTATTTCTTTTATGTGGTCCGCATCAACAATATATGTGAATGTAACATGATCCATTGCAATCACAAACTCTCGGGTATAAGATTTTAATCCCCACACATATCGTTCAACTTTACGGGATTCTGAGGAGATATAGTGTTCTGCAAATCTGGAATGTTCAATAAATTTCTCTGTATATTTCTGTACAGTCATGTTCCCCTGTTCCAACTTTTAAAAATATTCCTTTAGCTGTCTAACTATAGCTTTAGGGAAAAATTGTTCTTTGAACTTGTCCATAAACTTCATCCACGACATTGTTTGCAAAATGTTTGGTTTAGACAAAAATTCTACTTCCCACCAGGATAGAGCATTATATTTAAGCATAGAAACGACAAATCTAACTATATCTTCATATGAACATTTGCTAGTATGGAAAACTGATTCGATTTCCTTCAACCAGCACATAGCTTTTATTGGGTCTCTTTCTCCCAAAAAATTCAGAGGTTTGCATATTAAAAACATTTTAATATATCCTCCCTTTTCGTTAGAAGTATGAACTCGAGGATTTACTTCAACTCTTTCAGTTTCCACACGAGTAGGAATTCCCAATATAGATGTTAAGGTATTTCACAGTTTACCCATTTCTTCAGCAAGCATATCCTGAGTAATGTACTCCAGATGTTAAGTCTGCTCTCGACCCATAAATCTGGTTTTTTCTAGTTTTTCATTAGCACTTCCTTGAATTGACTCTCCTTGTTTAGGATAAATCTCAAGAAGAATACTTCTACCTCTTCCTCGATCTCTGCCTCTACCCCTGCCCCTGCCTCTGCCTTTACCCAGTAATTGGATTTTCTAGAATATTCTCTAGGGAACTATCTCTTTCTTTCGGGGAGATTAGTGCTATTCTCTCAGACCTTCTTGAATTATTTGCCATCTGATAATTCACAAGAATTTAATATACACATAATCACATTTTTAAATATAATAAGGTATTCAAGCACAAATATGTAAATGTAAACCCATGATTATATTGAACCGTTGTAATTTGATTTTACCTTACATATCGTTCTTTTAACTCATTATATTTATTCCCAAAGGTTCTATAATTGTCAGGGATCCTTAATTATGCAAATAATATAATCTAAGTCTAGGCATCATGCTGAATACCTAAATCTCTTAAACTCATACTTAATTCCAAACTTGTAACACCCCAACTCTCATTTGCATAAAATACATATTTTCCATATAACATGAAATTCAAATGTACACATTGGTCCCAGAGTACACATATGGTTACATACAAAAAAAACTTCAAACTTTTAGCTCACATGATTACATGACTTGATTAACACAAATTCACAAATTATGTACATATTCAGCTTCCCTGAAATCCACAGATGTAAAGCAATAACAATTCCCTTCACATGTTTCCCTTTCCTTTACCTTCCACATATTCTTGACCTGTAATGCACATTTTTGAAAACAGAACAAGGGTTAGACCATAAGGTCTAGTAAATAATTCCCTTGATTGCTATTACAAGGTGAAAATCATCAAAACACTATTAGAAAACCAAATCTTTGAATAACAATATGCAAATATTATTCATTGATATCAAACCTTTTTTGGTAGCATCATATAGATGAGACAACAGCTTCTCATCGTATCAAACCCATGAGTACCAAACAAATAACACACCAATTTGTCGCATCTCATTGATGGGATAACACATTTTGTCGCATCACACACATGCAATAACCCCACTTGTCGCATCTCAAGAATGTGATAAGTATAATTTCTCGCATCTCAAGGATGCGATAAATCTCAAATGTCGCACCACAAGGATGCGATAGACATTGTCCTCGCACCACACTGATGCAATAACCTAACTCCTTGCATCAAGCAGATGCGATAACCTCATTTTCTTGCATCATATTGATGCGACAACACAATCTCATCGCATTACAATGAGGCAATAACATTAACTCATGACCAAAAGATCATTATTTCTAGAAAATTGATTATGCCACCCTTATTTCATTATACATCTCTCCTGATTATGTCACCCTTATTCCAAATGTACACATCTCCTGATTATGCCACATTTATCCCAATATACACTTTTCCTGATTATGCCACCCTTATCCCAAAATACACCTCTCCTGATTATGACACTCTTATTCCAATCAGTTGATAATAACATATCAAAATTCAAATTTATATTAACACATAGCAATAATCATTTCTGAAAACACCCATTTGAAGCCATACGGTTTTCATAATAAAAGCATATCAAATGATGTTGTAAAGTAAAAACTCACCTTGTAACACGAGTAGATTGAAAACCTTAAACAACAAAAATTACTCGAATAAAATCACGAAAGCTTTCTTCTTCCTTTCCTTCTTTCTGTTTTGTTCAAACCAAAGAGTAAAACACACCAACTTTGTTTTTCTTTTCTCCTGTTATCCCAAAAGAAACAAACAAAACAAAACATGCATATACACACAAATATCTCCACCTAAGACGGTGGATTTTAAAACTTTCAAACCATTTATCCACAAAACACCCCTAAACTTATTGCCACTATTCAAAATCAACCCCAAACTTTCATAACCATTAACCCGGTTATCACAACAAACAATTTACCTGATGAAAAACTCGTGAAAATCGGTAACCATTTTTTTAATTTTTTTTAAAAAGCAACAACTATTCCATTACCTTGAATATTAGATAAATGAGTAGAGTATATTTTTATGTCTTATGGTTTAGTAAAACTTTGAATTTTGTCTCTACTTTCAACATTACAAGCCTCTCTTTATCGCTTCGCTTTTCTTACTGATTTAATCCTCCATATGGGGGCATTTTGGTCATTTTGTTCTAGAATTGACTTCTTATTTATCTTATTCCTCGTTTATTTATTTCTTGTTTAAACCCAACAAGTGAGAACCAGATGGGGAGTAGCAGATAATCAACAGAGGCGAAGATCTTGGTTTATGGCCTAGAGGAAGGCGACGACACGGAGTTCTAAACCATCTTGACCAAAGGTTGAAGATGAAGCAGTTTCTTAATTTTCTTTGTTAATAATTTATCGTGGTGTAGATCACGCGGCCACTTTACATAAATGTACCATATAAATTAATTTATTAACAAAGAAAATGGCAAATTAGGAAATACCTTCACATAAAAGGCACGTGGAGTTACTTAATGAAGCTCACATAGTGACTGTTTGAGTTAGGGACTACATATGTAAGAAAAATGAAACATAATCATAATTTTAAACTCTAAAGAAAAAGCTTGCATTTTCAACAAACCAAAGTGCTGAAAAATGTAAATTACTCTAGATAAATTTATTTAGATCAACAAAGATTGTTATTCTATATCAAAAATAGAATAAATTGTGGATTTGGTCCCTATGGTCTATTACTTTTTATGAATTTGGTCCAAACTTCATTTATTACGAAAAACCACAAGTGATTCGCACTTCATTTTGGATTTGGTATTTCATCTTAACGTCCATTATGCTTTTCTGTTGAGTAGAAGGACAAAATCATCATTTAGAAAGAAAAATAACAAAATCATATATATCTCTCCCATCTCAGTTCCGTGATAGCCATTGCCCCAACAACTCCTCTCCTATATGGCAAATAGAGCTCCCTTCACCGGCAACAACTCCCCTCCCTCTCTCTCTCTTTCTTCCTCTCTCTCTCTCTCTCTCTCTCTCTCTCTCTCTCTCTCTCAAGCCTTGGAGACCCCTTTGTCATGGCCACTCCTCGACGCCTTTTTGCATCATTGTTCAAGTCAACTTTCCGTTCAAGACTCATCTCACGGAGGTCGTCCCCTTTAAGATGCGTTCACAAAGTCCGCCGAATCCAAAGCTAGTGTCCCACTGACAACCACAAGTATTTATGGCTTTATGCTTCTTCATTCTTCAACTCTACATCATCTCCCTACACACCAAGATGACTTACGTTTTCATTTTAAAGTGTGATTAAAGTTTCTAATTTAGGGTTTGACTTAAGTGTTGATTTAGATTTTCGATTTTAGGGTTTTAGGGAGTTGTATCACATTTACTTTTAATAAATTTGCATGAAGTTGTTTATGTTTAATGTTTTTTATGTTCAATATTTGTGACTGTGTGTTCACTGTGTTGATATTTATCGTATCTGAATTAACGAGTAGTGGTGTTTGATTACTATTTAATCAGATAATGATAATCCATGTCATCAATTATTGCCATATCATTGCCATGTCACACTTCAAGGGTAAATTATACTACCACCATGTAACCGGATTTAACGGATTAAAGTTAATGGTTGTTAGTGTCAGTGACCATTCCAAAACAAAATGCTAACATCAAGCTTTTTTCTGTAATAAATAAAGTTCAGGGACCAATTCCATAATAAACACCATACCACTAGAACCAAATCCATATTTGACTTCAAAAAGTATTTTAAATTATGAAGAGTAAATTACACTTATTGTCTTTTGTTGTGGTAAAAATTATTGTTCTCCTTTTTCAACTTATGTTTATTACAGAACACATAAAAAACTACCTTTGTGGTATGTGTTACATTTTGGTTTGGTTCTGATTTTGTTCCTAACTCTGTGAAGCCCCTCATGTTAAGTTAAGTATGACTGTATGAGGAAAAAATGTGATTTTATGAAGGGAAAAAAAAGAACCATAATCTCTCATCATCTTTTGTCTCTCTCATTTCCTGCAACCGTCTCCACTCCCTTTGCTTAAAATTTAGAACCCTAATTCTCCACTTTTCAAGATCTTCTGTAAATTCTTCTATCATTGTTGTTAATTCAACGATGATATCTTCAAAAACCAAATCTTAATGGAGCATCAATCGGAAAAGTTTGATAGTGTTCATCGCAATTACATCTCATCGTCTCCCTGCTCGACTGTGTCTGCTTCTACTCCACTGTATCTGCTATGTTTAACTGCTTTGGTTTTTTATTTATGGTTTGAAACATAATTCTTTTTGGATTAAAATTTGCACATATTGTTCTTTAGGTTGTTTCCTTTTTGATGTTCATGATAATTGTGTTCTTGAATATGAACATGATGAATTGAGGAAAAATATTGACTAAGCTAGGAATAAGGATAAAATCAAAACAAAAAGGGTTTTGTTGCTAAATATGGTGTATTATGCCGTTGAGGCTTGGCTTTGCTGCCACATTAACCCATATGACTCTACTCTAAGATTTGACTTCCACTGTAAGTGGTATGGGGCGTTACAAAACATTATCTTGTAAGACACGTTATTTTATTTTACTTTTTGTATACATAAAACTTGGGGGTAAATGATAATGGTGTACGACACCTAAGACTTAAATAAACATAAAAAAGGAAATACATAAACTAAAAACCCTAAATACGTAAATCATTACGCATGCTCGCACACAAAGAGTCGAACAAGAATTCTTTGAAAATTGAAGAAATTAGTGAATAGAGACTTAAAAGATTTAATCACGATTTTGCACTATTGATATCATTTTTTTATAAGTTCGGCATACTTGATATAAATGGTTGTTCTTCTCTTTTTAATGTTATTACTTTATATGAATTTATATTGATATACAAAGTTATTCAAAACGCTAACACACACATGTATATATGCGTGTATATATATATTATATATATATGTGTCATCTTAAAACACGTCTTGAAAAATGTCATATGATCCTATCATAACTCGTAAGACTCGAGGCTTGACCTCCGCCACGCTACGTAAATCAAGTTTAGGTACATAATTTCCTACCTAACAAAAAGTCCAAAACCCTAATTTATTACTCAATAATATCTTTTAATTGTTAAAAATATATGAATACATGACATGATGGAAAACATAATGATTATTGTGTTGAAGTCCACTGATGTCTCACTCTGACCGCCATTTTTTCAAACCTTTTCTATCCAATATTCCTTTATCACATTTTTTGTTTTTTTGTTTTTTCTAAAATTAATAAATTAAATTTAGAAGAAAAAACATAGATTTTGTTTATTTTTAGAGTAAATTACAATTTTGGTCCCTCTACTTTACATAAAACTATGAATAACATCTTGAATTTTTACAAGTATAATAATGGTCCTTGTTGTTTACATTTTGCTATGGAAAAAGTCCATGATATTAACATTGTTAGTCAAAGTGTTGTTAAGTGAAAAACATTTTCGTCCTTCTTCCCAACTTTTTTTAGCATAATCATCTCCATCGTGTGTTCACGTACGATTGAAAACTCAAGCCCCGTCCTGCTACATCAGTCCCCACCATGAATTTTTGTATGTTTTGCATCGATGGATTTCATCAAGCTAAACAAAATATGTCAACACCCCCACCATCGAAGCAGTTCAAGATTCAGTGTAACAAATTAGAAGGTAAGGTATTAGGGTGTGTAGTATACGATTTCCATTTTAGCACGATTTGTTTCTTGTTGCATTAGATTTTTGTTTTTGATTCTTCTATGCAATATATGGGTTTCTAATAGTACGATTTGTTTATTGTTAGATTAGGTTTTTGTTTTTGATTATCCTAGGGGCATTCATCCATTGAAATCCAATTTATTTAAATGGATCAGAGCCAGTTCCATTGGAGGGTTGGATCGGTCCAGTTCAATGCATTGGATATTACAGTCGGTTATTCATTGGATTAGATTTGATATGTCTAATATTTTGATATAATTTTCAACCAATTATTTATATATTCTAATAATTTCTTAAAAATACATACATATATAAACTAAAAATAATATTGGTAATTATTATGAGGGTGAAATCCAGAGAGAACCCTAGAAAAAAGAAAATCGAAGAATAATGTAAAAATATATCAAACTAAAGATAATAAAGTGATCGTTTTTTACATAATTTGTTTCACTCCAAATTTCGTTATAATTCAACGATTTTCAAATTTAAAAAGTAGAAGAAAATGTTTTTATCTTCTAAAAGAGGTGGTTCATTGGATCATCTCAATCAACGGTTCAGATAGGTTCAGTTCACTGGATTCTATATTGTTATTCAAGAACCGATCAGTTCAATTTGCATACGAAAATTTTGGATTTTATCCACTCTAACTAATTGGATATCCAAATGGTAAATCATTTGCAATTAAATTGGATGATTTTATGTTTACCCCTAGATTCTCCTATGGAATAATTTATATTTTTATGTAAAATTTTGCATCAAAATAAACCAATTTTAAACATCTTTATTTTAGAAAACGGAATTTCAAAAATTGCAATTAGGGGGCCTGATGACAAAAATTCATATTCTCGATATTATAAACAAAAATAAAATGTTAAGAAAAATTTAAAGTTAATATTTCAAAATAAAAATGATTTCATTTGCCTTTTTAAACATAAGATCACAAATTCTTTAATAAAAAAAATAATTAATTAAACAAAGAGAAAACCTATAAATAATTTATAGATTTTGGTTTTTATATATAGAGATAGCACGTTTCAAATATAACCTATCACATTTGTACAACCAATGCAACCCAATTAATTAAAATATTTATGGAAATAATGAGAGTTCATTTATTATGATTTAAATATTTATGGAAGATGAATACTGTTCATTAATTATACTTAATACTTTATATTAGAAAATAATCAAAACTTCTATAAAAGTATATATTCATCAAATTAAATGGACGGTTGAAATTGAATTGTATTAATTGTACAAATGTAAGAGGTTGTATAATAACTCATATATATATATATATATATATATATATATATATAGGAGTCCATTCAAGAGAGAACTGACTAGTTTGTGATAACTGTGAGATCCAATCTCAACCACAAATTAATAAATAAATTAGGAAATTTATAATTTTGGTAATTTTCAATTAAAATTTTAATGCAAGGACATTTTAGGTATTTTCTCTTCTCTCTCCTCTCTTCTCTCTTCTCTCTCCTCTCTCCATCCCCGTCTTCCGACTACCGTCCTCCAGTGATACCACAGTGTGATACTCAAGCACATATAAGATGCATTGTGATACCACTGTGTTACATATCTGATCGACCGCACAAACGACCACAGTGTGATACCCAATCACATATAAGATGCATTGTAATACCACTGTGGTATCACCGGTGGCCGGAAGCCAGGAGACGAAGAGAGAAGAGAGAAGATAGGAGAGAGAAAAGAAAATACCTAAAATGTTTTTGCATTAAAATTTTAATTAAAAATTATCAAAATTATAAATTTTCTAATTTATCTATTGATTTATGATTGAGATTGGACCTCACGGTTACCACAAACTAATTAGTTCTCATTTGATTAGGCCCATATATGTAATATATATATATATATATATATATAAATATATATATATAAATATATGAATATATATATAAATATATGAATGAGGGATATTTGGAGGGCCAAAGGGAATTTAAAGATGTGACAAAAAGATTTGATTATGGACCCACTTTTCATGATGGCATTCGCATGTTAAAAATAAAGTATGGGTGAAAACCTTTTCCTTTTATCACTTCACATAATTAATAAAACATTCCTTTTTTTATATTTATTTCATTTATTTATCAATAAATATATCAGTATCTATTACAATATCACTCTCACAGAAAAATAACATAATTAACAGAAATTTGTTTACATTAAAATCAAATCTTACATATCAAATAGAAAAAGAAAATTAAGAGGTGATTATTTAAAAAAAAAATGAGATGAACAAGTCAATTTTGACAACCTAAACCTAATTCTAATCCTAATCCTAATGATTGATCCATGACCTGCAAAATAGAAATGCCAAACTAAAGTTTTTCTTGGAGATTGCAACCACTTTGATTATTATTATCATACAATTAGTTGAAAAGGATGTATTATTAGCATCTATTTTCAGTCTCATACATAACACACAAATAACTACATTTCTATTCTAATTTTGTCCAAAATGAGTATTCAATGTAAATTTATGTTCTATCCTTAGATAAACAAAATTCATGTTTACTAAACGTTTACCGGTAAGAGTCATCATACTCACTTGCATTATCAGAAAAGATTCTTAGCCATAAATAAAACATATTACAATAATCTTATCAGGTAAACACTAACCACATAAGAGTCACTACCCACATTTACCGGGTAAGATTCTTAGTCATCGTCATGCCTCTTACTAGGCAAGTGACCCGGTAAACAGCCACTTCCTCTATTATTAGGATAAAATTATCATTTAATTGACTAAAAAGCGTAATAATTACAAATTTCTAAGACTGTGCATCTTTTTCATCAATGACATTTATTTTAGGACGGAGAGAATAGTAATAGCATTTAAAGAACACATAAAAATCGACTATCAATCTACCATGAACTTTAACCTATGTTGAAGCCCGTCATCACATATGATACTAGCTAGATGAGATACTACTAACTCGACAATATTAGCTTTAACCCATGCTTAAACTCGCCATCGGATGCCATAAAACCGGTATGTTAGCTCAACATGATGACTTATAACCACGATGTCAAAACATAATAATATGTAATAATGACAATGGCAATAATAACATAACAAATTCAATCAATTAAAAAGAATTCATTTAGCCCCCACAACACCATTAGGAAAAAGGAAACCAACCCTCAATAGTTTTCAACACCAGTCAAATCTAAGTCCATCAGAACCATGCCTGCTATTTTGAATCAAGTTATATATATATATATAAATACAAAATAGCAAGAATAAATAATAAGAGGAATCCAACATTTAAAGGAAAGATCAAAGAATGATGATGTTGTTTTAGAAGATTAGAACCCTTTTTCAAACTTTCTTCACTCTTGTTTGTTTGTAATGAAATAAAGTTCAAAAGGGAGACTGCCCTCTTCTACATTCTAATCATCATTTTTGATTTATTGGGTCTCCTTTTTCACACCTCAAACATCTCAATTGCTTATAATTATCTACTGCATGAGTTGTTGAGCAATGGAGAACACCCCATCACTTCATCTCTCCTACATCCTCAAACATAGTGCAAAAGTACATTGATATATGCACAGGTTACAACTATCTACAGCAGGTGGTAACATATCATTCAGGTACCACTTTTTTGTCTAAACCACAAAGTGCTTCCTGGTGCAGTGAGTTGCCTGTGTACCATACAAGTATATGCTTGCACCAATTCAATTGCCACTACATATGTGATTTTAGGTAATACTAATATGGTGTATGCGATGTGTACTCAATATCTAATTGAATAACAGTCACTACTATTTGGCATAGATGCAAGAACTACTCGATGCAAGGATTCTTGACATGGTTGTACCAACACGGATGATGTGTAACATGGGTTTTAAAACATTGAATACTTCCAAAATGAAAAGGGCAGGCAGTTTTAGAAATATGTAACCATTATGCTTTTTACTAAAAACTAAATGACTCATTTTACCCTTGATAGTAGAGAGAGTAATGAATTTCTCTATCTCATGATTAAGGGCAGAATTGGAAAGTATGCACTTAGTAGACATTTATACCGAGACAAACTAGAAATAGAAATATGAACACTTATTTTGAAGTCTTAATAATCTATCACACTATACCATTTCCTGTCGGACGATAACGAGAATGATAAATGATAAGAGACAAATATAGGAACTAAAAGCTTGTAGAGTTGGTATGTGGGCAACCAGTACAGGCCATAAAAGACGTGGGAAATAAACATAAACCCTAAAAGACAACACTGAGTGAGGGCAGACTCGGTGGGTTACTGGTCCAGCAAAATGGTGGAAAACTGGGTGCAGGTAGTGCCTCTACTTCCTCAAGTCTTGACACAACTCCATTGCATATTTTGAAAGTAAAAAATAATAGCACTAACATGGCAAAGAACTTCATTCCAGCTGGCCATTTTATTTAAAAGTAAAAGAAAAGGGGAAAATTAAAGTAAACAAACAAACAAACAAACAGTAAATTTGCCCCACCGAAGAGAAGTGCTTCAACATTAGGTCAAAACCTTAAATAACTTCTTTAGACACTCAGTTCTTAATTAAACTAAAGGAAGCAGAATAAACTGAGCTGAAAACCTTAAATATGACAGATGATGCAACAACTAAATTATGATCATTCGGTCCCAAAACACTTTCCTAGAATAAATGGCACCAGAATGGATATTATCCATATTCACATCCATTAATGTAGACACTAGACATAGTCACATCCGAATCCCTTAAGCATCCGGTTTCCAAATTTATATTGGGACTTTTTGGCATTTGTCAACATACCGTAAGGGTTTTCTATTTGATAATTTTATTGATGGTAACAGATATTTTAATTATATTTACTAAATTATATGATTAAAGAATTATATATATCAATATTACTTGGTTTTCATGTCGGAAATTGCAAAAAGGACGAAAACAGTAAAGTGCAAACTAAGGACTTGGTATATTTTGAGATATCATGTTCGTTTTAGTAACAAAAGAACTTCTAAATTTGTTTGTTTTTCTAGATTCATTTTGGACATCCAGATTATATCTTCTGCATATGTACATGGATGTAAAAGAATTCAATACTTATATCGCAGATATTGGCGATATTTCGAATTCAGTTGCAGATACTGCAATATCCGCCTGCATCAGCTAAGTTTACATCTCCAGTCAATATGACACAAACTTGCAAATAAACTTCCTTACTTTTGGGTAACCTTGTTCTTGAAGCAGGCTTTAATGGCAACCTCTGGTAGAAAGAGACCAGCTTGAGAATCGCCAAAGGCACCAGGCAACTTTTAAATGAGAACAAAGAAATAATGTGACTACAAAACAACGACAAATGATTTGGCTAATAAAAATGTATTGTGGCTATTTGGTTGTAAAAATTATCAAATAATTGAAACCATATATAATTTTATACCCATGGTGTGTAAGTCATTCAAGGGTATCCTGAAGCATGTCTCTATTTGACTAGCAATACAATATGTTAGTTCTTCTCAGATACCTAAAATGAAAGATGGCATGCAGTGAGCCTTCCTACAAGCTCCTTTCTTCATGCTCTTGTTTGCCTAAACATGTAAACCAAGAAAATTAATCAAGTTGATAAAGAACACCTCTTTATTGACATTTAGTTTAAACTTTATCGCACCTTCTTTCACAAACACTTTGTTTCAGTCAGAATGTTCACGGAAACGGACAACCTTGTTGATGAAAGATCTCTCCTGGCGGTAACTGTTCACAGAAAAAGTGGAAATTAATACAAGGGAAACTGTTGTCATATCTATGCTATTATGCTTCACATAGAGAAAGTAATATATCTTAAACATTGAAAACTGTTGCACAGAAATAATGCCAGATGGCAGCCAGACAACTTACATTACAAAAGATGCAAGGGAGAAGCAACTCAACCCAATGGAAAAGTGAATGCAAAATGTTGGCCAGAAGTTATCAGGGTCCAGAATCAATTTCTCAGAAACAAGAGTGGCTATACTTGAAAACAACAAAATCGTCCAACCAGCAGGTAAGCAGCTATGGAAGGAAAATGAAGAAGAATCCTGCTACAAGGTAATACATCTAAGTTAAAATCTGCAAATAATGTCTCATCAGGCCAAATTATAGATTTAGTGAAATATTAAAAGGATTGCTTGCAGCTTCTCATGGTATACCTGAAAGTAGTTTCTGATAAATATGGCAGAGTAAATTATACGAAAAACCATATCTAACTAGTAGTCAAGGAACCATAATATTAACTTCAACTTAAATGAAAAATAGCTATGTGATGCTGTATTATTACTCTAGAAATTTGATCGGATAGGTATTATCCTAATCAATAAATGGAGAGATAAGTGGTAAAGATTGAAAAGCTGAAGCCTATATCTAAAAAAATTGCCATGAAAGCAAATCATATTAACATAAGACAATTGCAATCCAGATTGAACAAATTTAATGTCTTGAAGAGTAACCAACTTAATAAATAACTTTTCGCAATGACTACAAAGACTCCTAAATAACAACATGATACAATTAAGAATACTACAATATGCAATTTTGTAGAGAAAACATATACAATTATATTCTTCCTCCTGATATGTACACAAAATGGAAGGGCTAGAAACCTTTTAAACCTCTTCAACTTCTTAGGTAGATCCTATTATTTCATAAAAACTGAGCATTCATGTGGGCTGTAGAAAAATAATACACACAAAATTAAGGGAACAAATCACAATGACAATCAGCTGAGAAAATTATAGTTAGTTATGCAACAGCGTAATTCAAGCAACACAGAATGAAGGATACTCAGAGCATTTGCAAAAATCAATCCAACTGCACCAGCTGACCGAATGAGCAGGATGTTAAGCACTATGTAAACAAATGAAAACAAGACCAAGGAATTGTTTGAACGCTTGAGTTGATCCTCTGTTGCGACTGCATGCAAGAAGGCTTCAGATGTTCCTATAAGAAGAGAAAACAAACCAATTGAAAGAACAAAGCTAAGTTCATACACAAATCACAATCTGTAGCATTGGGGCATGTAGAAAGATCTATCGCAATCAATGAATATAACGACAGTTTTGATTTCTGTCATTATGTTTAAAGTTCTCTTAGAACAATGTTCTGATACAGAAAGTTCCCTTGGTAAGGTTTTTAAATTATGAATCAAGAATGATCAAGTTATATTCAGGACAAAGCGGCTTGCACCCTCACTCTCTGGAGCAGCCAAGAATAACAAAAAATTCTATGAATTTCTTTGTTCAAGGTATTTGAAACAGGCTTACATACATAACAACTGAATCAAAGTTCTATCTGGAGTAATGACGCAAAGGAGGGGGATCGCATATTCGAAAAAGGAACACGCAATCTGAAATGGTAGAAGTTATCTAGACTCTTGTACATGGTTTGATCTTGACAAAGAAGTAGATGATACTTGATGGAGGTTCTTTCATGACTTATATGTACAGATTACTATCCTTCAACCAAACGATATTACCACATCAAAGAGTATGGCAATGATGCAAACTACAATACATTGTGAAAGAATGCAAAAAGGAAGGCCATCTATTCAAGAAAACGACTATTCAGTTAGAAGCTTAATTCAACCAAAAAGAAAGAAAGAGAAAGAGAAGAGAAAATGTTCCTTACCATTCACAGCCAGAACAACGACATACAAACAGTAATATCGAAGAGCCACAGAGGCTTCTCCATCACTCCATTTGCGACCATATAACAATCTGATGAGAGAGTAAGAATAGCTGGGGCCAAATGCCATAAACACCAATCCTGGAAAACAAGTAACAGGAACGTGAGACCAATGGGCAGAGTATTTATTTGCCTCCAGAAAAAGATTCCAGTAGACAAAAACATATCTTTTTATGTGCATATACCTAAAGGAACATATTTTTGAAAAAGTTTAAGCTACAAAGATTAAAACTTGATAAATCCAGAATGTTGCCACTTCCAGAATCTATCATAAGCAAAGACTGAATCTTCATTTCCAAACTATCATCAGAAAAATCAGAAGTTTCTATTATTAAGTAACTGAGGATTATCTCTTACATATCTCAGGAGCATAAGAAAGTATAATCAAGTTATTTGACACATCAATTTTTGTGTCCAAACTAAAAAAATAAAAAGTTAAAAAATAAGCTATAGTACTAGAACAACAAACTAACTGGAGCGGCATACCAATTAACATAACAAGCTTTAAAGCATCTCTTAGAGAAGTCTGTAATTTTCTGCTTTTCTGCATGCCTTCTCCTGCCAATAAAAAATGTAGAGGATCAGTCCAGAAAAATTATATGATTCCTAGCAGACATAGCATCTTTGCATTAGCCAAAACAGTCTCGTGTAATGATACTGACAGGAAATTTCCAAGGAACTGTGTGGTGATACAACAACGACGTATCTACAACCTATTAGAAACTTAAAAGCTTGTTATGGTATACTAGAGTTAATTTAACCATTCATACTGATCCAAAGAATTGTAAAAAATTGGTGTTTTCAAGACAATCACCACTAGGAGGTCATCTGTTCTACTGCAGAAAGAGACATTGCACATTATGATTCTGGAACCACTGAGAACTCAAAAATGGTTTGAACTCTAACTCCAGGTCCAAAGGTAAATGGGGTCGTGTATGTCGTTTCTATATATGGCTTGTTAAAGATTTGAAGAAAAGATCCAGAAAAGCATATATGCGAAATACATGTGTTGGTACGTAATGCATTCAACCGAGGAAAGGACAGTTTCAACTCTACAGCTTTATTCATTTGGTCTCATCACCATGCTAACCAAGTGAAAACACTCTGAAATATGATAATTCACTTGCACTCCAGTAACCAAGGTAGCTAGGGGTTTGGCTACACCACATGAGCAAGATAAAGTATATTAAATCAGGCAAGTTGTCAACTCAAACTTGCTAGAATGTATAGTCTGCACTATCATTTGTCTTTGCAATCTGTTGCCAGAATTGGGTCACACACAGCTAAGAGAAACAAATGAATTTATAAAAGTGAAAGATGTTAACTCTTGTCTAAGATAAAACTTAAGTCGTACCCTGAATGAAGGCAAAACAGCCATTTGGTGCAAGTAAAGCACATTAAAATCTTGAAAATACAATACTCCTAGCACATTGAAATGAAAATGAAACAAGTATTATCAAGTAAGAAGTAGCAGACCACTTAATGACCATGATAAATGAGTTTCACCAATGAACACATGTTAAGGTTTGAACCACAACATTTCCTATTTAGTGGATAACATGATATTAGCTAAACAATTAATACAACAACTGATCAGCATTAAATGGCAAGCAAATGTATATACAAGGAAAAGACTCCCATTGCATCATAAAAGGAAGTCAATGGAGAGAATTAAACCTGATGCAGACCTTGCAAATGTTGTATATGAACTTTCTTCGAAAGGAAGCAACACCAACCTCACAACCAAGCTACCTAAACACAAAAGATTATTGATTAGGCATGCCACAGGAAACAGGTTGATCTAGATATCAATTTTCATTTTTTCTGCTAGTTTGGTTAATCCTTGAAAATGTCCTTCATTAGGTTATGGCCTAGGGGTTTTTTGGACCTCAAATCCGTATAAGCAAGTTACGGACCCCATTTCACATCAATGATACAATGTTCTGTAACTTTGTTTTAAGAAGGTCATGGAAGAGGAAAATGATTTTTAGGAAATATTCTGGAAGAAGGATCCCATGAGTATATATGCATGAGTACAACCTTCTAAATCAATTAACCTGAGAACAATGTAGTTTTAAGAATAATTCTTCTGTTTTCTCAATTCTAAAAAAAGAATAAAGAAAAAAATACAAAAAGGCTGCATTCAGAACCATGATATCTTGAAAGTGACCAGACAAAATATTTGAGCTTATGCATACCTAATTTGTCTACGAGCCCATATACAGCTTGGTTATATGGTGTATCAAACCACACAAGGACCATCTTTTCTCCTTCTTGAAGAATCAACTTTTGGAACGACTGAAGGGTGAATAATGTAGACATTTTCGAGAGCTGCTTATCATAGCTACCTACCCTGAATATATACTATGTTATTTGCATGACAAAAAAATATAGAAGCAAAAATAAATGATGATTATTTCTCGTATCAAAAGCAACATAACAAACAGAACTTAAGATGCAAACTCTTTTTCATTGTTACAGTTCTTTGACACATTCATTTTCAATCATCAATCATGTTTCTTTTCTTTGAAACACGAGAGCTATGGTGCATTTGTTTCAAGAGAATTGATACCTGAAAGGAAAGAGAACAGAAATTCTATATCCATGCAGAAGTAGAAAATAACCCCAATAACACAAGAAAATGCAACCTCCATATGCAGTTTGAGATAATGCAAATACGATGGCTCTCTCCTGCAAGGCAATAAGAAATCGCTTGCATTAATACCAAAGGATGAACATTAGGATGCCTCTTATTTAGAGTCTGTGCGGCCAGATCCATTATTTGTGCCTTGTGAAGCATGCCATGATCTTGGTAAGTGAGAAACAATGACATATGGAGCAGAAGATGTCAAATGTATACATGGTCAGAGGGAAACATTTTCATCTATTTTCAGTATATGATATGCTAATTAGTGACAGAAAACATTAAGCTTGAGCTGAAAGTATTGACATCCAACAACCGATCGTTGTACAAGTTGCTGATAATTCTCAAACAAGACTTTTCAGACCACCACAAGAATATTATAGAAGAGCTTCAACAGTAAGCCACTATGGTGGATATTCACCATAACTTCCTTGTGACCTTACCGTGTCAAGTTGCATGACAATAAAGACATAAACTGTTATGCATCGCAAAAGAGTTGCTGCAGTTTCGACCACCAATCGGAGTTTGAGAAGAAGCAAATTCTGTGAAAGTATATACAATGGTTCTGCCAACAGCTCCAAAATACAAGCAAAGGCTGCAGATTAACATCAAATTCTGGGTAGTTTAGCTCCATAGTATCTTATATCAAGGGATATATGGGAAAGCATTAAAAAGTGAAACATTTAGATTTCTCAAAAGCAAAATTCACATATTACCATTAATTAAGATGGCTTGTCCATATGAGCTTGAAAAACTTAAAGCTTGCGTCCAGAAGACAAATACACATCCAGTAATTGTAATAAGCACTCCCCAAGGGAGAGTGATCCACGCTAACTTCAAAAGCTTTGATACATTTTCAACAGTCAAAGGACCTTCGCTGCAAAAAGATGGTTTTTATGATCAACATATTGACAAGCAACAAAACAAACCGATGTTACAGAAGTTTTAGGTATGACTTTTACAACGTCACTTTTGGCCAATTAATGAGCAAAAGAAAAAAAAATCCATAAGAACACACATACCCAGATAGAAAAAACTGCTGGCACACTGGTAAATGCAATATCTAAGCAAAATTTTGTAAGATGACAAGGATATCTAATCAGAGCCAAAAAGGAGAAGCAGGTAAGATACGTGCTAAACTCTTCTATGGTTCATTTTGGCTATAACAATAACATAGAATACAATCATCATGTACAATGATGTACATGCAAAATGGAGAACTGCATTTTATGTGTTTACTTGTAATTCAGCAATATAGGCCTGTGAGATACCATCTAATGTCTGCCCTCATGCATGCTCTCCGGAAACCCTCGCGACTAAGGAACAAGACACAGGTGACGAATAGATGAAACTGCACAGCATACAGCTGCATTGTTCAAAGAGAAAATGTGAGAAAACATTTGGAACCAGAAACCCCCAAAAATGACAAGGTAACAGATTGAGAAATCAGTCTGGCACTAAATATCCGATTTGCCCAGTATTAATACATGGGAAAACAACTAAAATTCATTCATTTGAATAAAGTAAGTCCAAGCCTCATCATTACAAAGGAAATCAAGAAAACTGGACTCTGACATTAAAACTTAAAATGAATGCACATCATTCATAATGTGACATATAACTCAAGTTGACAACAACAGGCCAATTATTCCTCGCATCATGGAATAGTATGGGGCGAAAACCCTTAGAAAGCCACCTAAAAGATTTACATGAACTTAACCACAAGGGTGGTGTCTGCTTAGTTTGAGCTTGGCTCCAAAGGTCAAAAGTACCGGGAGGTCTTAGGTTCAAATCCAAGGAGGAATAAAAATGTGCCTTGTGGCCACGGAAGTTCAAATGCGGTGACTCCAGGCTATCTGCAAAGCAGATGGTCGTCCTGGAATTAGTCGGCTATAGCGGGTTGGATATCCCGTTAATAAAAAAAATATTTACATGAACATATGTAAACCCAAATGCACTTTGGAGTGACTAGCTAAATACAGATTTTTATACACCAAGCAAATATCAAATTCGACGGGAACGTACGCACATTTAAACTTCTGATAGTCAAGTGGTAGAAAATAAAGGTTTTGGCATACAACGCGTATTCAGGATTAGGTCTCAAAGACGAATTATGCCAGAATATCGATGCACGAAACCGATTCAACGAGAGATGTAGATCAGATCCACTGTGAGGATGAATCCAAGTGATAGTAGCAGTTCTTACCGCATAATCTTCCTCAGTTAAATGCCTGACAATCCATGAATTGAAGATGAACGGAATTCCCCGAGACAAAAACTGTGTGGCTATATGCGAGAAAACAAAGTTTTTAAGATTGAAAAAAAAGGAATTGATTGTAAACAGTAGAAGATGATCAAGGAAACTAACCCAATAAATACTTGAATGTGCGAGAAAGATTAGCAGCACGGTCTCCATCTCCAGGTCCAACAGATCGATCATCATTGGAAGAAGCAGTTTTTGCCATTTTTAACATATCCCTTAAAGAAGCCCTGCATCGAGATACAAAGGGGTTCTAGTTTCAAAGATGATTCCACCAAGGGTAAAAACCCTAATAAACCCCCTTGTTTTCTATGATGACTTCATTAAAATAGAAGTATTATCACCAATTCCATCGTAACCAAACCAAAGTAAAGTCACACATGACATAGGTGTAAAAGTAGAACAAGCTATCAACACCCTTGAAAAACTAATACCAGACAGACCGGTAAGATTTTATTCCCTAAAACGCATCGTATGTAATATTTTTTTCCCGATAAGCGTTAATCATGGTAAGAGTCTTCGTCCTCATTTACCGGGCAAGACTCTCAATTCTTGTCTTCGCTCTTATCGGGTAAGATTTTTAGTCCTTGGCATATTCATCTGGTAAAGTAAAGTGACTTGGTAAGCATTTACTTGGGTAAGCGTTTAGTAAACGGCACCTTAACCTATTTATTTGTTCAAACTCGATAATTTATTTATTTTGATTGTATAATGTATAAACGTATAAATATATTTGATTAAAAAAAATGCATGCTCGAATGACTCGGACTCGTAAGGTTTAATCGAGCTTCCAAACGAGTCGAGTCGAGTCGAACATTGGTGTTTATGGAATTCAACTCGTTAAATTAAGCGAACTTTATTTTGTATTCAAGATCTGCTTGAGTTTAAGAACTATTAAACTCAAGCTTGAGATAAACGAGTTCGAGTAGCTCGCTAAAAACTAAAATCATTTACACCTCTACTCACACCACAAAAGTATGGGTCTTGGAGGATGAGATCTACATAGAGATCTTAAATAATAAGCGTTTGTTTTCTTGAAAGTTCTTGTTCATTAAAAAAGGAAAAGTGCGTGAAAAGATATAGATTGAAAAAATAAGTGATGAACAAACAGGTATAATGAAAGCTTAAGCAGGTAAAACCGTACACCTTAGGGGCTGTTTACTTATGACTTAATGGACTTAATTGAACTTTCGGCTTATTCGCACAGTCAAAATCTCTCGTTTACTTGGAGCTTATTCGCACAGTTCATGACTTATTCACATAGATGGATATGGGTTGTTGTCCACGTTCAGCCCAAAAAAAGACACACCTACCCCTAAGTTTTCATTAACCATCCTCTTCAAGACAACGCCTCCTTTCAGCCTCCTTCAAGACACTCCTCCTTCCCGTCGATCTTCTTCTTCCTTTTTGGTTCTTCCTTTCTGGTTACCGGCAATTTCTCCTTCTATCGAGTCTTCTTCGGTTTCTTCTTCGATTTTCAACAACAGGTCGATTTCTCCTTTCAAAACCCTAATAAAACAAACCCAAAAATTCAAAATCAGCTCTGCATCGTACCAAGGCTCCCTTCTCCAGAGCTCTGCAACCATCATCTCCTTCACCCAGTTCAGGAGCAAGTATTCGGCTCTGAAAGTTGCAACTCTTCTCCTTTTCACCTCAAAAATTTCTAAAAATCCAAAGATCTTCGTTCATGGATGGTTGTTGGATTTGGGTTCTTTAGATTGTTGCATTCTTCTGTCACCGGTAGTCTTCTGTTTCTGAACATTTTAGAATATGTTTCAAGAGCTGGTAGAAGCTTAAACTTGTGTTTCACACCTTCGATTTTGGTGGGGTTTTAGGGTTTTTGAGCTCATAAATTTCATCGTAAATGTATGAGATTAGGTTGAATGGACACAGGACACCCCATGATTTCCTTGTTTAGATTCCACCTGTTCGTAGATCCTTAAGATTTGGGAATTAGATATTAATTAGGGATGGAAGGTGCTGTTAAAGAATGTCCAGTGCATTGAGGGTAAAATGGTCAGTTTTGCCATTCAGATCATTGATTCAGAAGAAAAAAGAAACAACAATACATGTTTGTCTAGACAGACAAATTTATTCAAACAGACGAATTTATCCATACAGGACTTAATAGAAAATTTGGTAAACAGCCCCTTAGTCTAACATAGTAAGCTAATTGTAGACTCATTGGCCCTACCTCCTTTACCTCTCCGTCTATGTTAAGTATAGATTCATGCCATAGTGCTTTAATCCTACGTCTCCAATAACTTCTATCAGATATTATGTTCATGAAAATTCAGATAGCCTTTATGTCCCACATGTCCTCCTCTTAGGGCTTATAATAAGTGAGGCTAAACTTGTTACTCGTTATGTTTCGAATTGTTGAATAAGAGTATGGGTAAATAAACTTTTATCCACTTATTTACTACCTGTTTACCTTAAATTTAGTGAGTAGGGTATAGATAAACGGTTTTTCTTTATCAATTACCTGTTACTCATAACAAAAGTATATATATATATATATGTGTGTGTGGGGGGGGTAATCAAATGATAACTAATTAGTTTGTGGTAACGGTGAAGTCCAATCTCAACCACAAATCAATAGATAAATTAGGAAATTTATAATTTTGGTAATTTTGAATTAAAATTTTAATGCAAGGACATTTTAGGTATTTTAAAACTCTCCTATCTTCTCTCTCCATCATCCATTCTCCGGTCACCGTCCTCCGGTGATACCACAGTGGTATCACAATGCATCATATATGTGTTTGGGTATCACACTGAGGTCGTTTGTATGGTTGATCAGAGATGTAACACAATGGTATCAAATGCATCTTATATGTGTTTGGGTATCACACTGTGTCTTTTGTTTAACAGAGTCAATATTTTTAGGTATCACAGTGGTATCACCGGAGGACGGTGGCCGGAGGACGGGGGACGGGAGAGAAGAGAGGAGAGAGGAGAGAGGAGAGAGGAGGGAAAATACCTAAAATGTTTTTGCATTAAAATTTTAATTCAAAATTACCAAAATTAAAAATTTTGTAATTTATATTTTGATTTGTGGTTGAGATTGGATCTCACGGTTACCACAAAACTAATCAGTTCTTCCTTGAATAGGCCCCTATATATATATATGTGTGTGTGTGTGTATGTGTTTGTGTGTGTGTGTGTGTGTGGTTAAGATGAGATGCACCGAATAATTCTTGGAAGAAACACAATTTATGAGTGGACAAGAGATTAAAAGTGATCAAGGTTCAAATTTCTTTTTACGATTTGATGGAATTGGAATCCATCAAAGGAATTTGACTTTGAAGGAATTGGAATGGAATTTGATGGAATTTGACCATGCATTTGGTTGGTAGGAATTGGAATGAAATCTCTCAATAGAATTGGAACAATCGTCTTTGTTTGGACCATCCCACATATCGCCTCACCCACCGCCCTACCAATCACCATGTCACTAATGTCGTCATCACAGCTATCACCCTGCCCCAACCCCTGCCCAACCCCGCCCCCACCACTCCTGCCCCTGCCCCACAATAGGTGAGGTTGTTGGGGGTAAGCGGGGTGAGGTGAGGCATTGGGGATGGGCCAGTGGGTGGCAAGTGAAGACTATAGTGGTAGGATGGTGGTTAGTGGTGGGTTGGAGTAGGGTGAGGGTGGGTTAGTGGGGATGGGTGGCAGTAATGACGATGACAGTGGTGGGATGGTGGTCGGGTGGCTGGGAGTGGATGGGTATAACGACGACAATAGTGGCATGGTGGTTAGTGGTGGGGTGGGGTGAATGGCAGCTGTGATAGCGACAATAATGGTGTGGTGATGGGGGTTAGGTTAGGGGCGTGATAGTAACGGTAGTAGCATGGTCGTAGCAGAGATGTGCAATGAGTGACCAGGCCCCGGGGGTGGGTGGGTGTGATGACAACAGTAATGGCATGGTGGTTAGTGGTGGGGTAGGGTGGGTGGCGGTGACAATAGTGGTGTGGTGGTGGTAGTGGGGGGTTAAGGGTGGGGCATCACAAACAGTAATAGCATGGTCGTTGTGGGTGTTGATGGAATTCAATTCCTTCCATTATGCTAAGGAATGATGAATTCCTTAACTTGTGGAATTCATTGGAATTTGAAGGATTCCATCCATTTCAAGAAATGAACCAAACAAAGGAATTGGAATTTGGTCAAAGGAATTTATCATTCCAATTCCATCAAATTCCGCGAACCAAAAAGCCCCTAAAAGTGATCAAGGTTCAAATTTTTTTTTACGATTTTCACCTTAACTCTTCATCTTACACGATCATTCGTCTCTATATATATACACACACATAGGGAAAGGTTCATTCGAGAAGTGTCAAGTATTTGAGAAGTACATAAGTGATAATAGCCCTTCATCTGATTAACATTTGCAGCTTTGACTGTAAAGCACCAGATAATTTCTCACATTGGTATGTATAAGATAAATGAGGTAGTTTCATAACTTTTACAAATAGTTTGCAAGCGGGTTCTTGTGTGAACCGGTGTGATTCACATATGAACTATATGTTCATATTTAAACTTATTAATTAGTTCATATGTGAATCACACGAGTTTATATGTGAATCACTTAATTAATTTATATGTAATCAGTTAATTAGTTCATATGTGAATTACACTGGTTCACATATGAACCCGTTTGCCACCTATTTTATAACACCTAAAAAAATACAAATAAAATAAAATAAAATAAATTAAAAATGAGATAAAATGGACCCCAAAATACAAAGTGGAACTGGAGTAATAGGAATTTTCCAACAAGGTAAAAAAAATACAGCGTTTACAAAGAAAATAGAGATGCGCTAAATAACAACCTATTAATTTACACAAAGCTATGCCTAAATTAAAGTCGGGTGTTTCTATCRTCTCTAACAAAAACCGCAAAGATCAATATTGCAACGCTCCAAAAACACCAAAAGCTTTAGCTACACAAAAAGCCCCTTTTCGAGACCACGCTCCCCTCAACCCATTTTGGTCCCGCCGATAAAAGAACCTGACAAGCACGTCATTTCAAGGGAGAGTGTTAGGCTTACGCCTAGTGAGTCCAAACACARATTTTTAACATAACCAAAAAGAAAGGCCTAAATATGAAGATATAAATAGATGCCGTAACTTTAAACAGTAAAAGGAAAAGTAAGACTTAAATAACTCGAAGTGGAATTAGAACATCCGAAAATGACGGGGGAGACCCAGTTTACCGTTAATCATGACGAAACACGAAGTATGTCATAAATCAACGTTAGAGAGCATCGCTTATAGGTTTAACAACCATTGACTTCCACCTAACCAGTCAAGAAGTCGGTCGCGATTTTAAGCTCTTTATCTCGAAAATTACAAAATAATCACAATGCCTATTTCCGAGCGGGAGTGGGAAGATGATTTGGAATTTACATAAAGATTACAATGCCTAATCCCATCTTACACCATCTTTCCACAAAATAAAGATATAACCTTCAAGTCTTTAGATCCTTTACAATCTGGAAAAGGTATACACAATATGAGGTACTAACGGCGTATTAGCATTTGATTAACCATATGGCTTTGCGTAAGTCCTAACTCAACAAAGTATTCCCGTTAACTAAAGAGGGCTCCAAACTATGAGTATGAGGTTTTTTTGGAGATTAAAGGCCAATAACACCTTAAGAAGGGCATTCAACCAAGTGATCGAAATCGATTACTCAAGTTCAACTTTTCTTKGACATCGGGGCACCCAAGTTCGTTCTTTTTATCCCAAGACTAAGCATTTCATTTAGTTATGTAAGTGCAAGAATTTAAGGCATGGGATAAGCARCAGTTTATTAATTTCAATAGTATATAATCTTGCATAAAGAGTTTAAGATGAACTCACATAGTAGGATTTAAAGAAAATCCTAAAATCTGAGACTAAACGACAGCCGGTAGGAACCCGAAGCAAAATGTCACACTTCTACTCCATGAGGCAGTAGCAGCAGAGATGGGCAGAACGAAGTAAGCGGCACAACCGCGCTGCAGATTTCTGTTCGGGCAAGGGACGCAAAGAAGATAAACAGCATAGTAGAGTGTTGTTTGCTGTTTGCTGTTAGGCGAAGGACAGCAGAGCTTTCGACTACTGCTTGGCTGCAAGGAGAACACATCGAGATGTTGTCTGCTGTTTGGTTGTACGAGAAGACACAACAGCGACTGCTGCTGCCTGGTGCGGTCCGAAACACGCAGACGACGAGAGAAAAACAGAGAGGCGCAGCTGGGCGGTCACGCAGGCAGTCCCGACTGGACGCTGCTTCGGTTCTACT
>NC_037540.1:22197964-22203313 GCF_001531365.2 Cynara cardunculus var. scolymus | reverse complement strand
CTTAAACAATAATATATAAATATATATATATATATATAAATACACACATATATAAACTTTACAAAGAATTTTTTAATGAAGCATAGTGCTTTAAGTTCTATTAGGTGAATGGCAACGTGCACCTCCTAACGCGACGAAAACCCTTGACGCAAACAAGGTAGGGAAAAAGGGAAAGAAAATCTGGGTGTTACAATCCTCCCTACCTTGGATTAAGTTTCGTCCTCGAAATTTAGTTTACGCGAATAAGTGCGGGTAATGCCTCTTCAAGTCCTCTTCCGCTTCCCAAGTCACGTTTGATCCTCGATGATGCTTCCTTTTTACCTTGACCATGACAACCTCCTTGTGCCTCAACATCTTGACCTTGCTTTCCAAGATGGCTTCCGGTTCTTCTACGCATCGGTTGTTCTCATCTATGCGAATTTTCGAAAGCGGTATTACACTTTTTTCTTCTGCCAAACACTTACGGAGGTAGCACGCATGAAATGTGTGGTGAATTCCGGCCATTTTAGGTGGTAGCTCTAATTTGTAAGCCTCACGTCCCACCCTAACCAAGACTTTAAACGGTCCAATGAAATGGGGACTTATCTTCCCACGTTTTCCAAAACGGATAATACCTTTCCAAGGAGACACTTTTAGCATTACACGGTCGCCCACTTGGAATTCTATAGGTCGGCTCCTCTTGTCCGCGTAACTCTTCTGTCGATCATGTGCTGCCTTTAACCGTTCCCGGACACATTTCACCTTGTCGGCCGTTTACTGAACGATTTCGGGGTCGGAGAATTGTTTCTCTCCCGCTTCTAGCCAACATACTGGAGTCCTACACTTTCGACCATACAAAGCCTCAAAAGGTGCCATTCCGATACTGGACTGATAGCTATTGTTGTAGGCGAACTCCACAAGAGGTAGGTGAGGATCCCAATTTTCGCCAAAGTCGATAACACATGATCGAAGCATGTCTTCAAGGGTTTGAATGGTCTGCTCGCTCTGACCATCGGTTTGAGGGTGGTAAGCCGTACTCAACTTCACCCTCGTGCCCAACTCTTTCTGTAAGCCACCCCATAATTGGAAGGTGAATCGGCTATCTCGATCTGATACTATGGATAACGGTATACCGTGCCTTGAGACTACTTCATCGAAGTATAACTTGGCAAGTTTGTCTATTGGTAAAGATTCACGCATTGCCAAGAAGTGGGCGCTCTTTGTAAGTCGATCAACCACTACCCATATCGTATCATGACCCCTTAAAGTCCTCGGTAGTTTGGTCACGATGTCCATCGTAATATGCTCCCACTTCCACTCAGGGATCTCCAAGGATTGAAGACTACCATAAGGTCGTTGATGCTCTGTTTTCACTTGTAGACAAGTCACGCACCTCTTTACGTGACGAGCCACATCCAGCTTCATAATAGGCCACCAATATGTCAGTTTTAAGTCCCGATACATCTTGGTGCTACCCGGATGAATAGAGTATTTAGACTTATGTGCGTCTTCTAGCAATAGTTCTCGATTGCCTCCGATCTTAGGTACCCATATGTGCCCTTGAAACAACTTCAAGCCACGGCCATCCTCTGTCAGAAGTGAGCGTTGTTTCATCATTACCTCATCCTTGAGGTTTTCTCCCAAAAGTGCTTCAGATTGCGCCACTTTGATCTGATCGATCAGACTGGACACTAAATCGATCTTGGTAAGCCCAACTTTCGTCCCACTACCGTACTCCTTTCGGCTTAAAGCATATGCCACTACGTTTGCCTTACCCGGATGGTATATCAATTCATAATCGTAGTCTTTGAGTAGTTCGAGCCAACGTCGCTGCCTCATGTTCAATTCTTTTTTATCGAAGATGTACTTCAAGCTTTTGTGATCAGTGAAAAGTGTGCATTTGGTACCGTAAAGGTAATGTCGCCAAAGCTTTAGGGCGAACACTACTGCAGCCAATTCTAAATCGTGAGTGGGGTAATTCTTCTTGTGATCTTTGAGTTGTCTTGACGCGTAAGCAATCACTTTTCCCCTTTGCATCAAGACGCAACCCAACCCATTTTCAAAGCGTCGCTAAAGACTACGAAGTCTTTGGACCCTTTTGGCAGGGAGAGAATCAGGGATTCACATAATTTCTTCTGGAGGGTTCTGAAGGCATGCTCTTGTTTCTCCGTCCAGATAAACTTCACATTCTTCCTAGTCAACGCCGTTAAGGAAGAAGCGACTTTGAAGAAATCTTGGATAAATCTCCTGTAATAACCCGCCAGACGCAAGAAACTACGGATTTCTGAGGGACTTTTTGGTTGTTCCCAGTTCATCATCGCCTCGATCTTGGATGGGTCTACCTTCACCCCATCTCGCTGACAATGTGACCCAAGAATTGAACCTCCCCTAACCAAAAGTCGCATTTAGAGAATTTTGCATACAACTTCTCCTTCCTTAGCATTTCGATGACTTCTCGAAGGTGTAGTTCATGATCTGATTCACCCTTGGAATAAATGAGTATGTCATCAATGAACACTATTACTGACTTGTCAAGGAATGGTCGGCACACTCGATTTATCAAGTCCATGAATATTTCCGGTGCATTCGTCAAGCCGAACTGCATGACCAAAAATTCATAGTGTCCATATTGAGTCCTAAAAGCTGTCTTCGCCACATCATCTTCTTTCATCCGCACCTGATGATACCCCAAACGAAGGTCGATTTTTGAGAAAGAACTTGCTCCCTGAAGTTGGTCGAAGAGGTCGTCGATCCTAGGAAGAAGGTATTTGTTCTTCACGGTTGCCTTATTGAGTTTTCGGTAACCGCTACACATTCTCATGGTGTCGTCCTTCTCCTTTACAAATAAAACTGGAGCTCCCCACTGTGACGAACTCGGTCTAACAAATCCTTTCTCTAGAAGGTCTTGTAGTTGAGACAATAACTCTTGCATCTCGGATGGCACTAAACGGTAAGGGGCTTTAGCAATTGGGGCGGTTCCCAGAATAATGTCGATTCGGAATTCCACCCGCCTAACGAATGGTAAGCCGAGTAAGTCTTCAGGAAATACGTCGAGAAATTCATTAACCACTCTCACATCTTCAATTCCCTTTTTCTCTAGCTTGGTATCCAGCACGTAAGCAATGAACGAGGAGCATCCATTAGCTAGACACTTACATGCTTTTGTTGCGGACAAAAGTACTACATTTTCTTTCCTTCCTTCTCCGTAAATTAGCACAGCATCCCCATTCGGCAAAGGGACTCGGATCAACTTTTTAGAGCATATAATTTCTGCTTGGTTCTCTACCAACCAATCCATCCCAATAATGACATCGAATCCGCTTATAGTCATGGGTATGAGGTCTACCCGAAAATCCTTCCCCTCAATTCCTAACATGCAACTCCTAACAACCTCACGCACCAGAATCTGACTACCATTTGCTATCTTTATGATCAACGCATCTTCTAGTGTACTAGGGGGCGTATGCAAGTGTTGTTGGAATGTAGTGGACATAAAGGAACATGAAGCACCCGAATCAAAAAGTACGTGTGCAGGCACAGAATTAATAAGAAACTTACCTGACACTACATCCGTCGATGCTCTAGCTTCTTCACTCGACATCTGAAAGGCTCGACCGGTCACTTTCGGGGTTCTCTCTTTTCTTCCTTGATTTCCCCCGCTTTAAACTTTTGACAATCATTCTTGAAGTGACCCGGCTCTCTACATCCAAAACATATGGGTCCCTTGATCGGACACTCGTTTCGTGTGTGGCCTGTCTTCCCACACTTAAAGCATTTTGTGGGAGTAGGGTTGGTGTAACACGGACCGTGATATTTACTGTGGCATTTGGGACACCATCTAGCCTCTTGTCTGGGATAGGCTTCGCGATTGTTGTTGTTGAAATGGTTTACCCTTTTGGATGACGCATAAGGCCCTTCCCACTTCCTCTTCTCTCCACTAGCCATCTTCTCTTCTTTTCCCTTAGCATAAACTGACTCCATGACTTTTGCCTTTTCGATTGACTCCCTAAGGGTGGAGGCTCTGGAGTTCCTGACCATCACCATCATGTCCGCAGGTAGCCCTTTGAGGTAGGCTTTCATCTTATCCTTCTCCGTTGGGGCCACATGTCCCACTAAGTTTAGCTTTTCTATGAAGAGTCGAGTGTAGTCCCTTACTGACAAATTCCCTTTCTTTAAGGTTCGGAAATCTTCTTCAATGCGATCTATCTCTTGCTCATTGCAATATTCTTCCATCACCTTCTCTCGGAACGTGGTCCAACTCATATTGGCCAATTCTGTAGCTCCCATGGTTGAGATGACAATATTCCACCAGATAAGGGCGGCACCCATTAACATTTGAGAGCTGAACTTCACTTTTTGCCCTTCATCGCAATCACATGACCGGAAAGCTTGCTCGATCTCTCGAAGCCAATTCATGCACGCCACATGATCATCCGACCCCAATAATTCTGGCGGTTTGCAACATAGAAAGGTCTTGTAAGAGCAAGCTCTATTCATTTGTCTCGCTTTAATCATCGCTAACTCCTGGGTTGGGATTCCATTTTCGGTACCCCCAGATCCCTCAATAGTTACATTCTTAGCAACCGCCTCATGCTTGCGGTTGTTAGCATCTCTGTCCTCCAACAGTTTCATAAAGAATTCTTGTTGTTGGGCCATAGCCTTGTTCATAGCATTCATCAGTGTGCCCATCATTCTTGACTCCGGGGTTTCCTCTTCGATTACAGGAGTAGAGGTGGCAGGGTCAACTTGGGGAACCTGCTCAACTCCATCTCTCAAAGCGTCTTGCCTAAGATGAACCCCTGCAAAGGTGGTTCGTGGCGGTTGATCCGCGGTAGATTCAGTCACCGCATGACCTTCCGGTGAGGTATCTCGTCTACTCCGAGTATTCACCATAAAGTCTGCCAACAAGAGAGAGAAGAGAAATTAATATGGGAAGATACGGAACTAACATAATACGTACCGACGCATTGATAAGTCTTTGCAATAACAATAGGTTCGAGCATGCTTACGTAACAACATATTCAAAATAGCATTAGTTAAGTGAAATTTCGAATAGATTATACATAAGGATCCTCAGCACCGTCGTCGCAGTCCATGAATCATGTACCCCCGATGACTTTAAGGCTCTCCTACCTTGAGAGTTCCTACCCATAACTCACAAATTAAAGCCTACAATCTCAGCTTAAGTCTAGGCGTCTTAGTTTCTTACCTAGTTCGCTTAAGCTAGAGCTCTAATACCAACTTGTAACACCAAAAAAATACAAATAAAATAAAATAAAAATGAGATAAAATGGACCCCAAAATACAAAGTGGAACTGGAGTAATAGGAATTTTCCAACAAGGTAAAAAAAATACAGCGTTTACAAAGAA
>NC_037540.1:22185222-22196142 GCF_001531365.2 Cynara cardunculus var. scolymus | reverse complement strand
AGATTCAAATTTCTCCTCCCCTTTTCCTAAAAAAAAGAAAAAAGCTTAAACAATAATATATATATATATATATATATATATATACACACATATATATAAATTTTACAAAGAAGTTTTTAAGGAAGCAAAGTGCTTTAAGTTCTAATAGGTGAATGGCAACGCGCACCTCCTAACGAGACGAAAACCCTTGACGCAAACAAGGTAGGGAAAAAGGGAAAGAAAATCCGGGTGTTACATATTTGTAAAATTTACAAAAGTACCTCTCTATTTTTCGTATAACTGCATATTTTGACCAGTGAAAACTGCAATTCTTGACCAGTCAAAACCGCAATTCTTGACCAATCAAATTCGATCTTAAGCTTATAAAGGTCTAGGATCACTTCTTTAGTTCTCAAATATTTACCACTTCTTAAAATAACATTGGACTATATACATAAGTATATTAAGTTAATATATAGAGTCAAGTTCATACCCAAACAGTAGGGGTGTTCGTGGTCCGGTTTGGACGGTTTAATCCCTCAGACCACAAACCAAACCGTAATGGCGGTTTATAAAATTTTCAAACCGAGCGGTTTGACATCAAGTGTCAGACCGATCAAACCAGACCACGAAAAGGCGGTCTGGTCTGACCGGTTTAGGCGGTTTGTGACTTTAATTGACTTTAAATATTAAACTTAAAAGACATATATAATTTAGAATTTTAGATTAAATATCCATTTTAAGAAAACAAAATATCTAAACAAATAAATGTAATAATTAAGTAGCTCTTGAGTATAAAGTCGAAGCAATCCAAAGTACAAACAAATAAATATATAACACATATTAGAAAACAAACAAATTAACAAAGTTACAACTCCACTGTGAGTATTAAATAACAAAATCCACGACTTCACAACTTTAAATAGTTCAATTCTTAAGTTATTGACCAAACAAAATAAAAGCCAAATCTAAGTTGGTTGAATCAATTGGTTGATGTCTTGATGATGTGTGCCGAAATCAATCCATGGATTAGAAGGATCGATAGACTGATAGAGTTCTTGAGGGACTTCAAATTTGGAGACTGTCAATATCAAATGTGTCGATATGTTTAATGGTTTTAGGCGCCGCTTTTGATTATGTTAGATGTTAGGCTTAGGGATATATTTGGGTCAAAGCCCATTAGTTAAAAAAGTTGGGCTTGCTAATACTAAAATAGATAGATAAATATATCTATATAGAGGAGCGTTCAAATAAAAACCACCCAATTTGTACAAACCGTGAAAATCACATTCAACCAATCATAATTTTTCATTTTGTTAATTTTTTTTGTAATTATGAGAGGTTGATCAACCATTTTTTATTGTGGAGGGTGTTAACCATGGATATTATCATCTTCATTATTTTAATTTTATAGAAATATATGAAACAGTTTCATTAAAATTTCATTGAAACAAATTCATCAAAAAATTATTATATGAAACAATTTCACAAAAAAATTTCATAAGATTAAACAATGAAATCGACGTATAATGGTGGTTTGTACGATTTGTACAAATGATGGTGGTTTTCATTTGATCTATAGGGGCTGGTTCAAATACTAACCCAATATTTTGTGCAAACTATGCTAACTCATCTTAATCGTTCATTTTCTCATCTAACGGTTATTATTAAATGAGATTAAATAAACAATAATTTAATTAATATATTAATTAATATGTGTATGAACAATTGTTCAAAGGATAAATTGGTCAAAAATTTGTATTAATTAATATGTGTATGAACAATCGTTCATCTTCGTGCCTATATCAAGGTATGAACATTCATGTGAACCCTATGGTGTGAACCCTAGATATATGAACATTAGCTACACCGTGTGAACCTAATGAACACTATAATCGATATATGTTGGTCATATGATCATGTTCTTCAACCTTGATGCATGCTCGTAGTGATACACATGCACGACGATGAGACATGCACATTAACAAAAACAGGGGTTGTGCAGATAAAACCGATACCTGTACTTTATATCTGTTCGTGCATGATGTTCGTTGTAGGTGGTTTCATATGTGAATTAGTTGTCAATAAGATGGACATATTTGAATCTTCATGTCATTATTAGATGAAGATCAATTTGAAATATTGTAGGATTTGTAACTCCCAATTAAAATATTTGGGAGTTACATAAGAATGACTAATGACCTAAATACCCTTATCATTAATATGTAAGTTACATTTTAACCAAACCCAAAGATGCAACATTATTGGTTGATGTGGGTTAGCAAAGTTTGCATAAAATATTGGGTTAGTATTTGAACCACCCTCTATATATATATATATATATATATATATATATATAGACTTGGGATCATGTGAGACCAGCCTGTTTTCGTGAGACCCGTGAGACCAACATTTTACATTTGAAACTTCACAGCAAAATGCTGTGAATGTGACTTTTTAAAACCTTCACAGTGTTTTTGCTGTGAATGTTACGTGTAAAAATGTGGTCTAACGGGTCTCACGAAAACAGTCTGGTCTCACATGAACCCAACCCTATATATATATATTTGGCGGTCGGTTTGGTCCAAACCGCCCAAAAATTGTTTCAGACCGCAGACTGCACCGAACCGTCCGGTTTTGTTATTTTCCAAACCAGACCGGACCACCAGACCGTTCAAACCACCAAAAACTGTCCGGTTTGACTTGGTTTGGCCAGTTTGAGCGGTCTGACGGTTTTTTTGAACACCCCTACCAAACAGTAACTAAATAAAAGAATAAGAAAACGGTAAAATCATATGTGATTTTACACTAAAAGCATATATAAAATCACATGTGACAAATGACTTTGACCACGACCTAAGGTTGTGGGCCACGTTATCACACACCCTTTTGTCAACTGTTAATGTAAAATCACATATAATTTTATACGTAACTTTGTTGTTTTTGTATTCTATTATTTAGTCACTGTTCCCTTTTAAACGTCTCTTTCTCTCTCTCTCTCTATATATATATAAATAATTATATAAAGTTAAATAATATATATACACACATATACATAAATTACTTCGTAGTATTTTTTTTATAATTCCATCATATACGTTGTATGGTAATGTGTAATTTAATTTATTTTTTATATTTATTGAGTAAAAGAGTTAACAATGATTAAATGAGAAAGAAGACGAGGTCGGAAAAATAAATAAATACAACGAAAATTGTTGTTCTACAATTTATATATATTGTTTTTATACCATGATTATTAAAAAATTTACTATCATGAATTAGATGTAACATAATTACTATGTTTATGAACTTATGTTTTACATATATATTTAAGATTTAACACTATTATTTAAAATACAAAATGAAATTTTATTTTACCATTTAATCATACCGATTATTTTAAATGAATTGGATAATGAAATAACATTTACCCTACCCATATCTTACCTTACCTGTTACCAACCCCACCTCCTCGACCTACCTCTTCTCCTGGCTCCTTCGACAATCTCCCAAAATTTCTTTTAAAAGTTAAAATCTAAAAAAAAATGCATTCATCTTCAACATATTTTTTATTTTAAATATTTCAATATTAATTATAATATTAAAATATTTCATTTAATCTCAAAAAGATATTCTATTTTATTAAAAAGTGTCTTAAAAATACAACCATATTTGTAAACATGGGAGTAAGATTAAAATTTAAATTTTTGCAATTTAATATTTCCATCATTTGAAAGCTGCAACCACATAACAGAAACATCATTCCTCAACGTTTGAATATAATAAAAAGATGTCGCAATAGAAAAATATCTCAAACAACAACCTCCGCGAAAAGTTTAGATCAAAATTGAAACAAAACATTCCAGGTCTTGAACCCCAAAATTTAGTATCACTACAACACAAGGAAATAAAAGAAAGTTGTTGATAATGGATGGATGGATGGATGGATAAATAGTTATGATGATCAACGATAACGGCGAAGAGACAAAGTGTTGTTCCTCTTCCAGGTAGCCCTTCTTGAGGGACGTGCCTTGTGGTTCAAGTGTCCCTTTCCACGCAGTCCTCTGTACTTCTTACCGGCAGATGTGAGTCCTCGAAGCTCTCTGTGTTTGTGCACAGGGTTGCAGATCCAGTTGATCCTTGGATCGTTGCGGATAGCAGCATGAGCTGGATCCACCAAGATCACCTCAAAGTACTTGTAAGTTGAGTCCTACACCATTCAACACACAATCTACTCAATAACCAAAAGCAGTAAATACCAACAAGTAAAGACTTGTTTCAATGTACGAAGTGTAGCACTACATCCCATCACATAAAGATTCACAAAAAAACAACCCTGGTTTTAAAATAAATCCTCACAATGAAAAAACACGGTTTCAGGACAACTTTACCTTTTAATGATAGAGAAACCCACATAATTAACTATTAAGGGTAGAATTGGAAATCATGCAATACTTTAAAAGGCGAACACTTACTTTGGAACAAACTAAAATAGAAATGTATACTTCTTTTAGGATGGCGTATTGGCACATTCCTTTTTTGGGAAATTTGCAAGCTAAAATACAGTATTGGGAATTATCATCCTTACATACCACACAAACCATTATAATTTTCATGGAATAAATAGAGCATATGCTAAGAAAAACAAAAGAGAACATCTCCATAAACAAATAGACATATGTTTATAGATATGAAGACCAGATGCATACCTCATTGAGCCAGTAAGAGTTGAGAACCTTAAGACCACCTAATTTCCTCCCAGCTCGTTCCTCAGCAACAGACCTCTTGCTGCGTTGAAATTTCAGCTGAGTAACTCCCTGGTTTGTTGGCTTTCCATACACAATACCTTTGGGAACTGGCCTCTTCCTTCCACCACGCCTCACACGAACTCGATAGATCACATAGCCCTGTAAAAGTCATCATTCATTTAGCACTACCATGTGAAATACCAAATATCCAACACGAAAATTCTCAACTGTGAAGATGTATGCTTGCCAGTCTTTAATTTTAATTAAAAGAGCTATGTAACACCGTTCAATAAATTAACTCATTACATTGTAAAGTTTTTAGACCTATTTCTGTAAGACATAACTTGGGTCTCAAACCTTTCAGCCGTTAAACTTTTTCATTGACATGTTATGATCATGTACATTGCAGTGAAACAAGTAAAATTAAACACAAGTCTTGAGATTAAATATCCACAAATTTGCTTTGTGATCATATACTAATAAATGTTGCAGTGAATCCATTAAAAGTATACACAACTTTTTGAAATTAAATATTCATAACAGATCAGACTGAAGTTACCAACTACACAAGAAAGAGTACAAAGTAAACAATTAGAAATCCAGTTGAACTTCTGTTAAATAAGTATGTTAAACTTCTGTCTTCCTCTGTCCAAGATTACTACTCGATCCCAATCTAATGATTTCCAAACTATAACCAATTATTTACCTCATCCCAATCTAAAGATTTCCAAACTATAACCAACTATTTACCCCTTATTACCACTGCAACCCATTGATGCTATTGATTTTGGTCCACAAGAAAGTCCCTGATTTGTTAATATGGGTGTGCATTCAACAAAGACTCCTCACTTTCATGTAAAACCGGATTTTGCTAGTTACACTAGACTAATTTAACCGAATGCAACAGCTCAATTGATCTTTATGAACACAAGTTTAATCCAAATGAATAAGAACAACATATCAAATATAAGGCAATCTTGTGAGCAATTTTAGCACAAACAAAAACTATATTCATTAACTAGTCTACAAACAGTAGGAGTTCTATACAGAACGTTGTATGATAATATATTCATTCTTTCAGGTATTCGTTTAATCCTTTAATTTGCACATGAGTATCAATCTTCTGCACACAGCATTTATGGACGAGTAAATGACCTATGGATGAATATTTCATTCTATAAAACTAACAATCCGGAATACAGTCAACGCTATCGAACAAACAGGTTAGTGGCGTAATAAACCAATCAAAAGACTACCTGTTTGGCTTTGTAACCCATACGACGAGCCTTATCGGGTCGGGTAGGGTGAGTAACCCTGACAATGGAAGGAAGCTGGCGGTACTCCCAGCACCTCACCCTCTGCATAAATCTCATGACATCCGACTGCTTCTTCCTCCATAGCTCCGATACATAGGTATAGGCACCTGTTACCACCACGCAAATCACAGGACATTTCAACAAACCAAGATGAAAAAACTAAAACCTAATGAACATACGAACTTTAAGCATGTTTACGAAAAAAAGTAAATGGATCTTGAAGATACTGGAGAATAGAAAGACGTTTTACCCATTGTCGCAGTCTCTTCCGGCTTCGATCTCTAAGAGAGATGGCTGCTATTTCAGTGTAAGAATATGAAGCGTAGGTATGAATTAGGGTTTTTGAAAGCGTGCCATCTAATTCCAAGGTAGAAAAGGCCGAGATGGGCTGAGGCTTATTGGCCCATCTTGAAATGGGCTTAGGCATTTTTAGGCGTAAAGTTCGGCCACTTTGGTCTTTGTACTTAAAAATCCTTAATATTTTAATAATAAAATACATATACTTTTACGTACTCACGTAATACAATGAGATATATCTTGATTTTAATGTTTTGCTTTATATATTGGGTTTATCGAAATTATAATGCGATTTTTTGTGATTTTGAGAAAAAAGATTATGTTTTTATTTTTAAATGAAATATAAATTGGAAAATATTATAAATTAAAAAAAAAACAATCGATATTATCATTAAATTAACTATCTAAAAGTTATCGTTTTAATGTAATTTCCTTAATTCAATTTTTATTATAATTAAATTGAAGTTTAATAACGAACTAATTTACTTTTGGTTTAAAAAAATAATTTTTTTAAGATGATAATTAAGTATTCTGTTAGAATTCAATAATTATCTTAATTATATTTTATTTTTTTTTATATTTAAATGAGATGTTTATCCGCTATTTGATTATGTTTATCTGCAGTTAGTTACATGAATTCAAATATGAAGCTATAATAAGTTGTACTTATGCACAATTACTTGTAATCTTGAATTTTAAGTAATATGCATCAATAAACATTATTTTATGCATAAAAAATGGTCTTTAAGATTTTTCATCAAATGCTTTATAATATAGTATAGATAATCTAATTAAATCATAATCATTATAATATGAAATTGAATAGACCATTAACGGATATCGATTCCATCAAATAATTAGTTTCAAATATTGGTTATTTACAATTATAATTGTAATAACTGCAAGTCGAGTTGAATTCATAAAGACTCGGTTTAACTTATTACGACTAGACAATTCAAGTACAAGAACGAAAAACTTGGGGGGTGAATTTGATTAATCAAGTTAAGCATAAAATAAAAATGAGTTAAAACGATTAATTAAAAACCCAACATTAGTTCGGTTTTGATTAAGATGCTACAGTACCTATCATTGATTCCAAGAATATAAGCATGTAGAACAACCCATGTTGACTATATTTGTTAACAAGCTCTAACGACTTCTATTTTTCCTTACATTTACACCGATTAAAATAAGCTCTTCAACCGAATCTTAATCACAAATAAACTCTCAAATTCTTAGGTATAATTAGCTTTAACGAACTAGAAAAACACCAACTCAAAGCGATAAGCTCGACTTATTTAAGGCTTTAAATGCAAGTTTTCAGAACTTCGATTCGTAAACCTTATTGAGATAGAATGAAATTAATTGTTACTTTATCAAATCTCCAAGACAATTACGTATCCAGATGTTGGCTAACAATTATCCATATGAACTTCAACTCATTGATTAGACCAATTGAACATTCAAATGAAAATGACATTGAAGACGAAAATCAAGCAATTAAGCTTGTTTCAAATGACTACAAAATCTCAATAGTAAAAAACCATCAAAATAAAGTTAAAGTGGTGTTGGAATAGAAGGATTTAGCCACCCATGACTAAACCTAATAAGCTACCAAAGCAAATTTTGAAAATTTACCTAAGAAAAGTAGAAACCTTATAAGAATCTTCCTCCCAAAATCTGTTCCTTTCTTTTTGTATTATTGATAAATGTTAATTTATTAACCTTATTATATCATTTTCTTAATCATTTTCACTTGTTTTATTTGCCCATTAGTGTCTTAAGTGAGTTTTTTTATGTCATCTTTATATATTAGTAGTATTATATCATATATATATATATATATATATATAATGTTAATTCTCTGCTTATGCAGAATTTTAATGATTTTTGGTCCAAGTTCTGCAGCAGTCCTGTAGGAGCATATTGGCAAAGTTCTATAGCACCAATCAGTGAGCTGCACTTTTTGTCTGGGTTGAATTTCCATGGGCTGCTGCCTTTAAGCTGCCGGATCTAAGGCATTGGGTCTGGTCAAAGCATGTTTTGAAGACCTCTTTTGTCCTATTAGCTAGCCTACTTGTGCAAGCTCTAAAACTCTATAAATAGGAGCTTGAGGCTTGGTTTTATTAACACACAACCTTTGGGTTAAATAATTACTCTCTAAATATTTTAGCTTTTGGTTTTATTGCCTTCGGTTTTCTTGCTTCCAACCAAGAACCGATTTTGTTGAAGTGAAGTTGTGATTATATTCTCAAGTTTAATTCAAGTGCTCGTGTTTAATCTTCATCTCATTTCTGTTCTTACTTTCAAGTTATAAATACTTTCTGACTTTCGTTACAAAATTGAAATTAATCGATCTCTGTTGTTTTACATTGGATTTCATTCTTTGTGGCTCACGATTAATTTCCGTAGACTAAATAATTTGTTTTCAAGTAACTCTTCGCTTTTAGTAACGAAACTTGGCTTGCAAGTTTCGTAACTTGGAGTGCAAGTTTCTCCAAGTCTTCCTTTCTTTAAGTTTTCACTTGTCTTGTAAGGGTCACATCTTAACATATAAGTATTTACTTTATGTCTTATTTTAGAATAATTTTAATTATAAGTATTTACCTTTTTCCTTTAATTTCTGCACTTTACTTTACTGTAATTTGCTTTATGCATTTTAATTTACAGTAATTTACTTTCAGTCATTTATATTTCTGTAATTTACTTTCCAGTACTTTAAATTCCTGCATTTTAATTTCTGCAATTTGCTTTTACGTATCAGTTATTTATTTTTCAGTCTTTACATCCTTCGCGAGAAGAAACCGAGCGATGATGGGCTAAACGCCTTAGCTTGGGTGTAAGGGAAAATTAAGACCAAAGTCGATTTGAAAGTACAAATGTGTCTTATTAGCATTATAGTCTGCTATTTATTTCAGGTGATTAATATTTCATTGAAGATTACATTAAAATTAATTGACAACTGATTTTGTGTATGAAAATGCATTAACTTTCAGAGTTAAGATAAATAATAAAACCTGAGGTAATAGGAGAAAACTATAAATAACTCAGTATCTAACAAGTACTATACTCCTATGGTGAAGGATGGTAACACTGTGTTGTACTAGGATTCACGACGTCTAACATAAATGATATCGTATCGATAGCACGTTGACCGGTGTGTACTCTTGGGAGACCGTCTGACCCGATAGTTGATATTGTGACAGTTATATACAATCATTTATTGATTTTAGATAATTGTGACATGAATGCTATGCCACATTTTTTCTGAATCATTTGTTTAGTGTCTTAATTAATCTTTGCATCTTGTGCTTCTTTTTACAACTGATATTTTCGTAGTTGATAATCAAACCTTCAAATTTTAGATAAATCAAATCCCTCGTTTCGCCATCTGAAATTAGTTTTTATAGACTGGACTTTTGAAGAACTTTGCAAAGCTGTATCTGTGAGAACGATATCTGGTACTTTACCATTATTACTTGTTACGAGACGACAGTAGTTCAAGGTGTATACTTGCGTCGAGTTATATTTTTGTGCTGAAATCTAAGGTTGCATAAACCAACGAGCAAGTTTTTGGCGCCGCTACCGGGGATAGCACACATAAGTTTTTTTTAAAAATAAAGTTTTTAAAAGTTAGTTTTTCTACCATCTTTTTGTGAACGCACCGTGCATGCCAAGACTGTCGCACGTTGAATTTTTCCAACTTGATCCGGACATTGAAAAAACTTTCAGACAACGAAGAAGAGTGCAAAAGGCTCTTCGAGCTTTGTCTTCTGAAACAATGGCTGAAAATGTGATTATTGACGAAGAAGGTATTATTAGAAATGAACCAAGTATTCCACCTGAGGATGAGGCACAAACATTTTTCGTTTTGCAAATGCCAAAAATGGTGGTATTATGGTACTCCGACATCGTCAAAATATAAGTACTTTCGAACTTTAAACTATGTTTCAACCATTATAAATTATTTTTAATATAATTACAATATTTAATAATAATGTTATAATTAAATATACTTACTTAAAAATGGTTTACATAAAAAGAAATTATATTTCTTTTATATTATAAATAATAAAACTTTGATAAATGATTATTAATTAAATATTTAATTTAATTATTAATTATTATTTCTTAATATATATAGTTACACAAATCCACATTTATAATATCATGTATAATTGAATTGAAATGTTAATATTATGTATTACTTACTTTGATTTATCATTTAATTTATATTAAATAGTATATTATATTATCAGTGATTTTATGTCATTATATTATTATTGTAACACCCTCATTTTTTTAAGAATGTCACGTATCCTAATTCCATTTCCTGAATACATAGTCCAAAAGACGGCTAAAACATCACCGTTCTAATCGTTTATAGCGGAAGTCTTTGAATCCCCAAAATTAACTTAAGTTCTAACCCGCTTCATACCAGGTTAAGTTACAATAGATTAGTACAATGCTGCTAGGCAAAAACTAAAGATAAGATAACAATCTAGTAACTCTCTACGCGAGTCCCTTGCCCTTATCCAACTTCGAACTTCCTGGCCCTGAGATGCATACTATAGTCAGCT
>NC_037540.1:22181021-22183467 GCF_001531365.2 Cynara cardunculus var. scolymus | reverse complement strand
CTGCTTACACACGACCCAGTCCCTTAACTTCCGCGAATTGACAACTTTCACCCATGTCTTGACTTCTTCCTTTACTTTTGGTCCGACTTTTAAACTTATTTCAACCTTCTATTTTTATTTAATATATATATATATATATATATATATTCTTAAAATAAAATACTAATAAAGATAAATTATTTATTCCACAAATTTTTGGGTTTTACAACTCTTTCCTCCTTCAAGAAATTCCGTTCTCGGAATTAAAACTCGTTAAAACAACTGAGGATATATTGCCTTCATCTCTTCTTTTGGTTCCCACGTCATTTCTGCTCCCTTGTGGAATTTCCACTTAACTAATACCAATGGTATACTTTTGTTTCTTAGTCTTTTCGTTTTCCTATCCAATATGTCAATTGGCTCTTCCACATAGGCGAGTTTGTCGTTAACCTTGATGTCTTCCAGATCCAGAACAATTGATTCGTCAGCTAAACACTTCCTCAAGTTTGACACATGAAAGGTATTGTGAATACTGCCTAACTCCTCCGGTAGCTTCAACCGATAAACAACTGCTCATACTCTTGCAGTTATTTCAAATGGTCCGATATACCTTGGACTTAGCTTACCTTTCTTCCCAAATCTTACGACCCCTTTCCATGGCGATATTCTCAGCAAGACCTTATCACCTACTTGGAATTCCAAAGGTCGACGTCTTCTAACCGCATAACTCTTTTGTTTATCTTGCGCAACCTTTAACCTCTCCCTGATCTGTACTATTTTGTCAGATGTCTGTTAAACTAACTCGGGTCCAGCTAGTTGCCTTTCTCCAACGTCTGCCCAACAAATTGGAGTTCTACACTTACGGCCATATAACGCTTCAAAAGGCGCCGCCTTGATGCTCGAATGATAACTATTGTTATAAGCAAATTCTATCAATGGGAGGTGGTTGTCCCAACTACCTCCAAAGTCAATCACGCAAGCTCTCAACATATCTTCTAGTGTTTGTATCGTTCTCTCGCTCTGGCCATCAGTTTGAGGATGATATGCGGTACTCAAGTTCAACCGCGTTCCCATTTCTCGCTGAAAGCTTGACCAAAACCTTGAAGTAAACCTAGCATCTCTATCTGAGACAATGGATATTGGTACACCATGTCTCGACACGATTTTATTGACATAAAGCTGGGCCAATCTTTCTAGTGTATACTTGTCACTGATCGGCAAGAAGTGAGCGGACTTCGTTAGTCGGTCCACAATCTCCCATATGGCGTCGTGTCCCTTTACCGTTTTTGGAAGTTTGGTGACGAAATCCATTGTGATCATATCCCACTTCCATAGAGGGATCTCCATTTGTTGCAACATTCCAGACGGTCTTTGGTGCTCGGTCTTCACTTTCAAGCACGTCAAACATTTTCCCACGTAGCTAGCTACTGCCCTTTTCATGCCAGGCCACCAATAGCTTTCTTTTATGTTTTTGTACATCTTATTACTACCTGGATGCATAGTATATTTAGACTTATGTGCTTCATCCATCACTACACTTCTTAGGTCTCCCAAACTAGGAATCCAAACCCGACTCCCATGTCTATATATTCCATCTGGTCCAACTGTCAAAGTCTTGATTTGTCCAATCATCCTCTCCTTCTTGATGTTTATTTCGAGTAAAGCTTCCTTCTGGACATCCCGTATTCGGTCTAGAAGTTCCACCTTAACACTCATCTACATGGTTTGAACCCTGATTGGTCCGTTTCTTTCCTTCCTACTAAGTGCATCGGCAACTACATTTGCCTTACCTGGTTGGTAGTGGATCTCACAGTCATAATCCTTAAGTAGTTCCATCCACCTTCTTTGCCTCATATTCAACTCCTTTTGATCAAACAAGTATTTAAGGCTCTTATGATCAGTGTAGATTATGCACTTCGTACCGTACAAATAATGTCTCCAGATTTTTAGCGCGAAGACGACAGCTGCTAGCTCCATTCGTTAGTTGGGTATTTTCTCCCGTTTTCTTTCAACTGGCGTGATGCGTACGAAATGACCTTGCCCCGTTGCATCAGTACACAACCTAAGCCCATTTTTGACGCATCGCTGTAAACGACAAAATCTTCTACTCCTTCTGGTAGTGATAAAACCGGTGCAGTGCTTAGTTTCTTTTTAAGTGTCTGGAACGCTTCTTCTTGTTTCGTCCCCCAATCAAACTTAACCGACTTCTTTGTCAGCGTCGTCAAGGGCGTTGCTATTTTGGAGAAGTCTTGGATAAACCTTCGGTAATACCCAGCTAGGCCTAGAAAACTTTGGATCTCCGATACTGACCTTGGAGATTCCCAGTTCATAACTGCATCAATCTTAGCCGGATCCACCTTGATTCCTTCCGCGTTGACTACGTGACCGAGGAATTGTACCTCATGCAACCAAAATTCACATTTTGAGAACTTGGCGTACAATTGCTCTTTTGCTAATAATTCAAGAA
>NC_037540.1:22177473-22178811 GCF_001531365.2 Cynara cardunculus var. scolymus | reverse complement strand
TCAATCAGCTCGATTAGGGCTCCTCCTTGTTCGACATGTGTCCGCTAAAGATTGTTCAGCCATTCATTCAGTCTAGTATTGTCATCTAACGTTCGGGTCACCCTCTCTCTTAGCCTTGTGTTCTCGCCCCTCAAGTTCTCTATAGTCTCCATCATGTCCTCACGTGTAGGGGTGTGGGGCGTGTAGTCTTCTGAAGGTTCGGGCGTGGTCCCTTGCCTGATGGGCTCGCATGATGACGCTTCACCAGTATGGGCCGGACTATCGCTTCCGGATCGGGTACTGGGAACCTGTCCGGCGCTGGGGCGGTGACTGTCAATCGACCCTCTATTTGGTCCTAGCCCGTAAGGCGTCCTACGGGTTTCGTATCCGCGTCCGCGCCCGCGTCTGATAGCCCTGGTGTGAATGGTGCGAACCATGTTTCCTACAAATAAAAAGGAATACTAAGTCGAGTAGTGACGTAGGATCAAACTTAATCGCATGCTAAGCAACGCCAATACACAATAAACATGTGCTTCTAATAATCCTTTCAGTTTAAGCTTAGGCTAAATAAATCTTAACCTATTTACCTTAAACTAAAGCTCTAACAATCTTCTCAGTTTAAGCTTAAGCTAAGCAAGTTTTAGCCTAATTACCTTAAACTAAAGYWCTAACAATCTTCTCAGTTTAAGCTTAAGCTAAGCAAGTTTTAGCCTAATTACCTTAAACTAAAGCTTTGATACCAACTTGTAACACCCTCATTTTTTTTGGAAAATGTCACGTATCCTGATTCCATTTCCTGAATACATAGTCCAAAAGACGGCTAAAACATCACCGTTCTAATCGTTTACAGCGGAAGTCTTTGAATCCCCAAAATTAACTTAAGTTCTAACCCGCTTCATACAGGGTTAAGTTACAATAGATTAGTACAATGCTGCTAGGCAAAAACTAAAGATAAGATAACAATCTAGTAACTCTCTACGTGAGTCCCTTGCCCTTATCCAACTTCGAACTTCCTGGCCCTAAGATGCATACTATAGTCAGCTTATAAAGCTCAGTGAGTTCATGGTTTGCGTGAGTAAAGATCATTTCACATCATACATATCAACTTGTAAACTTTGTGCCAGATAGTATGCATTTTCTGAAAAACATGCAATACTGAAGGAAACATATATCTGTAAGACACTGAACATACGAGATCTCGTATAACGTTTAACCGGGTATGGGTCATTTAGTCACAAACACACCCTGGGTTAGATATTTCAATCTTAACTGGTCACCCACTTGTCCGGGTAGTGTTTTATACTGGTCGTGACTTACTGGTCAAATGCCCACCCTTACATCATCAAACTTTTAGTATGG
>NC_037540.1:22174720-22176098 GCF_001531365.2 Cynara cardunculus var. scolymus | reverse complement strand
CCTTTAACTTCCGCGAATTGACAACTTTCACCCATGTCTTGACTTCTTCCTTCACTTTTGGTCCGGCTTTTAAACTTATTTCAACCTTCTATTTTTATTTAATATATATATATATATATATATATATTCTTAAAATAAAATACTAATAAAGATAAATTATTTATTCCACAAATTTTTGGGTTTTACAATTATTTTTTACATATCTTTTTCAATCATTTTATACTTCTTAACTAGTTTATCAACTATTTTATTGTTAAGTCAAAATTAAATTACTTCATTAAATCATAAAAACATTATTTTTCTTAAAATCACAAAACATCTCTGACATCGTACTCCGTTTCATGTTGGGAGAGTGAAAGTATATGAACACATGTTGATACCATCAGAGTTAGTAAAATCAATGAACATTAATATTACATAACTAGAGTAATCAACTGCAACAACCAGAAAATAGATTTATTTGGTGCAAGTTAGAGCAATCATTAATGATCATGAGATGATTAATGTGAACATATATGAACAATATGTGAGATCTATTTGGTTCGAGTACACAAACTATTCATAGACTAGAATAATTGACATGAACATATATGAACAAATTGATATGAACATATATGAACAACAAATGAGATCAAAATAACAGAAACCGATATTCATATGATGGGGGTCATTAATATGAACGTATACAACTGTGAATATGATGAAGCCACGTAAGAAGAGAATATCGTAGAAAAAAAAATGTGAAAATGGGTCGTTGATATGTGTTGATAATTTAACACATAAAACACTCATTTTACGTCTTTTTAGTTATAATAATTTCTTTTTATTCCCACTTTGAGTCATTTTCATTTATTTCTTTATACATTTGTTATTATGAAGCTAAATATTGTGGTTTACTTGTTGGTATGCTTGGATGAAGCTAATAGAGAGTTTTTGTGAAAACAGCAGATGCTGCAGCATTGGTGCAGCGTCGATCTGATTCATGCGAAACTTTTTGGAGGGCTTAATGGATAAGACGATGACTTTTTGGAAGGTGGAAGACAGCTGTAAAAGCTGGGTTTTTATTGAAAAATCTGATGTTAGACTTTGGTTAGGCCTTTGTACTTTTTAGTTACTCTTTTGTTGGGCTGTAACTTACTTTTGGATACTTAGCCTCTAAGTCTTTTATTTTTGTCTTCTAGTGACCCATTATGAGTATAAAAAGAAGGCTTTGGGGTGCCTTATAAACCATCCATTACTCCTGTTGGGTCACCTATTGATTTGGTGATGACCCACTGATCTGTTCCTCTACCTTAGCAACACTTAGTAGTTATTGGTTCTTTGTAAGTTGGTGTCTTGGTACATACTTAAAGCCATTGGCAAAATCGAAGACTAGCCG
>NC_037540.1:22166247-22174620 GCF_001531365.2 Cynara cardunculus var. scolymus | reverse complement strand
TACGTTTTATTATCAATAAAGTAAAACCTTTGAAGCTCAAACTGTTCTTGAATATTCATATATTACTTTTGAGTCTTCTTAACTTTCTTCGTAAAATCACTATAATTTGGTTATTCATAACTAGATTATAAGTGTTATTGAGAGATCTGGGATCAACAATAATTTATATGTTAATTACACGAGTTCACATATTAGCATATAGTTGATATGTGAGTCACATAAGTTCATATATGAACCCGTTTGCCGCCTATTTGTAAAAGTTACGAAACTACACCCTCTATTTTTCTCATGACCGTAACTTTTAACCAATCAAAGTCATAACTATTGACCAGTGAAAGCCGCAATTTATTGACTAGTAAAATTTGATATTGACTGTATGAAGGACTAGTATCACTTCTTTACTTCCCAAATATTTACTACATCTCAAATTAGCCTTTGGCTAAATATATAGGGGCTGGTTCAAATGTTAACAAAGTTTATTGTGTTAACTTTGTTAACCAATCTTGACCATTGATTCTTATAATAAACGGTTGTGATTAATCATATTAAAATTCTAATTTATTAAATTTACAATTTCACAAACATATGTGAATTAAGTGGAAAAGGGTACTTATGTAAAATATCACGTGCTTTTGATACCATCTGTTACCAAAACAATAAAATATCGTTACCAAAGTGTCTTGAAGCATCTCGGAACAGGTATGAACACAATAAGAATAATTGTTACACGAAAGGTAATAAAGAAAAAACAGTTATAACGCAATATGAACTACTCGTGAACAATAGTTCATTCATTATGAACATATTCAGAAGCCAACCACTGTTGAGAAATGCAGCTAGTCTACATATGAACAACTTGTGAACAATAATTATTTCATTATGAACACAAATCGACATATACGAAAATTTTCAATTAGTTATGAACACATGTGAAACATGTGTCAATTATATAACCATATGCAAGATGATGAACGACCCATTTGAACAGGTACGAACACATATGTTCTTATCGAGATAGATCTAGAATATATATGATCACAACATGAACGTATACATTTATACACATTTTGATTTTCATATGTTCACATAATTGGATATTCAATAATAAGTTAACAAAAATCATGAGATTTTTTTATTTTGTAACTCCCAATTAATGATATGGAAGTTACATAAAAAAGAAAATTATATATTTACCCTTGTCATTAAATTCTAATATGGATAAGAACCTATATATAAGATGGATTGCCATTGGTTGAAAATGGATAACAAAATTAACACAATAAACTTGGTTAACATTTGAACCAGACTCTCTCTCTCTCTCTCTCCCTCTCTCTCTCTCTCTCTATATATATATATATATGTATATATATATAGGTGGAGGTTCAAAGAAGAACATCTTCATTTTACGAGGACGTGGAAACACCCTTATCACATGTGATAATACGCGTGAGGGGACCCTGTAATGTGCAAACGACCTGTTCTACGACTTAGCCCGCGCCAAAGGTTGTCTGCGTCTATGATTTAGCATCACATGTGATGGTCTTGATGGATTATAGTATCATATCAATAACACCCTTATCACATGTGATAATACATGTGAGGGAACTTAGTGGTGTAAGGGAGACTTGGCCTGCAACCAAGATCGCATCGAAAATCGCCCACGTCTATGATTTAGTATCACATGTGTATCATATGTGATTGTCTATAGTAAAAAGGGTGTTTTTGCGTTCTCGTAAAATGAAGATGTTCTCATTTGAACCCTTCCCTATATATATATATATATATATATATATGAGTGTCATATTTTGTTAACCTTACCTTTTGTGTTAACTATACAAACCAAAATAGTGCAATAGGAATCCATATTGGTTCATGGTTAATAATTTATTAAATATTTAATAAGTAGGAGCAAATTAGTAAGAATATGTTTACAAAATATGAAAGTTACATTGTTCCTAAAAGTTGGCTATTTTCATATTTGTATGTATGTTTACATATTATGATGGATGTCCTTCACAATGAAATTTGTATGTATGTTTAACATATTATAATGGAGTTACATTTGTTCCTTGTTCATTGGTAAGCATTGTTCACCAGTCACACATAAGTACACATTCAGCTATGTGTTTACTAGTGAACATTTTCATATATGTTATATTTTCATTGGTGAACAATGTTTATAAGCTACTCATATATAACAATTGTTCATTAATTCACACCATTTATATGTTACACATTATATATTAATAAATGAAGAAATAATTAAAGTTTGATGTCGCTTTCAAAATGATGGGATAATCACCGAAAAAGTAATTAATGCTAAAAGAAACATCCCTACTTTTTTTTCATCCCAAAATTACCATTTGTTCATGATTGTTCACCTATGTTTATTAAGCGTCCTTTTTTATTTTGTTACAAAAATTCCATGATGAGTTTTATCCATAGGTTACAAAGATTAAAAGGTAGGATTGGTTCACCAAATTAACACTATATATTGGGTTAACAAATATATATATATATATATATAGATATATATATATATATATATATATATATCTTCAAATACAACCATTTTGAAGGTTACAACAACCAAGGTTATTTGAGTTTATTNGGTCGCTAAATTAGACTTTGGAGACCCACTCTACCTGCATCCTAGCGATACTAGTGGAGCTTCCATTCTTTCTTTCAAACTATATTTTGAAGGTTACAACAACCAAGGTTATTTGAGTTTATTTTATATTATTCGTATTTTTAGAAATAATTAACTTATTTGAATATCTCATATAATATCAAATAAAATCATATATATCTTAAAAATTATAAATTCCTTATATATCAAATAAACCATGATTTTAATTCTTCTAGTTTTTGGAAAAAGTTCACAAAAGATTTTGAAACCATATATAAAAAAAAATTCTATCATTTTTCATATAAGAAACCATATACAAAAACGATCCATATATGAAAAATCATATACAAAAATAATCCATATATACAAAAATTCATAACTTTTTCATATATGACACCATATACAAAATTGATACATATATGAAAAATCCATATAAAATATCACTTTTTCATATACAAAACTATATATAAAACCGATCCATCTATGAAAAATTCATCACTTTTTCATATATGGAAATGTATTAGAAATGATCCATATATGAAAAATTCGTATATACAAAAATGATCCATATACAAAAATTCATCACTTTTTCATATTTGAAACTATATACAAGATTGATACATATATGGCAAATTTATGTACAAAATCACTTTTTCATATATGAAATCATATACAAAACTAATTCATATATGAAAAAATTCATCACCTTTCATATATGGAAATATATTAAAAAATGATCCATATATGAAAAATCATATACAAAAATTTATCATTTTCTCGTATATGTTGAGAAGATAAAAGTGAACCTGTGGATAGTAAGAAAAATCAGTAAATAGAAAATTGGTGTAGCCGTGGAACAAGTGCGATTAAATCATATGTTGATATCCAAATTGATCCTGACGTAGGGTCGTTTACCAAACGTTTACCCGGGTAAGTGCTTACCAAGTAACATTACCTCACCGGATGAATATAGTAAGAACCAAGAATCTTACCTGGTAAGAGCGAGACAAGGACCAAGAGTCTTACTCGTTAAGTAAGGGTGACGACTCTTACCACGGTAAGCGCTTACCGGATAAATTGTTAGATACTATGTCGTTTTGATGGACTAAAATCTTACCCGGTAAGTACATAATAGTGTTAAATTTGACGGGTAAGCACTTACGCCCTTAATTAGTTTGATCTAATAGCAATTAGGGAAAGAGTGACAGAGGAGAGATGTCCAATCTTAATCTGGAAAGGATGAATCGCAGATGACTTAGTACATCATCGTCGACTTCAACAGAAGAAGAGGAAATAGTAAGAAACCCTGAATTTATCGTCTTTTTGCAAAATTTTAATCAAAAAAAGGATGTCGGAAGTACATACCTTCTCTTGTAACAATCTCTTCGTTCCTTCACAGCCACTATCGGTTTCTTGTTGGAGTGAACTTCCAGCAAACAAGCCAAACTACCCACTTGAGGACTCGTCGGAACCCAAAAAACTCCCGAAATGGATGTTAAAAGTTCATATATAATTTCAATATTGACTTATTGACTTACGTAACTCTGATTGTCCTTTATTTGTTAGGTATCTAACAAATATGAGCTGAAAATGTACAAAGGTCAAAGTATTTGCTAGCTGATATGTTCAAGGGCTGCGCCTCACATTGTGGATATCTTTGAGGGTAGCGGAGCAATATAAGGATTCTACAAGGACCATTCTTGCCTTTCATCAAATCATATATAAAGGATATGGAGCCAGGCGCTTAACTCATAACTCATATTTTTCTCACTTTTCATATTTTGAAGATACAACCATTTCTCTCTCTCTCTCTCTCTCTCAAAATACAACCAGTCGGCTTCATTCTTTGAGACTTGTATTGAGTTAGTGGTTTCTACACCCTTCTTTAGATTCTTTAATAATAGATCTATAATCTTTTAGATTTGTAATGAGTTCTTATATTTATGTTTCTGTTTTATGTAAACATATTTCTATATCTTCGAATGTTAAAAGAATTTTTACATTGTGAAAAATAACATGGTATCAGAGCGACGATCTCGCTTCTGAGTTTGTTTTCTCTTTTCTGTCTTACTATATTTCGATAGATGACTGAATCAATTCTTTTTTTTTTTGTATTATTTTACCACTCACATCAGAATCATTCACGATATCGACCTGATGGATTGTTTGTTGTCTGTTTGCTTAATGATATGATCGATTGGGCTTGTACCAGTGATTATTGGTCCCCTCTTGTGATCTCTGTCTCTTCCTTTTATATATGGATTTTCGATCTGTGTCCCCTTATTTTCAGATCTGTATTACTTCTTATATTTTTTTGATCTGTGTCCCTTATCCGGATCTTTTTTTAATGCATTATATCTCATGTAAGATCTATAATCTGTTCTGGTTGATCTGTGTCCATATTTCCAGATCATTTTGATATGCATCTCTCTGTTTAGATCTGCTCTTTGTTACTCTGGATCTGTATGTTGTATCATGATATGTGTTCTTTTTCCAGATCTTGTAGTTCTTTTTTTAAAATGTGCACCGTATGTCTTTATATCTGATATGATCGAGTATAGTGAGTTCTTTTCTTTAGATCTGAATATCTAGTTAGACTCCTTATTCGTGATCTTCTTCCCTTTTTTAATTTCTATGACATACATAGTGATATCTTTTTACTATCAAGATCTGGCCCATCTCAAGCTTACCTTTCTGGTTGTTTTTTTTTTTTTTGCTACTCTAACTTTGTTCATCTGTTCAGGTACCTTCTGGGAGCACCTCTCTGATAAGTAGCATTTTTTTGTTCTTTCTTGTTCTATTCAATATTATATCCTCTTGCTGGTTGGTTTATCTGTTATTGTTCTTTAACTTTCTGTTAAAGATCTTTGTGGTAAGTTTTTGTCTGTTGTGTGTGCCATTGTTGTTTTTTCTTGATCTTGGTCTGTTCTGTTGGCTTGACCTAGCACTATAAGTGTTTTAGGAATCCTGCCTTTAAGCAGTTCAGTTCCTTGTTTTTTGTGTGTGGTGGTTCTCTTATGGACACTCCTCTCGTTGTTGCTAGATCTTCAGGTCCAGTGGGATCCAAGGTCGCTAAATTAGACTTTGGAGACCCACTCTACCTGCATCCTAGCGATACTAGTGGAGCTTCCATTCTTTCTTTCAAACTATGTGGGACTGAAAATTATCGTGTTTGGTCCTGTGCTATGATCTTAGCTCTCGAAACTAAGAATAAAGTTGGTTTTATCGATGGTAGTTGTATTCGTCCTGATAATGACCCTATCCTTGAGAAACAATGGGATCGGTGTAATTCTGTGGTCCTGTCATGGATTTTAAGCTCTATGACAGAAGATTTATTTCTTGGACAAGTTTTTTCAAAACTGTCCTCTCAAGTTTGGGAGGAATTAAGGGAAACTTACGATAAGGTTGACGGATCTGTGACTTTTAATCTGTATCAAAAGATAAATTCATTAAGTCAGAATAATATATCTGTTTCAGAATATTATCATAAACTCAATTCTTATTGGAAACAGTTTGATGCCTTGATAAAACTCCCCTCCTGCTCTTGCAATGTATCTCATGATTTTTTACAGCACAGTCAGCTTATTAAACTAATGCAATTCCTCATGGGTCTTGATGATGTTTATCAGCCTATTAGGAGTAATATCTTAACCAGAGATCCCCTCCCGTCTGTTAAAACCACATTTTCTCTGGTATCTAGGGAGGAATCTCATAGGGGGGTCAATTCTACTCAAACTCGTGTTAAAACGCAAAATTCTGCTTTCTTGAGTAAATCGTTTGAGAATAAAAGAAAACCTGGGAGAAATCCTAGTCTTGTTTGTAAACATTGTGGCAACACTGGTCACACCATTGAACGTTGTTTCAAATTGATTGGTTTTCCCAAAGATTTTCAAAATCGACCTCGACCTCAACCTCAATCTCAAAACTTTAAACCACAAAGTCTACACTTTAAATCTTCTGCTGGTAGTGCCTCTGTTTCTGATTCTACCACTCCGAATTCCTCCTTTGTTTTCTCTGAAGAGCAGGTAGCTAAAATTTTGAGCCTAATCAATTCCAAAAACACCACTAAAGGAGCATCTGCCAATATGGCAGGTATGTCTCCTAATCCTTGCTATGGATGGATAATAGATTCTGGAGCTAATCAGCATATGACCTCTAGCTCCTGTCTTTTAGAAAATATCGTTGATGTCATTGACCTGGACCTTAGAGTTAGTCATCCTAACGGAAACTAAAGCTAAAATTGACAAAATAGAAACCTGAGGTTATCCAACAATGTGACCTTATTCGATGTCTTAGTTGTCCCTGAGTTCAATGTTAATCTTTTATCTGTTCATAAGCTAACCAGAGATAATAAAGTGTGTATTAAATTTGATGAAACAAAGTGTTATGTTCAGGACTATCTGCAACAGAACACTGTGGGGATTGGTAATCAGAATAGAGGGCTATATTTCTTTGATCAAACTCTTAGCGATAGGGTTTCTCTCTCCCTTAATAAATGTGGTATGACTTGTTTTGTTTCGTCTCTGTTATGGCATAGTAGACTTGGTCATCCTGCTGATCAAGTTCTTTGTGTTTTAAAAGAAACATTAAAAATAGGAAATGAAAGAAGTGGTCCATGTGAAATATGCCACAAGGCAAAACAGACACGTGAGAAATTTACCACTAGTATTCATAGGTCCGAAAGTCTTGGTGAACTTGTTCATCTAGACGTATGGGGACCTTATCATACTCAAAGTAGAGAGGGATATAAATTTTTTCTGACCATTGTGGATGATTTCACTCGTGTTGTGTGGGTTTATTTGTTAAAAGGAAAAACTGAGGTGTATGATCATATCGAAAATTTTTGCAATCTGTTATTCACTCAGTTTGGAAAAATCATAAAAGTGTTTAGGAGTGATAATGGAAGTGATTTCACTAATCATAAATTAGCTGAGTTTTTTGAGTCTAAGGGTATTATTCATCAAACATCTTGTGTTTAYACACCCCAACAAAATGGGGTAGTTGAGCGCAAGCATAGACACTTGCTAAATGTTGCCCGGGCTCTTATGTTTCAGGCTGGTGTCCCCCTTAACATGTGGAGTGAAAGTATTTTAACTGCCACTTATTTGATAAATCGAACTCCCACATCTCTTTTAAATGGTAAGAGTCCTTACGAGCAAATTTACGGGTTTCAGCCTGTCCTTACTCATTTGCGAAATTTTGGTTGTCTCTGTTTTGCGCTTATACCCAACTTATCTGATAAATTTTTACCACGATCTGAAAAGTGTGTTATGTTGGGATATGCAAACTCAAAAAAAGGTTATAGACTATATAGTCTAAAAACCAAGAAAATCATTTATTCCAGGGACGTTAAATTTTATGAAAATATATTTCCTTTTAAAATGAGTAATGACAAAACTGATCTGATTAAAATGATGTTGATAGTCTGAATTTCTTTGATACTGTTACTAGTTCTTCTAATGAGCCTGATGTGTTGGGACCCAATGATGAGAATTCTGGACCTACTGTGTTTGAACCCAATGATAGAATCACTTTTGAAAACARCAAYCGTAGAGAACTAGGTAGCCCCTCTAGGACTGATTTTAATCAGTYRCTAGGCAGCTCTGATGTTCAAMMTAGTCCTGATAGTTCTCAAGAGGAACATCTTAATAGAGTTACCAGTTGGCAGCCATTAGGCAGCCCTAGATCGGTTGCCAGTTCTCCTCGTGAGGCAGTTTTACCTACTGATACTGGTAATGATGGTA
>NC_037540.1:22164178-22165827 GCF_001531365.2 Cynara cardunculus var. scolymus | reverse complement strand
ATGGTGAAATTGAAAGGTACAAAGCTAGATTAGTGGCTAAGGGTTATAGTCAACGTGAAGGTCTTGACTATGAAGAGACTTTTTCTCCTGTAGTCAAAATGGTTACGGTCAGATGTATTATTGCCTTAGCTGTTCAGTATAAATGGCCTTTATTTCAGTTAGATGTTAACAATGCTTTTTGTATGGTGATCTGATTGAAGATGTTTATATGACCCTTCCTGAAGKTTATTATAGTGATAATGATAAAAGGGTGTGTAAAYTTGTTAAGTCATTATATGGCTTAAAACAAGCACCTAGGCAGTGGTATGCAAAGTTATCTTCCTGTTTAATTGAAAATGGGTTTGTTCAAAGTATTAGTGATTACTCTTTATTTACTAAGCATGTTAATTTTGTGTTTCTCATCCTTCTTGTTTACGTTGATGATATTGTTATCACTGGGAATAGCATAGAAGAAATTAATTGTTTCAAGGAGTATTTGAAAAGTAAGTTTTTGATAAAAGATCTAGGAAAATTAAAATTCTTTTTAGGAATTGAAATTCTAGATTGCATTGATGGTATGTGCATGTCCCAAAGGAAATATTGTTTGGAATTGTTGAATGACTTTGGTTATTTGGGATGTAAACCATCTAGTACTCCAATGGATGCAAATTTGGTTATCTTTGATTCAAATTGTTCTAAGGATCCTCCATTGGTTGATTATTTGGGTTATCAAAAATTAATAGGAAGATTGATTTACTTGCTTGGAACTCGTCCTGATATTGCATTTGATGTGCATTGTTTAAGTCAGTTTATGCATGCACCTAAACAGTCTCATTTAAAACTTGCATTTAGAATTCTCAGGTATCTAAAATCTTCTCCTGGAAAGGGAGTCAGTCTTACAAGGTCAGACACATTTAATCTTACTGCTTATGTAGATGCAAACTGGGGTAAGTGCGTTTCATCTCGTAGGTCGGTTACAGGTTTTTGTTTATTTCTTGGGAATTCTATTATTTCTTGGAAAAGTAAGAAACAGAGTACTGTTTCTCAATCCTCTGTTGAATCAGAATACAGGGCTATGGCTGCTGTATCCTGTGAGATTATTTGGGTTATTAAAATACTAGCTGATTTAAATATTAATAATCTTCTTCCTGTAAGTCTTTTCTGTGATAATAAATCCGCTATTCAGATCGCTAATAATCCTGTTTTTCACGAAAGAACAAAACATATTGAGATAGATATACATTATATTCGTGAAAAGATTAGTAGAGGTGTATTAAAGATTGTTAAAATTCAGTCTTCTGAACAAACARCAGATATTTTGACCAAAGCTCTTGGTGTTAATCARCACAATTATATGTGTTCAAAGTTAAAAATGATAGATCTTTTCAAACGTCAAGATTGAGGGCGGGTGTTAAAAGTTCATATATAATTTCAATCTTGACTTATTGACTTACATAACTCTGATTGTCCTTTATTTGTTAGGTATCTAACAAATATGAGCTGAAAATGTACAAAGGTCAAAGTATTTGCTAGCTGATATGTTCAAGGGTTGCGCCTCACATTGTGGATATCTTAGAGGGTAGCGGAGCAATATAAGGATTCTACAAGGACCATTCTTGCCTTTCATCAAATCATATATAAAGGATATGGAGCCAGGCGCTTAACTCATA
>NC_037540.1:22152398-22162603 GCF_001531365.2 Cynara cardunculus var. scolymus | reverse complement strand
TATATATATATATATATATATATATATGTGTGTGTGTGTAAATTGAGAAAATTAATTGAATGTGACATCTTTAAGATTTAAGAAGTATGGATAAGTTGTACCAAAAGATTGGTGATGAAAAAAAAATTATGAGTAGATTAGGAAAAAACAATATATTCAAGGTTTGGAGAATATTTTGATGTACCAAAGTATCAACCTCACCAACCCAATTAACCCGTATGATTTCGGTTGTATTGGGTTGGGTTGAGATTTTTCAAACCGTAAGTACTGGGTTGAATTGAGATTTTTTAAACCAAAAACATTGAGTTTGACTGTTCAGACGTTTTCATCCCGATCAATCCAACCCATGAACACTATCGTTTCAAACGGTTTGAATCAATTTTACACACAAACAATGATGTGGAAGAATTGAGCAGTGATACCGTGTTGCTGATAAAAAGCTCTTGGAATGACAAATATTCAAATCTCATTGAAGATAGAAGAATCTTCGAATTATAAACCGTATATATATATATTATATGTTTAAAAAATAACGTATATAAATATTATATGCTTCAAAAATAAAGAATTGGTAAAGAGTGATTTTTTGGTCCACTTTTTTTTCCCTAAATTCGAAGTATTAGATCATCACCGGTCACAATCTGAGCAATCAGATCGTGAATGGGATAAAAAAAGTCTTTTTTAAAAAATAAAAAATAAAAAATAGGGAATCAATCTCTACCAATCATTCTCACTCAAGAATCCTAGATTGAGGCATTTTTTATTAAATGAAATTGACATGTGGCATTTGTTTATTGGTTGGTTTATTTTTTTTAAAATAAAACTTATCTAATTAAAAAATATCAAAATCCATAGTTTTCAATTTTCTATAGATAGATCACACTATTGATATATTTTCATACTTACTTTTGTGACTTGTCTTATTTAATTATAATTGTATGATAAGTTTGTTAGTTATAATTACATTTTAAAATATGCAATAATCCGTTTAATTTATCTTTTATATTTAAGATTAAAAAAATAATAATTATATATGATACAAAAATAAAATATATAATTTTTACAAAATTATATTTTAGATTAGATTGGATCACGGTTAAATGAAAAAGGAAAAAAAAAGTGAGATTGGATTGGAGTCGAAGATTATATACATTGATGAGAGAAAAAGTAATATTTTAATTGAGATTGACTTGAAAGAGATTGTGATTAAACTTATGGGGCGTTTGGTTCACATAATGTTTTTGGATGAAATTGAATATATTAAAGGAATTTGACTTTGAAAGAATTGGAATGAAATGTTGTCAGGTTTGACTATCTGTTTGGTTGGCAGACATTGGAATGAAATTTGTTAAGGAATTGAAATCTATCTGTTTAGTTTACAAAGGAACTGGAATAGAATAATGAAAAATGACATAAATACCCTTTCTTTGTTACTTTTTGATTATAAATAGTCATAAAATTAAAATTTAACCGGGTGAAATCAAAATCATGTATCAAATACCTGGGATAAAATCATATCGTCACTGTCAAATAATTGTAGAGAGTGGTGGGATTCATAAATCGTGGTGGATGTGTGGATAAAATCACCCGATAATTTACAAAGCTCATCACTGTTACAAATCCAACCGGGATCCTCCTTGAATCATATTCATCATCGTCATCTTCACTTCAAATACATAGTCTCAAATCATCTTCATCGTCATCTTCACTGTGAAGGAGTCCAGAGGAAGAAATCGTAAATCAGAAATCGATCGATGAAGGAGTCTTTAACAAAATCGTAAAAGAGTCTAGAGGAAGAAATCGATGGGTGAAGGAGTCACAGAGGAAGAAATCGATTGGTGAAGGAGTCTAGAGGAAGAAATCGATTGGTGAAGGAGTCAGCGGCTAAGGATTAACTGTGAAGAAATCGATCGGTAAAGAAATCGATCTGTTGATGGAGTCCAGACTTTGATCATGAAGGAGTTTAGCGGCTAGGGTTTTATCTTTCAATGAGAGTATTATTGTCATTTTCAAAATACTGGTTGGAATGGATTTCAATTCCATCACTTTTGTGACGGAATGATCAAATCCACATTTAAGGGAATGTTTAGAATTTAATTTCATTCCATAGGTAACCAAACGTCGGAATGGAATTTGATCAACGAAATTGATCATTCCAATTCCATCAGATTCCATCGGAATCCGACGAACCAAACACCCCCATAGTCTTATGAAATGCCATAAATTCAAGAGCTTTTAGGTAGCGTTTTGTAAGCGAAAATAATTGGATTAGATAGGACATAGATAAATTGTCCCTAAAAATTGTTTACCCCTAAAAGTTGTTTGTTTGATTATTTTATACATCATATAATAGTTATAAACGACACAAATCAAATAAGTATTTAAATAATTTAATTTATAAACATATTACACAATTTTCTATACATAAATACATATATATACAATTACGAATTTGAATAAATAATTTGATATAATTGATGGTAGTTCAAAAATAACTTGGTTCGTACAAAGGTATAGTTTATTCGGTATGGAAGATCATTATGAACTAGTAGAGGCACGGTGGAGATTGTTGCAACAACAATAGCGATGGGGGTAGATGCGGTGATGACACGTAGACGACATTGACGGTGGAGGATGTGAAGATGGTGGAGGTGGGGTCGACGATGGCAGAGGAAGTATGTGTGTCTGATGTGGTTGTGGCAGCCGATGGTAGTGGACAACGATGATTGTGGATGATGTAAAGATGGTGGACAATAGGTGTGATGGCGGTTGTTGCATCGACAATGGTGGTGGAGGTAGATGCGGCAGTGGTTATGGTGGAGGTGGCTGACAGTGATTGTGGAGGTGGTGGAGGATGATGAAGAAATGGAGTGACCGCTAGTGTGGTGGTGGCTGCGACGAAAGACAGTTGTGAGCATTAAAACAAATATCATATTAAAGTTATATCAAATGAAGGTTTTATCTTGTTCCAACAAAAAAACCTCTTTCATTCGTTTGTTAGGAAGTGTTTGGTAGAAAACTGAATGTTCGAAATTGGGACATGTGAAAAAGAACCAATACTACTATAAATAGTAAGAAATCCCATGATGGTAATGGTAATGGTAATATACAACAGCAACATTTTAGCATGTTTAGAAATGATCAAGTTACAAATAAATAAAGAGTGAGCAGCGCACAACAGGTGGTAGTGGTACCATTTGAAGCCTCAAAGAACTCTGCTGCAATGGTTTTTCTCTTCCATCTCCCGTAGTCCCAAAAGTTGCTTAGATGTGAAATCAATGTGCCAAAACTTCACTGAAATGGAAGGCCAACGCTTTCTTAAACGCAAAATGTTGGTCAAATTCGTGTATAGAGATAAAACGATGAATAGTAGGCTTTTGGCAGATTCAGTAACCTATAAACCTAGAGAAATAGTAACTGATCCAATAATAATATGGAATACTCCATTAATTGGAAATGATTGCTGGAATTAATCCGGGAAATTAGAGTAGTTCCAGAATTGGTGGAAACACATCAGCTGATAACTATCAGATAACATGTCAAAGGCAAACCATAAGCTGATACCCGCCAGACATAAACCCATCAGGGGTGAACCCATCTGGCATCAGCTGATGACCCGTCAGATTTTGACTTTGCCGCTGAAGCCACTTTCGTAACACTAGTGAACAACACTGATGTTACCACCTTACACTAAGATCCTTAGTGTCAGCTCTCTTAAATTTTGTTTTTGATTCGGACAAGGGCGGCCCCCCTCAACCCCACCTGCTGACCAGTCAGAGGGACCACGGCCAGGGGCGCTGCTAAGCCATCCCAGGTTCTAGATAGCTTATACGAGTTGCACTACACACCTCCTTACCCGCATTATAGATTAACTATCGACCCCTATTCTCTTGTTAATCCAATTGCACAAAATAGAAAGATGATTTCAACAGAAAACCCACAGCAACAACCAAACTTACCATCTTTCTTTTCTATTAGTTGCCTTACTGTAGACTTTATATAAATAAATTTACCCCCGTCGTCCAAAAGAAATAAATAATAAAAAGAAGCAAGAGCTTGTGCAAACAAGCAAACAGAAAATGCATCAAGGCAGAAATAAGGGAACTAAGGGAAATAAGTTGCACAAAGAAGGGAACAACAAGAAACACAAAGACCAGCAACCAGTTACAAGAAGAAAAATCTGAAACTAATGTACTGCAAACGGGCTACACAAATAGAAACAACAGCATACATGTACGGATCAATACCTTGTAGCCTGCAATTATGGGGTTGACATCGCTTTATAGCCTTCTTTCTCAAGAATATTAGCTATGGAGATGTCACCGGTCTTTGAAATTCTCCCATCATCCTACAAGTACATCCATAACAAAGAAAAGCAACATTAGCACGACATATTTTTGGTTTTCGAGTGACAAAAAGAATTGTTTGGAGCATAGAAAATAACTTGAGCTAATCCCGTATAGCTCTAAGATTCAAGTCACAGTGGTCAACAAGGTCCAGAAAGATGCAACACTTAACAGCTACAACCCATGTATGAGACAGCAAGCTTGATGCGAAAGCGAAACTTATTATTTATTAGCATGTCATTGAGAATAAGTTTTAAACACACACAAGAACAGAAGTAAGGGAGAAAGTTACCATGATGTGGATATAATCGGGCTTGATAAATTCCAAGAGTCGTCGGTAATGAGTAATCATCAAAACAGAATTTGTGGGAGTCATTAGCGCGTTAACTGCTTTTGCAACATCTCTTAGTGCATCAACATCTAATCCAGAATCAATTTCATCCAATATAGCCAACTCTGCGCCAAGAACCTGTACAAAAATAAAAGAGTAATGAAAAGAAGACCAAATACACATATATAAAAAGAATGAATTTGTTACAACAACGGAATTTGGTAAGAAAAGAAACACAGAATAGTTGTCAGATCAAAGAGTAAACTACTAGAGACAGAAATTGAATCACTGGGAATACATACCGCAAGTTGTAAAATTTCGTTTCGCTTCTTTTCGCCACCACTAAATCCTTCATTAACATTTCTATTTAGAAAGTCTGCCTTTATATTCACCATCTCCAGCTTCGGCATGATGTAACCATAAAACTGCAAAGGCATATTAGCAATGACCAAATCCTTCTCACTCAATTTATCAAAAAATGTGAACAACTCATCAATACACACAGAGAAAGATTTAAATGCAATCAACAAAAGGGGTGGAAATGTAAAAATATGATGGATTTGATCCAAGGGATGTGACTAAGAAGGTGGTTAAAACTTTGTTTTCTAAGACCAAGATCCCCCCCCCCTCCCCAACACCCAGATTTTTCAATATAAAATTGGCAAAATATAATCAAAATTGAAGCCAAGCAGATTATACCAAAAGAACGAGAATTTTATAATAGCCCACCTTCTAAATTATGTTTCTAATTTACTCAAAGACAGTTTTACAAATCATATGAAAAGAGTAGAGTGTCCCTTACAGTTATAATAGTGTTCATGAGTAAAACAACCAAATGTTGTGGAGTTAGGGAAGTATATACCTGAAGTGGATCAAGCTCTGGCAGGCCAAGTTTCCTTCTTCTGGCATTGTAGGCCATCAGAAGAAAGTCACTATTGCTCACTCCTGGAATTTCAACCGGAGACTGAAAACTTAGAAAAAGCCCAGCAAGTGATCTGTCTTCTGCTTCCATCTCAAGCAAATTCTCTCCCTTGAAAACAACCGAGCCTCCAGTCACTTCATAATCCCGGTGGCCAACAAGAACCTACAAAAATTGCATCATTTAGCCATGTACATAAATTGGGCCAAATGTTTGATTCCTAACCATATGTCTCAAGAAACCTTCAATAACAGCAAAATGAGGAAATCTTGGGGACCCATATTAGGATCATTAGTTCTTTACAAATTGCAATGATAACCACGTGAAACAAAGCAATTTTACATCAAAAGATTACCAAAAAGCAAATGACGCAACTTCCATGGAATCCATGAACTAGAAAATAAGCATACTAACCTTGGCAAAAGTACTCTTCCCAGATCCATTCTTGCCCATAATAGCATGAATCTAGTCAAATCAGTAATTGAAACAACGTTAGGGCTTTTTTCATTTGGAAATTCGAAGTTCTTTATCTAGAAAATATTATACATTTTCGATTTAGAGGTCAAACAAGCGATTTCTCATGTTCAGGTTTGATGATTTTAGCCGACAAACGATCACCAGAGTAGACAGTATACAATTACTAGAACAGCAAAAACACTGAATTCCAGTTCGAAACGAAATCGTTGTCTATTTGGCGATGAAGAGATGCTGAATTTGACCTCAAAAATCAATCATACCTTCTCTCATGAACGAATTATCATCAAATATTTCCAGTGATACAAAATTCTGAATTTGAAATAGCATATATGATTATTCAATTATAACTTCATGATGATACAAACTTGGATGAAGTAGAAGAGACCTCGCCTTCGTAGATTGAGAGGTTAACACCGTTGAGAATTTTCTTTCCCGATTCAGAGATGACGGCAGTGAGGTCTTTGACTTCCAACAGAAGCTTCGGTGGTCCACCTCCACCGTTAGAAGCAGAAGCCGTCGGCGATTCGGCGACAATGGTTGCGTTTAACCTAAACGACGAAAATCTCCGAGGACAACGACGGTGATGCGGATGGGCGGAGACCGTAAATAACATGGAATTGGGGGTTGATTTTTGGAATGAGAGAAGAGGAGGAGAAGAAGGGGAAGAACAGCATCCAAATCGGTGGAGCAGAGCCATTGCTGGTGACCGATGATTTTGGAAGCCAGAAAACGCAGAGGAGGGCTTCGATAAAATAAGCCGGTATTCCACGTGCGCCGCACGTGATAGCATATTCTTGTAACTCCATGGACCATGGCCGGTATGACTCGGGGTTTAATGAAAGTCCAACCCAATTCAGCTAACATGCCCAAAAACGATGGTGGATGGCGGAACGGTGGCCGGTGGCGGCGGAAGGTGGTGGATGGCGGCGGAAGGTGGTCGATGGCGTCAAACGGTGGTGGATTACGGTATATGGTGAATGGTGGTCGTCGGTGATGGTGATGGTCGGTGTCGGTTTTTCTAGAGGTGTACGGGATAAGAGACGGTGGGGATGGTGATTATGGTCCCCCGACCGCCTATTTATATAAATCGTTACATAATAAAACAAAATACATTGTCAAATCGGCGTCAAGTCATAGACACTAAAAGACGAAATAGCGGTCAAACTACGTAAATCAAATATAATATTTGATTTTTTTCCGCAGAAATCAGAGAAAAATAACTTTTTCGTGACCACAATTATCATGGTTTTATTTTATAACCTAAAACCATGAAATTTTAACTTATAAAGGTTAAAAAACACAATTTAAATATTATTTCTTTTTTATTAAAAACACTTATTAATTGTCAAATCAAGAACACTAAAAGACGAAATAGTGGTCAACTTTGTAAATCTGATTTACGTTCTCCAAATCAGATAAAAATAATTTTTGCGTCTCCACAATTATCATAGTTTTATTTTTAAATATTTAACCATGAAATTTGATCCTAAAAAAGTAAAAAAAAAAAAACTTTTAAATAGCATCTCCTTTTTATTAAAAATACCTAAAAAATGGAAAAATAAAATACTTAAAGGTTGGATCGCCCCCAGGGGGTGATGGGGTGATGTGGCTCACCTCCAGGGGGAGGGATGACATGGATCGCCCCCGGGTTGGATCCACGAAAATCGAGGCCAAATACTGTTATCTTCTTTTTAGGAGACATGTGGGACCCATCATAAATGATTTTTTAATTTTTTTTGTACTTTTTCATATTGTTTTAAAGGGGATCGCCCCCCACATGTCCGGATCGCCCTCCGGGGGCGATTTGGGTGTACATTTTGGCATTTTTGCTTAGATATGGTTATTTTGTTAATATAGGAGGTATAAAATGGTTATTTTGATGATTTTCCCTTTTATATGGGGAGTGTTAATGGCACCCCTTTAATAGGGGTGCTAAATGCATTAGGACTTGAACATGATTAAAACATATAAAATATCAAAATCAATCAAATAATATAATATATTTTATTATTATTTATATTTATATTAATATACATATCCTAAATGGATGTTATATATTTTTTCCATAACATTTTAATCTATAAATTAACACACACACACACACACACATATATATATATATATATATCTTAACTCCTACATACTATCACACCCTACTTCATTTCCAACACCAATGCATCAAAAACATGGGTTCATGAACCAATTGTTAACAATACTACTCGTGGACGTCCCTCGTTGAATGATAAACTTTTCTGAAAATCTTATGTTGATCTTTCCTTTACAGCTAAGGTTGATCCGTCTTTAACAACTCATGCTGATCTGTCTTTTACAGTTGAAAGACCATGTTGATCCTCTCTCTCGGTGATTTGATGATAATCCCTTTTTACATATATACGAAGTATTTATGTTTCTGTCTTTTCAGTTCAAACGATCTGCACTGAGTTTATTCAGTGATGGCTGAAGAACTTGTATTATAAAATTCAATCAGCGACAGCGATACTTCAAGACGACAACACTCACACCAAAGAACCTTCAGCCAATGTCGAAGACTGAAACTGAAGATTAGAGACTGACAAGTACGTGATCTGAAGCGGTAATCAGTAATTACAAGTCTGTCTACATATGTGTGAAGAATGCCCAAGCCTTAGAGAATGCTGAAGAGACCTTCAGGTTATTCCAGCATTCATCGATCAAAAGAAGCTTGCTAAGCACGATTGTTGTTGTCTTGTCCTTATACACACAAAGGACAAACCCATACCCTTTCTAAACGTTAGTATGGTACGGAGCCGACTAGTTGACTCTATTACCCACCAACTTTAGGTAAGGATGTATGCCCATGAATAGGGTTTTGTACTATTCACTGTAGCAAAGGACAAGCCTTCCCTTTAAGACTTGACATGCGTTCTAATCCTACCACATTGCATTAAATGTGCATTTAATGCAATGGGTATAAATAGATGTGTTCTATCTCCATGCAGATATACTCTTAACCTAAACCTTACTCTGAGCATCCTTGCGCTTAAGTAAAAGAACACACATCTAAGAACAAATACGCTCATCTTCAAGAGCAAGTTAGAATCCCTTTTATTGCATTCTAAATAAGTTCATTCCCAGAAAGAACTTACTTTTTTTATTTCTTTTAAAACAAATCTTTTTTATTTGCTAAGTTTAAGTGTGTAATTAAAGATTGTTTAGATAGGTTTTTTTACCTTATCTTTCCGCAAACAGTCTTGTAAAATTTATATTCATCTTTTCTTATCAATATATATTTTAAATTTGAAAATACTGTGTTTGTATTCACCCCCCTTCTACAAACTGTTATACATATCTTGTAGACCCTTACGGGACCAACAATTGGTATCAGAGCAGTGTTCTATCTTCTCTAAGTTGTTTGGTTGTTTTTCTGCATTACTTTATCTTCTTCTCTAGATAACTTTACTACTTTTAAATGGCTTTGCAAAACACAAACACACACGTTCAAGACAATGACTCTCTTGCCAAACCTCCCCGATTCATTCGTGACAACTTTAGTCTATGGAAGAACCGGATGTCCCTCTTTCTGGAAGGTGTGGATCCTGAAATTCCACACTATATAGAAAATGGACCATATGTACCATTTGCTATTTCTCTGGCTGTTCCAGCAACAGCTACGACTGCCGCGATTCCTGAACGGTAGATTCCAAAGCTCCTTCATCAGTGGAGTGATGAAGACAAGAAGAAGATAGCTATAGACACTCACGCTAGGTCTATAATAGCTATGTCTCTTCCTGGCGAGATTTATCACTCAGTGATGAAGGTCAAGACTTCAAAATCCATGTGGGACACTCTTTGTGTTCAATATGAAGGAACCACTCAGGTTCAAGAAACTAGGAAGATCAATTTAGTAAGGCAGTACGAAAGCTTTCTCTGTGGAAAGACTGAAACGCTATCTGAAGTACATCAACGTTTTAATTGTCTTCTTATTGATCTAAGGGCTGTAGGCATCCAACTCTGAAACTTTAACTAAGTTTCTGGAATGTCTTCCTGAATCTTGGGACACCTTTTCCATGTGTCTTAAGATGTTCAATGACATGTCCTCTCTTTCTCTCTCTACTCTTTACGGGATTCTGCTTAATCATGAGCAATCTCGTCA
>NC_037540.1:22138376-22152338 GCF_001531365.2 Cynara cardunculus var. scolymus | reverse complement strand
TCTTCTTCTTCTTCTTCTTCTTCTTCTTCTTCTTCTTCTTCTTCTTCTTCTTCTTCTTCTTCTTCTTCTTCTTCTTCTTCTTTTACTTCTTCTCTTCCTCCTGTTGTTATTACAGAGTTAGACTCTACTAACTTTGAGGATATTCCAGAATCTGATCTAGCAGATTTTGATGAATCCCTAGCGCTTTTGCCTAAATATATTAAGATATTCGCCAGCAAGAGCAACTACCACAGATCTTCCTTGCTAACTATTAAGGAAAAGCCAAAGTCTGAAAGAATAGACAAGGCTTCAGCAATCTGCTACAATTGTCACCGTACTGGACATTTTGCAGGTGAATGCAGATCGAAGAAAGCTGCGACACCATCTTCCAAAACCCCATCCTCCTTCAGATCTAAGGATGACAAATACTTGAAACTGAAGGAGAAGTACAAGAAGATGAAGAATAACCAGCAAAAGGCCAAGGGTCTTATCGCTGAAGAGCATGATTGGGCTGATTCATCTGATGAATCATCTTCTGATAAGGAAGATATAGCCTACCTTTGTTTGATGGCCAAGGATGTCAACGAAGAAACGTCAGAGACATCCACTTCATCTGAACCATCAACCTCTTCTCCTGCTCAGGTATGTATCCTGAATGAACCCTCTTCTTCTTCTTCTAGCTTATCCGCACTAGACACATTGATGGTGGATCTTTACTAAAGACAAGAAGAAGGGATTGATTATGACGAAACCTTCGCACAAGTGGCTAGACTCGAAGCTATTCGACTCTTTCTAGCCTTTCCTGCCCATAGAGACTTTAAAGTCTACCAAATGGATGTAAAGAGCATTTTCCTAAATGGGAAACTTCAAGAGGAAGTTTATGTTGAACAACCTCCTGGGTTTCTTGACCCTAAGTATCCAAACCATGTCTATCGTTTGGATAAGGCTCTTTATGGGTTAAAACAGGCTCCTTGTGCCTGATATGATACATTTTCCTCAGTTCTCATCTCTGAGAAATTTGTTCGTGGAAAGATTGACTATACCTTATTTATTAGGAAAATTAAGGGTCACATCATTATAGTCCAAATTTATGTCGATGATATTATATTTGGTTCCACTAATCCCTCTTTGTGTTTTCGGTTCGCTGATTGCATGAAGAAAGAATATCAGATGAGTATGATGGGAGATCTAACCTTCTTTTTAGGTCTCCAGATCAAACAGTCAGATAAAGGTATCTTTATCAATCAAAGTAAGTATGTTCGTGACATGCTGAAGAAGTTTGATTTATCAAACAGTTCATCTATGAAGACTCCAATAGCTTCTCCACTCTCTCTCAACAAGGATCCAAATGGAAAGCCTGTAAACGTAACTGTTTACAGAGGAATGATCGGCTCCCTACTGTATCTAACAGCTAGTCGACCAGATATCATGTACTCTGCCTGCTTATGTGCACGATATCAAGCTGAACCAAAGGAATCCCATCTGATTGCTATAAAACGCATCTTCAGATATCTTAAGGGAACTCCTAACATGGGTCTTTGGTACCCTAAAGGTTCAGGTTTTTAACTAATAGGTTACTCGAATAGTGATTTTGCAGGTTGCAAAATTGATAGGAAAAGCACCACTAGAGGTTGTCAGCTTCTAGGTGGAAAGTTGGTGAGCTAGACAAGCAAAAAGCAAAACTCTGTGTCCACATCAACCGCTAAAGCTGAATACCTAGCCGCTGGTAGTTGTTGTGCCCAAATTCTTTGGATGAAAAACCAGCTGATGGACTATGGTCTTCAGTTTTCGAAAGTTCCTATTTATTGTGATAGCACTAGTGCTATTGCAATTGCAAATAACCCTATACTTCACTCCAAGACCAACATATAGAGATCCGATATCATTTTATCAGAGATCATGTTATGAATGGTGATATTGAACTTCACTTTGTTCTAACCGAGTACCAGCTCGCTGACCTTTTCACCAAGCCTCTTGATGAGACAATATTTAACATCTTGATCAGCGAATTGGGGATGCTAAACACTGAAGAATAATCTTCAGCTATTAACAATCATTCATCAAGTGAAATGATTCAGTGCTCTATCTCTGACACTGAACTTTTGAGTAAATGTATCTATTCTCTTTAAGGTATGATTACTCATTTCTTTTATTCAAAACTTAAAACCTTCACAGAAGCTTTTCTTCTTCAGTGACTAAAATGTTTTAAAAGTTGGTTATAGTGATTCTTTGATCATTGACCATATAAATAAGCATATCTCTTTGTACTTATTCTATTAAAAATCAATATGATCACTGAATCCTTTCTGTTCAGTGATTCAAATGTTTTTTAAATGCCAGGTTCAGTGATTCTTTTATCACTGACACTGATGCCTTAAAACTATCACTGAAGGATTCTGACTTCACTGATAAAAAATGTTTTAAAAGGTCTTTTCAGTGTTTAGCTAAACACTAAATGACTCTTCATTTTCTTAATAACCTTTTCATTTTTAAAATAAATAGTTAATGAATCGTCTTTATGACGACATTCCCTATTTACAATGCACAACGCTTTGAGACGCGCAAAAAGGTACTTTCATACACTACCTCATTTAATGCCATCCAATCGTGGATGAGAACGTGCCATTTTTTCATCATGACCCTTTTCCTCAACCGCCGTCTTTTCTCTCTCTCTCTCTCATATATCTTCTCTTTCCTCCAACCTATAAATATGAGACTTCTTTTTCACTTCTCTCTTTACGCTTTCAAAATTTCAAAGACGAACCTCTACCGAATTATCTAAGCAAGAAACTCTCTCAAATTCCTTCTACGACCTTTCACTACAAATCTTAAGGTCAAAATTTTCTTTCTTGTTCTTCTTCTATTCTTAGAAATGTGTTTAATACATTTAAGAATTTTGTTCTCTTAAAAACATTAAACATTAATGATTATAAACCCAATTTTTACTTGGTTGTAATCACATTTTTTCAAAACACATTTTACTTGAAAAACCCCAATCCTTCTTTAAGGATTTTTCAAAAGATGTTTTTCTTGATTCAAAAACTTATCTCTATACATCTTCTATACACATATCTTGGTTTTTCTAACAACCTGTTTTATCTACTCTTATTCTCATTAAAAATAGATGGCTGCCAAGAATGTTGGATTTATAGTCGACGAAGTGTCCTTCAAGGCCAACAACCACATTGCCTTGTTGCACATCCCTTCAACCAAGGCCTTTTACCCTCAACCATGAACCTATCATGGTTAAGGAGATCTTACAGCAGTTCTGGTTCACTGTTGAGGTGGTCGACGTTGAAGACAAGCATGGCCTCCAAGTTGAGCAAATCAACTTCACATTCAATCAAATGTCTGTGAAGTTTGGCGTGAACACGATGAGGACGACTCTTCGCCTTCCCAAAGGCCCCTTCGACAGCGAGCCCACAACGACCGAGATTATCCAATGTCTTGATGCCATTGGCTATCAATGGCCAATGAAGAAGGACTCAAATGCTCCCATGAAGTCCTTATCGAAGATCGAGATTATCCAATGTCTCGATGTCAGCGATCTGGCAATACCTATTCTCTCACTTCATCCAGTCTATGGGTGGAAAGACTGGAGGTCAAGACCAGGTCATTTTCGATGACCTGGTGCAAAAGCTGAACAAGCGCGAGAAAAGGTGGTGCCTTACACCAGGTCCTTTCTATGGTCTTTGCTAAGATCTTTGGAGAGGAATACTCGAAGGAAGGAAACCTTCAGGTTTGTAAGCTTGGATCTAGGATTCTGGATCATAAGCTGAGGGATGGAGAAATGCCTCCTCCAAAAGACCTTCACAACCAACTATTGGTTCTCCTCAGAGAGCCAAGAACGCCAAAAAGGGGATAGCCACATCTCTGGCTGAGCTAGACAGGTTTCAGCTATTGAAACCAGCCTTAACCCCGAGGCAACTTTAGCTAACCCTCCTAGCCCTTCAGTGACCTCTCCAATCACTGTCGTATCAGTGGCACCTATCCCAACCTCCTTAATGACCCAAATCACTGAAGGTGTGAATATCAGCGCCGCCACCGCTGAACACCCACGTCTCTTCTCAACCATTTTCTCTTCTCCTCCTTCTTTGGTCTTTACACGTGTTGATGACACATCAGCGAATGTCCTTCATGATGCTGAAACACACACCACTGGACCTGAGATTGCTCCTCTCGAGGCTCCTCAGCATACAGATGCCCATCCTTTCGAGGACATCTTTGCTCATGGCAGTGCCAATCCTTTGGATGTCACTGATGGCCCCTCAGGTATTCCATCATCCTCTCCTGTCATTTATTCTAATCCTGAGCTTCTTAATGCTCACTCTTCATCTCTTGCAGGTCCTTCTTTTATGCCCCAGTCTATGGACATAGAAGAGAAGGAAGAAGATGGCGAAGCTGACGCCATCGACGAAGAAGAAAAGGAGGACGATGAAGATTATTACATGGCGTCAGATGTCAAGCTTCTTCTCCCAGCCGTCGATTCTGTTTTTTGCAAGATGGCCGAAGTTTATCGAGAGATGCCTCACAATGCTGATTTTGATGCGGACCTCTCAGCTGTCAAAGATGATGTTCAAGATGTAAGGAGTCATCTCTTGACTCTCCAAGAAGCTGTCCAAGCCAACGCTGAGGCCATCGCTTTTATATCCATCAAGGCTGATGATGGTCAGGCTCAATCTCTTCAGCAGACGGGGCTTCTTCAACAGATCCTGGATGCTGTCCATCAACCAGCTCCAGTGATCCCGCTATCCTTCTCTGCTGATGATCGCGCTTAGCTCAATGAGACGCGTGAAGCAACGACAATTCTAGCTAGCGCTCTGTCGCGGCTAGAGGAAATGATGGTTCTCCAGCATCAGCGCGTGGACGAACTCTCTGGCTTATACTCCCAAGTCTTAGCCATAGAGGGGGAGATGAGGTCCAACGCTGTTGGACCATCTACTGCTCCAGCAATTGTTGTAGCTGAAGCTGAAGCTGAGGTTGCTCAAGTTATCCCAACCTCCGGTGAAGCTGCTATTGCTGAGGAAGTTGATGATATCCCAAGGGATGATGATCTTCCCATCACCTCTACACCTGTTGCTGGTGATGATGATGATGACGAAGAAGAAGATAATGATGAAGAAGATGACAAACCTGATCTTCCAGACCCCGGAAGTGACTTAGATGGTGATGATGACGACGATGATGAATATGACTTCACCATCCAGTATTAAAAAGCCAACAACCGCCACCAAGGGATTCGCCCTCAAGGATTCTGCATCCCAGGGGGAGCAAAGGGAAGAAGAGTCCGCTCCATCAATGAACCAGGACCCTAAGTCAAAAGGCAAAGTGGTCGCTGAAGAAGGAAATCTGAAGGTATTGTCCAATATCTCTCAACCCTTATTTGAAGACTCTACCTCTCAGGTAGTGGTCACTTCTCTTTATCAGCTTCAGATCCCATCTACTACCTGCGGTCGACTGGAGTAGGTTCCTGAAAACCCTGTCTCCGGTGCTCACACCGACCAGCAGATGGCTCAACTAAAGGAGTCACTCGACCAGACTAGAGTAAAAATTCCTCTTCATATCTCTAGTGGTGGTGAGTTTGACTTCCTTTCAGAAGCTGAAAGACTCGATGCATTAAGGGCTGAAGAAGAGCTAGAGCTTCAGAAGAAGCAGACTGAAGATAGCTTAAAGCTGGCAAAGTCACTAGCTGAAAAGATTCTCCCAAAGAGAAAGTCCAAGAAGAAGGTGAACGCTGTCTAAGCCCATGAGAAGAACCTGAAGCTGGCTGAGAAGGTCAAGTGCTGGAGCAAAGCAAAACTGAAGAAGAGAGTCATTCCTCACCCGATCATAAGCGTCAGCATCAGCGGACGAACAAAAGACGGTGGAACACTGGTCTCAATGGTCATCACCAGGGACAATCTCGATGTCATCACCGAGTACCCTTCCTACCTTAGTCTCTATGGATACAATGAATGGCTGGAGACCAGGCAAGCCATTCAGCGATCCTAGTCAAGACATAAGCCGATTATCAAAGACATCATCAACGATCTCATCAAAAGGATGTCCAGGTATGTCGTAGTCCCTGACAGGCCCTCTTTGAAGAAAGGTGGAAGGAAGAAGAAAAAACTCTCTAATCCTAATGATGGACCATTCCTAAGAAACGAACATGAAACAAAGTTTCGGTTGATGAAATTCTGAAGGAACATGAGAGTATAGACATTTCTATGCTGAATCTTGACTTGCCAGATAAGGGTCCCTCTACACCCAACTCTGTGCATTTCAAACCTGAGTTAGAAGTTATATTCCTTGACTAATGGGTCATCTGGTTTATCTATTGCTCTGGATAGATGATAGCATGCCAAGAAAAGTCGTGGACCTGAAGATACGAAGAGAATGCCTACGTCGAAAGAATATTGGTGAAGATGTACCTAACTGCATAGATCTAAGTTTCCTAGATTAGTTTCTCTTTGTAATATTGTTCATTTTTCCTTGTAAATCTATTTACTATGTCTACTTTCAGTGATTAATCTTCTAGTCTGTAAGTATTAGACATGTACTGAACTACTTGTAATATTTCCAATGATTATAATATAAGTATTTCTTGTACTTCACTGAAAAAGATCTCTGAAAAAAAGTAATAGGGACACAAGTCTATGAGTTCCAGTGTTACTTTTTACATTCACTGACATTCTATAAGTCAGTGAATAAGCTTTCAGTTTCAGTCTCTATCCTTGTAACTTTTCTTAAATATGACTTTTGAAAAATCTTCAAGTAAAGACTGATTCACTGAAAAAGATCCCAAAACAGTAAAGAGGGACATATACTTTATATGTTACTTTTCCTTACTATTATTTGATAAGACAACCTTCTTTATGTTGTCTTGTTATCATCAAATAGGGGGAGATTGTTGATCCTCTCTCTCAGTGATTTGATGATAATCCATTTTTACCTATATACGAAGTATTTATGTTTCTATTCTTCAGTTCCAGTGATCTGCACTTGAGTCTGTTCAGTGATCGCTGAAGAACTTGTATTGTAAAATTCAATCAGCGACAACGGTACTTCAAGAAGACAACACTCACACCAAAGAACCTTCAGCCAATATCGAAGACTGAAACTGAAGATTAGAGACTGGCAAGTACGTGATCTGAAGCGGTACTCAGTGATTACAAGCCTATCTACATATGTGTGAAGAATGCCCAGCTTGTAACACCCTAAAAAAAAGATAATTTAAACCAAAAATATTTAGCGAGAACCATAACTTGATATAAAATTCACCCAACAATAGGGTAATAGTATAGCGTTTACAATTCAACTACTGAGAAGATAATTAACAACATACTAATCTAGATTATTCTATGCCTAGATTAAAGACGGGTGTTTCTATCAATCTCCAAAAAAATACCGTAACATCAAAAAATGCAACGCTCAAAAGTATCAAAGGCTATAACTACAAAAGAGCCTTTCACGAACCAACGCTCCTCTCAACCCTTTGGAGCCTCACCGCTAAAGGAACCTGATATACAAGCCATATCAAGAAGAAGTGTTAGGCTACGCCTAGTGAGTCTAGACAAAAGAATAAGGTAACCATGAGATCTCATATATTTATATGTACAAAAAAAATAGATGGTACAACTTTAGACGTTAGAAAGGAACAATAAGACTTAATAATTATAATAACTAAAAAGGGGGGGGGGGTCAAAACATCCGAGGATGACGGGGGAGTCCCGATTTACCGTTAATCATGACAGAACACAAAGTAGGTCATGGATCAACGTTACAGAGCATCACTTTCAAGTTTATCACCATTGACATCAACCTAAGCCAGTCATGTAGTCGGTCGTAATCTTAAGCTCTTTACCTCGGAAATTACATAATGATCTCAATGCCTATTTTCGAGTGGAAATGAGAAGATAGATCTGGAAGTTACATAATGATCACAATGCCTAAATCCAAATCATATCAATCTTCTCACAAGGTAATTAAATCAACTTCCGTGCCCATTTTCCATTACATTCCGGTAATATGACTAAAAGTGACGCCTTATGCATAATATCATTAATTTAACAATAATATTACACATGAGTTCTATTGCCATGAATTATCCTTATTTCTAAGGAAGAGCTCCTCACACATAATTTTAAGGGTTTTAAGTTTTTAAGGCCAACAATACATGGAGTGAGCGATCTAATTAATGAATAACCAATTTTCAACTCATCCAAACCAATGTCAATGGAGTTTCTAAGATGCCGCACTCTTGACCTATAATCCTCATACCATTCAAGTAAGTAAATTATTTAGAAGTTAAAGTACACGGCAAACAAATACCCTATCGCAACTAATTTAGGATTTCGCAAAATAAGTGAACTCACAATGTAGGATTTAGGAGAAATCCTAAACTCTGGACTGTCGTTAGTTGTTGCAGATTCACGTGGTGCAGCTGAGGTCGCTGTTCCGGCAAGGAGGACGAAGAAAACAGCACGGCCAGTTGCTGTTCGGGGGAAAACAGATGAAGAAAACAGCACGACAGCTGCTGCGTGGGCGACCGAAAAACGCATAAAATGCACAAGGCTGCTACCTGTTGTTGCTGTTTGGCGAGGGAGAAAAAACGCATGCAGCAGAGCTGCTGTTTGCTATTTTAAAAAAGACACAACAGCTCGGTCTCCTTGTTTGTGCTGTTTGGATAGAGGGAACGAAGAAACGAGGCAGTAGCGACTACTACTGCTGCTACTGCTGCATCGAAGAAGCGTCCGAAGCGCGCAGGCAGGGCCTGTAGCTGTTGCTGCTGGTATGAGAAGCGGCCGAAGCACGCAGGCAGCGCCTGTAGCTGCTGCTGGTCTGAGGAGTGGCCGAAACGCTCATAGGCAGCGCCTGTAGCTGCTGCTGGTCTGAGAAGCGGCCGAAATGCGCACAGGCAGGAACGTGGCTGGAGGTGGCCCAGGTGATGACAACAGCTCTCGTACAAAGGTCGGGACCGGGGCTGTTCCTTCCACTCGAAACAGTCGGCTCCATAGTTGGGTTATTCTTGATCTTCCAACAAGGAGATGGTTTCCTTTTTCCCTCCTTGGGTTTTGTAATTTCTTTGTGCTAATACCCACTGGAAGTTCATCAAGGTGCTTAACAACCCTCTCAAGACCAACCAGAGCTTGCACCAGATTTATTATAACAGTGGTGTGAAGATTATTGTCTTCCCTCCAAACAGGTCATTCACTGAAGTATGAAATCGGAACTTCAGATCTCTTGCTCCACCGTCTATGATTGGTTCACCCTCTTTATAAAAGACTACCTACTTTCATGTCGCTAAGGTGTATTGGCATCCATTCCCCTTTAAACTCCCATACCTCTTTTTTTTTCCTTACTTTCCACAGGTACTGCCCTCTCCCTAAAATAAAAATCCTAATTCTAAAATTTACATGGAAGTGAAAATCCTCCATGGAAAGGGAGGAACATCTAGAGAAAAGGGGTGAGGCACAAGGGTAGGTCAAAAGCTGCAGGTACCCCCCTCCCCTTTCAATAACAACACTCCCAAGAATTCAAAAAGGACCCTCCTCCCTAAAAAAATTATATATATATATATATATATCTACATATATACACATACTCCTATATACTTAACAAAGGAGGATTTACATAATAAAAGTGTTTTAAACACTGATTAAGTAAATGAAGACGCGTACCTTAAAAAAATAAAAAGGAAAAGATTTCAGGTGTTACAATCCTCCCCGCCTTGGATCAAATTTCGTCCCCGAAATTTTAGCTCACGAGAAGAGGTGAGGGTAACGCTTTTTCAAATCCTCTTCCGCTTCCTATGTCACGTTTGATCATCGATGATGTTTCCATTTTACCTTGACCATGACAACCTTTCTGTGCCTCAATACCTTGGTTTTGCTTTCCAGGATGGCTTCCGGTTCTTCCACGCATTGCTTGTTCTCATCTACACGAATTTCCGAAAGTGGTATCACACTTTATTCTTCCGCAAAGCACTTACGAAGGTAGCACACATGATTTGTAAGCCTGAAGTCCCACCCTAGCCAAGACTTTAAACGGTCCAAGGAAACGGGGACTTAGCTTCCCACGCTTTCCAAAACGGATAATACCTTTCCATAGAGACACCATTAACATTGCGCGATCGCCTACTTGAAATTCTACAGGTCAGCTCCTCTTGTCTGCGTAGCTCGTTTGCCGATCCTGTGCCGCCTTTAAACGTTCCCGAATACATTTCACCTTATCGGTCATTTCTTGTATGATTTTGGGGCCGACGAATTGTTTCTCACCCGCTTCAAGCCAACACACATGAGTCCTACATTTTCGATCATACAAAGCCTCAAAAGGTGCCATTCCGATGTTGGAATGATAACTATTGTTGTAGGCGAACTCCACTAGGGGTAGGTGAGAATCCCAATTTCCGCCAAAGTCGATAGCACACGAACGAAGCATGTCTTCGAGGGTTTGAATAGTATGCTCGCTCTGACTGTCGGTTTGAGGATGGTAAGCTGTACTCAGCTTCACTCTCATGCCCAACTCTTTCTGTAAGCTGCCCCAGAAATGGGAGGTGAATCGACTATCTCGACCTGACACTATGGACAATGGTATACCGTGCCGCGATACTACTTCATCGATATATAACTTGACAAGCTTGTCCATTGGCAATGATTCACGCATGGCCAAAAAGTGAGCGCTCTTTGTCAGCCGATCAACCACTATCCACATTGTATCATGACCTCTTAAGGTCTTTGGCAGCTTGGTCACAAAATCCATTGTAATGTGCTCCCACTTCCACTCGGGGATCTCCAGTGTTTGAAGGCTACCATAGGGTTGTTGGTGTTCCGCTTTCACTTGTAGACATGTCACGCACCTCTTTACGTAACGAGCCACATCCAGCTTCATGACAGGCCACCAGTATGTCAATTTCAAGTCCCGATACATCTTGGTGCTGCCCGGGTGAATTGAGTAGTTAGACTTGTGTGCGTCTTCTAGTAATAGTTCACGATTGCGTCCAATCTTGGGCACCCATATTCGCCCTTGAAACAACTTCAAGCCACGACCATCCTCTATCAGTAGTAAACGTTGTCTCATCATTACTTCACTCTTGAGGTTTTCTTCTAGAAGTGCTTCAGATTGCGCCACCTTGATTCGATCGATCAGACTTGACACTATATCGATCCTGGTAAGTACAACTTTTGTCCCACTACCGTACTCCTTTCGACTCAAAGCATTCGCCACTACATTTGCCTTACCCAGGCGAATAGCAATTCACAATCATAGTCTTTGAGCAACTCGAGCCAACGTCGTTGCCTCATGTTTAATTCTTTTTGATCGAAGATGTACTTTAAACTCTTGTGATCAGTGAAAAACATGCACTTGGTACCATAAAGATAATGTCGCCAAAGCTTTAATGCGAACACTACCGCTGCTAATTCCAAATCGTGAGTAGGATAATTCTTCTCGTGATCTTTGAGTTGTCTCGATGCGTAGGCAATCATCTTTCCTCTTGCATCAAGACGCAACCCAACCCTATTTTCGAGGCGTCGCTAAAGACCACAAAGTCCTCAGACCCATTTGGTAAGGAGAGAATCGGGGCTTCACATAATTTCTTTTGGAGAGTTCTGAAGGCATGCTCCTGTTTCTCAGTCCAGATGAACTTCACATTCTTCCTAGTCAGTGCCATTAAGGAAGAAGCGATTTTGGAGAAATCTTGGATAAACCTCCTGTAATAACCTGCCAGACCCAAGAAACTATGGATTTCTGAAGGGCTCTTTGGTGGTTCCCAATTTATTATCGCTTTGATCTTGGATGGGTCTACCTTCACCCCGTCTCGAGTGATAACGTGACCCAAGAATTGAACCTCCTTCAACCAAAAGTCGCACTTGGAGAATTTTGCGTACAACTTCTCCTTTCTTAGCATTTCGAGGACTTCCCGAAGGTGTTGCTCATGATCTGATTCGTTCTTGGAATAAATGAGAATGTCATCAATGAATACTATCACAGACTTGTCGAGGAATGGTCAGCACACCCGGTTCATAAAATCCATGAATACCGCCAGTGCATTCGTCAATCCGAAAGGAATAACCAGGAATTCATTAGTGCCCATACCGCATTCTAAATGCTGTCTTTGCCACATCATCCTCTTTCACTCGTACCTGGTGATACCCTGAACGAAGATCGATCTTTGAGAAGCATCTGGCTCCTTGGAGTTGGTCGAAAAGGTCATCGATCTTGGGGAGAGGATATTTGTTCTTCATGGTTGCCTTATTGAGTTCCCGGTAGTCAATACACATCCTCATGGTGCCGTCTTTCTTTTTTACAAACAAGACTGGAGCTCCCCACGGTGACGAACTCGGTCTTACAAACCCTTTCTCCAGAAGGTCTTGTAATTGAGACATCAACTCATGCATTTCGGATGGCGCCAAGCGGTAAGGGGCTCTAGCAATTGGAGCGGTTCTCGGAATGAGGTCGATCCGGAACTCCATCTGCCTATCGGGCGGTAAACCGGGTAAGTCTTCAGGGAATACATCGGAGAATTCATTGACCACATTCACATTTTCAATTTTTCTTTTCTCTAATTTGGTATCCAACACGTATGCAAGGAACGAGGAGCATCCCTTGGCTAGACACTTACGTGCCTTCGCCGTGGATAGGAGTACTACATTCCCTCTCCTTCCTTCTCCATAAACTAGCACCGTGTCCCTATCCGACAAAGGAATTCGGATCAACTTTTTAGAGCATAATATTTCCGCTTGATTCTCTATCAACCAATCCATCCCAATTATTACATCAAAACCGTTTATAGTCATGGGTATGAGATCCACCCAAAATTCCTTTCCCTCAATTCCCAACACGCAACCTCTAATAATTTCACGCACCAGAACTTAACTACCATTCGCTATCTCTATGATCAATGCATCTTCTAGTGTACTAGGAGGCGTATGCAAGTGTTGATAGAATGTAGTGGACACAAAGGAACATGAAGCACCCGAATCAAAAAGCACGTGTGCAGGTACAGAGTTAATAAGGAACGTACCCGACACTACGTCTGCCGACGCCTTAGCTTCTTCTCTCGACATCTGAAAGGCTCGACCGGTTGCTTTCGAGGCGCTCTCTTTTCTTCGTTGACTCCCACCTGTTTTCAACTTTTGGCAATCATTCTTGAAGTGACCCGGCTCTCCGTACATATGGGTCCCTTGATTGGACACTCGTTTCGTGTGTGGCCCGCCTTCCCACACTTAAAGCATTTGGTGGGGGTAGAGTTGGTGCTACACGGCCCGTGATGTTTACTATGGCATTTGGGACACCATCTAGCCTCTTGTTAGGGATAGGCTCCGCGATTGTTGCTGCCAAAATGGTTTGGCCTTTTGGATGGTGCATAAGACCCTTCCCACTTCCTCTTTTCACCATTCGACATCCTTTCTTCTTTTCCTTTCACATAAACCGATTCCAGGACTTTGGCCTCTTCGATTGCCTCCCTAAGGGTGGAGGCTCTTGAGTTCCTAACGATCACCATCATGTCCGCAAGAAGCCCTTTGAGGTAGGCTTTCATCTTAACCTTCTCCGTCGGGGCCACATGTCCAACGAAATTTAACTTTTCCATGAAGAGTCGAGTGTAGTCTCTTACCGACAAATTTTCCTTCTTTAAGGTTCGGAACTCGTCTTCAATGCGGTCCATCTCTTGCTCATTGCAATATTCTTCCATCACCTTCTCTCTGAACGTGGTCCAACTCATCTTAGCCAATTCTGTAACTTATATGGTTGAGATGACAATGTTCCACCAGGTAAGGGCTGTGTTAAACCCCACAATGCAAAATGTAAAAAGTAATGAAAAACAAACAAGTGATGAAGAACAAACAAGTGATGAAGAACTAGAAGACCAATGAAGACATCAAGGCAGAAACGACCAAGTCTAGATTCGACCATTGGATCGATGGACAGACTAACCAGAKGATCGATGGAAAGAACAACCMTTGGACCGATGGACGAAGTTAGACCATTGGATCGATGGAAAGA
>NC_037540.1:22136215-22138055 GCF_001531365.2 Cynara cardunculus var. scolymus | reverse complement strand
GCGTTCTCATCGATGCTCTGGACAGACAAACACTTAGAAGATTTCTAAGTATTCATCCAAGCGTGCAATGAAGATTTGAAGATAAGGATGAAATCATCACATTGATAATGACAGCTGAAGATGACAAATCAACAGCTGGAATTATAGTTTATCTTGTTAATAATRCTTRTCCATGTAAAAGATAAACTTTATCTGTTAGCTAGACTATTTGCTAGAAAGTAGCAATATATAGTTATCTTAGTATTAGCYAACTAATATAAATAGATGATTAGGTCTATTGTAAAAGAGCGCATGTGATAGAAAAAAGGGTTTTTACTCTTTGTTTTACGTTTCATTATTTATAAAGTAAAACCTTTGAAGCTCAAAACTGTTCTTGAATGGTCTTATTTTATTTTTGAGTCTTCATAACTTTCTTCGTAAAATCACTATAATTTGGTTATTCATAACTAGATTATTAGTGTTATTGAGAGATCTGGGATCAACAATTGGTATCAGAGCCTATTGATTGATTATCCAATCAAACGATCATTTAAAATCTCTCAATATTTTAATCTTCTTTCTCATCAAAAATTCTTTCTTCTTCTCAAAATTTTTCAATGGCCAACTGGAATTCTGCTTACAATGTTGGTTCTCTCACAAAACCTCCAACTCTTCAACGATTTTTTTCAGAATTTGAAGAGGAAACTAATGAATCAGATGATGAGATTAAAGCTTTCGCCAAATCATTGGCCTTAATTACAAAACAAATCATTAGAAAACCCTACGAACGAAAAGAGTTCAGAAGGGAAAACTTCCAGTCATCCTATGATAGAAAACCATCCAAATTCTATCAAATGAATGAAAGAAGAGATGAAAGAGAAGAAAGGGACGAAAGAAGAAAAGAGAGAAGAGAAGAACGAGGAGAGGAAAGAAGAGAGGACGAGGAAGGAAAGAAAAATGACCTTCGATGCTTTAGATGCGGAAAACTTGGTCATTTTTCCAAGGAATGCAAAGGACGTTTGATCAAGGATGCTGATTACTATAAAAACAAATAAAAGTATAATTCAAGAGAGCGAAGCTTGATGGCCGAAAAAGAAAACTGGGTGTCCGACTTTTCATCAGATGATGAAGATAAGGCGCTCATTTGCCAAATGGCCACGTCCAATGCAGAATCCTCCTCCAACTCTGACGATCAAGTATGTGAGTCTTACACAAATGAAACCAACTCAGTTCCATCAAGTTAAGGGTAATCCAGCTTTCAGAAGATTTCTTGAAAYTAAAAGAAAAATTAAGTTTTGAAAAATCTGAAAGAATAAAAGCGGAAAAAGAAGCAAGTTTCTACAAAAGAGAAACTGATCTTCTAACCGCAGAAAAAGAGGACTTAGCAAAAGAAAAGAATCGCATAAGCACCCTAAAGAAAAAGGAAGAAGATAAACTTCTGGATTTGAACAAGCGTATAACTAAGGACATAGAAAAGAAAACTAAGGCCYTAAAGGAATCTGAGGCAGAAAGATTGAATTCAGTCGCTCTTAAAGATTTCTTTCAAAAGGAGCGAGAAGTTCTTCATTAGAAGCTTCAGACCAATGAACTTCTGATGAAAAAGTATAARGATGCACAAGAAGTTTTTGAAAAACTAAATGGACAAAAGGATACTCAAGGAATCGGATTCAATAAATTAGATTCATTCATCGAACCAAAGAAATCCACCCTTGAATCCACTTTCAAACTTGGATGCATTCAAAAACCCGACTTCTCTCCAAAACCAAAAGCWAATTWTAAGAGAGTTAAAGTCGATGGAAAAACTGTCGTTTCAAGACAAGATTTTGAAAATGTGGTTTATGAGCAGAGTACTTGTAATAAT
>NC_037540.1:22130054-22134507 GCF_001531365.2 Cynara cardunculus var. scolymus | reverse complement strand
TCTGTTCTCACAACCAGAGCCTCTGGTTCTAAAGACCAGAGCCTCTGGCTTTAGATTCTTTGCAAGCTTTATCTTAATCATTTCATCTCATRCTCYATTTCATCATCATTCAACCAGAGCCTCTGGTTCCAAAGACCAGAGCCTCTGCTTTCCTTCGCTTGCTATACATTCTTTTTCTTAACTAGAGCCTCTAGTTCTAAAGACCAGAGCCTTTGGCCTTTGTTTCTTTGAAAGCAAAGTAATCTGAACCACCGCCGATAAACACCATTTGAACCACCATGGACCACCACAGATCTGAACCACCACTGGCCACCACCATCGACCTAAACCATCATCGCCCACCGTCGACTACCACCGATCTGAACCATCGTTGAGCACCACCAACTACCACCGATCTGAACCACCGTCGACCACCACCACCGACTACCACCGATCTGACCACCACCGACCACCACCACTGATCTGAACCACCGTCGACCACCACTACAAAATCTCAACCACCGCCGATAACCACCATCTGAACTACTATCGACCATCGCCATCTGAACTATCATCGATCTAAACCACCGCTAACTATCTGAAGCACCATCGATCTAAACCACCATTGACCATCATCGATATGATCCATAGCCGATCTAAACCACATCTGACCATCGTCGCCTGAACCACAACGGACCACCATCGATCTATATCACTGCTAACCACTGACGACTACTATAGAGCCGAATCACCGTCGGACACCGCCGACCACCGTCGACCACCATCGATTTGAAAAACCACCGTCGTCACCGCCTATCTGAACCACCGTTGACCATCTTCATCTGAACTACTGCGGACCACCACTGATCTGAACCACCGCCGACCACCGTCGATTTAGTAACGTCGTTTGGCTAATGATTATATTTGGGTTGTGTATTTTATATTCTTTTACATATTAAATAATTATTTTATCAAAGTATTTTTAGTTTTAAAAGAAATTCAAAAAGGGGCATTTTGGTCATTTACCAAAAATATTATGCGAACCAAATGCCACCTTAGGGTGAGATGTAAATACTATTTTCAGTAGACCAATGCTATCAAAATGCTACAGCATGAGACCATACTGACAAATTGCTACAACATGCCATTAGTAACAACTATTTTCACCATCTATTTTGAAGGTATTCCTCTCGGACTTCACCAATGCACTGCTTTTATAGCTTTTAACCCATATCTCTATGAACAAATCTTTTTGTTAAAAATCACTCTCTCGAGTGGATTCCCATATCATTCAAGTTGGCGTGTTCTGAATGGCTCATCTCTAAGTCCATTCCACTTTAACAATTCAAAGTGATCAACCTATCGAGAATTAACAATGTACCAAATACGGATAACAAATCTTTTTGTTAGCAACTCTCTCAAGTCTACTTCTCATATCATCCAAATTGACATACAATCAATGGCTTAGCTTAGAGTCCATGGCGCTTTAGCACTTTTCAGTGATCAACTCGTCAAGAAGTATCATTGGTTTTATAAAACTTGAAATGAAATAATGAAACATTGTTGTTACATAAAAGTGTCTACCTTATTTTGATTTACAAACTCATCCTTTCCATCATACACCCGAGCTAAGAAATTTAGCAACTCATGACGGAAAGTAAATTGCAAGAAATATAAAGTAAGGTAAATAAAGACATCAAAATAAATAACAGAAAGTAAATGACAAAATATAAATGATGGAAATTAAAGAGCGGAAAGCGTAATAAATAAACGACGGAAGTTAAAGAGCAAGAAAGCGTAATAAATAAATGACGAAATTAAAGAGCGGAAAATAAAAAGCAAATAAAAGAAAGCTTGAAAGAGAAATTAGCTAAAAGTTACTTGTGTTTCTAAAGAGAGAAACTACTCTACAAGTACTACGATGAATGATTAAAGGAGTTGAAAGGAGTGACTAAAACACTAACCCCAACCTCTCTATTTATACTAAAATAGAGGTGAGGGCAAAATAGTCATTTAACATTAATCTAGACTTAAAGTAACTAAAAATACAACTAAAGCAAAAAGTTAAAGGTCTAATTGTACTATGTTTATAAGACTAATTTCCAACCATTTAAAATAAATACAACTGGAAATTCAAAAATGACTTTCAAAAAGTCAACTCTTGTCATGTCATGTAGCTCCTAGCACTTTATCCTTGATAGCTCAACTCACAGGTCATACTGCAACACTCCAGCAACATCAACCAGCTTCAATCGTCCTAAATAAGTTCACATTAGCCCACCATAGAGTAGAAACAAGTAAATCATTTACTCTAGCTCCACAAACAAAGAAGTGGAAAATAAAGGAATAAAGTGACTCAATGTTAGAATATAAATAGAAAATGTCCTATCTAAAAGAGAAGAAAATAATGTTCAATCAAATAAATAATTAGTGAGTATCAGTGATAAAAACTATATTTTGGTGATGGTCGATGAATATTCTAGATATACGTGGCTAGAGTTTCTTAGAGCCAAGTCTGATGCACCGTAGCTGATTATCGCATTCATCAAGCGCATTCAAGTTCTTCTACAACTTCTAGCACAAAAATTTCGAAGTGACTATGACATGTAATTTACGAATGAGTCCCTTCAAAATTTTCTTCAGTCTATTGGGATTTCTCACAATCTTTCTGCTGTTCGAATTCTGTAACAAAAAGGAGTTGTTGAAATAAGAAACCGGAATTTGGTTGAAGTTGCTCGTACTATGCTTGCTTATTCTGGCTTACTTCTGTATCTGTGGACTGAAGTTGTTTCTACTGCATGCTTCAAACAAAATCGCACGATCATTGTCAAAAGATTTCATAAAACTTCTTATGAGTTGATTAATAATTGCAAGCCTAATGTTAAATTTTATATATTTTTTGGTTGTTGATCCTTCATGCTTAATGATCGAGACAACATTGAGAAGTTTGACAAAAAGGCAAAAGAAGGCTACTTCATTGGATATTCTCTCAAGTCAAAAGCCTTTCGATTCCACATCAAACAGACAAAGATTGTCATTGAAACTATCAACGTTAGATATGATGAATCATCGAATTCTGAACAAAACTGTTCAGGACTCAATCTACAACCGTTAGCTTCTACACAAACCAGTGTAGTACCTGTACCAAACAAGACAATGAATTCTGACTCTTCTGTTAGATCAAATTTAAATTCATTGTTTAAAGATGCATTTGATTTAACTTGGGATATTCTTGTAGATTTTGAAATATCTGATATATACAATCTTCTTTTTCATTTCTCCTCTGGTTTAAAAAGAATGTTAATACTTCATACACATATACATATTCGAAGGTTAAGGTTAAAAGATTCAATAGAGTAGTTGAAGGATGCGGATAGACAAGATTCAGTTCAGATACTGTACAAATAAAAAAAATCCGATTTCTTTTCATTTATATGTATTTTCTTATATATTCCATTTTCCATTTCCTCCTACATTACATGACTTTCTAGAATCCCCCTAAGTGATGTGTGCAGTGCAAATTTAATGATGCAGAACTCATTTGGTTCCTCCTATCGACTTGGTTCATCTAAGATAAGTATTTTCCATATTTGAAAATTCCAGTGAATCTCTAACTTTATTGTGTTTTTTTTTATTCTGTACATAATAAAAATTACAAACAATAATGCAAACGAGACTTCAGTTACTCTGGTTAATCTAGAATAGAACCTGGAATCTATAGAATTGTAAAAGTGAAGATTAGTTTTTTATCATTCAATGAGCATCTTGTATTTCATAAAAATTGGGAGTAATATAATCCTTGATTAAACGTTTCACAATTAGTAAGCTAGATTTATCGTCATAACCTGCCTTTTCCAACAAAATCGAACTATTTAAACCATGATCATGAGCAAGTACATAAATATATTCCTGAAAGATAAGTGGATATAAGAAGTAGTGTTGTTGAGATCTATCTAGCCTTAAATAGCTTTGGAATTTCTCCATTTTAAATTATATTTAAATGAAAGGTAGAAGATTTTGGGGGTTATCAAATTATACATAGTGCAATACAGTCAAAACAAGGTATTATAGTAGAAACTGAATAGAAACCTCGGATACAGATAAACTTATAATTTTATTGTACTTGCATCCTTTTTTTAATCCTTTTTCTAAATTTAGAAAAATTAGAAAATAAACCCTTTTAACCCTTTTGATTTGTACCCTTTTTATTGTATTTGATCCACCCATTCGATTGATTGTATACTGTCTCAAAACACACAATGCTGAAAAACTTCCCCTCACTTTTCTTTGAATCCAGAGGCTCTGGTCTTTAGAACCAGAGGCTCTGGTTGTGAAGGATGATTAAATGAAGTATGAAATGAAATGATGAAGACTTTGCTTTCAAAGAAACGAAGGCCAGAGGCTCTGGTCTTTAGAACCAGAGGCTCTGGTTAAGAAAAAGAATGTATAGCAAGCGAAGGAAAGTAGAGGCTCT
>NC_037540.1:22127099-22129859 GCF_001531365.2 Cynara cardunculus var. scolymus | reverse complement strand
AACCAGAGGCTCTGGTTGAAAAACAATATGAAAGGGATTTAGAAAGAAAATGGTTAAGACTTGCTTGTAAAGAATCTTAAGCCAGAGGCTCTGGTCTTTAGAACCAGAGGCTCTGGTCTTTAGAACCAGAGGCTCTGGTCTTTAGAACCAGAGGCTCTGGTTGTAAGGAAAATTATATATAGCAAGTAAAGGTGGGAACCAGAGACTCTGGTTGGTTAAGGAGAAAGAAATGATGAGAGAATGCAAGAATCCAAGGATTGAGACATTGATATCTCAATATGTTGGAACCAGAGGTGCTTGTCTTTATAACCAGAGTCTCTGGGTGGGAGAAAGAAAGGACTTGGTTAAAATTTCAAGTCTTTGCTTTGAACCAGAGGGGTTCTGGTTACCAATAGAACCAGAGGGGCTCTGGTTACCATAGTAAGTTAATCCTAACAATCCTCTAATTTGAGTCATTTTCGTCTAGATTGTTAGGATTAACTTACTACGGACTATTTCTTTTAGCACCACCTAGAGAGAGATCTATCCATTGTTGTTTTTCTTGAGAATTTTTTATGAAGCTTATTTTAATTCATTTCTTTGCTTTGGTTTCGTTTTCCAAAAAATCCCAGAATCATTAACGAATTTCTGCAGCTTGTAATGCCTATAACTTGTTTGTAGAAATTCCCAAATGAATTTGACTGCTTTTTTCAGAAAGTATTTTGAAGACTATTGGGATTCGGATGATACGAACAATTAGTGTTTTGCTGCAACTTGAGATCACTAGATACTTCAACTATTGTATTTCTGATGGTTCATGCTCATTGCTTTGATATCATGAAGCATTGTTTGCTTCTGCTTTTGAAAAATCCCAGAAGTTTTTGAATGAATTTCTGCAACTTACAATTCCAAAGCAATGTTTGAAATTACCAAACCAAATTAAGGATTTAATAGTTGTATGATTGTTAGAATCGTATTAGTCATGGTAGAGAAAAGACATCACATGTTAAAATCACACATCGCCTTGTATCAAGATGCTAGATATTCTTGAAGAGAAACAGTCGATTGCGTGCCAGAAGGAATATCTCTTTTGCCCAAGAACACATCATAATTGTGATTTGAAATAAAAGGTGAGCCCGTGCACCATGCCTCCTTGGTTTTTTTTTTTTTTTTACAAATGAGTGTTCAGGCGAGCTTGCGCACACCTCGACTGATCTCATAGGGCCCTAAAGATAACAGCCGGGAAAATTCCCAATGCCTCTAAGATACTCGAATGGTGATCTATACAGGGAAGAGCCCCAAGGCGTAGCCTTTATTTTCCAGTTGAGTCGACTCTCAAGGTTTTGCCTCCTTGGCTTTCAGAGGGTCTTTGTATGCAATCTTCCTTATATTTTGTAACTAGGCTGTTTTTGTGACAAAGGCGTAACCTTTCCGTTTATAAAGAGATATTTAAAAGTTTCATGAATAGTTGCATAATGTTTATGTGGATTTTACTCTTCAAGGACAGTTTTGCTATTATTCATGAACAACTTGATTGGCACCCATGAAAGTGCACATTGCTGATCAGTAAGCCTTTTAATAACCCATGGTATATGGCTAGAGTCTCTTGAATTGATGCTTACATGGTGTGTATGTGTGTGTGTGTGTGTGTGTTTCAACCATTACAAAAAAAGTAAATCTTTTAGATGATTATTGGAACATGATCTAGTATTGTAGAAATTCAACACTTAGGTAACTGTTGTGACTTGATCTCCGGACTTGTCCTTGATCATGGGAGATTGCTGCAAGCGGGTACTATTCTGTTTTTGGTGTAGTTTATGAGCATATTCTTGAATTCCCTTGACCTCTTTTCACCTGATATATATCCCTGATTCATCTTACCTCATAGAACTTGTATCTTTAAATCTTCAATTACGGTAATATTCGACAAAGAATACGCTTATTAAGAGAATGGAACTCGTTGGCAGTCCTACAAATCAGAAGATGACGATCAAAGTATGACTGTTCCACTTGCCAGCGAAGAAGTTACCCATATAGAAAGGGTAGAGCAATGGGAAGAAAAGGTATTGGAAGCAAACAGAAATGGGAAGATGGTTTGTTGTTTCAATTCTTGATTCTTCTAAAAAATCTAAGGGGGTGTTTGGTTCGCTTTAAGGAATGAAAATAGAATTGGTAATTAAAATAGGTAGAATGGGAATCATTATTTTCATTCCATTCTATTATATTATTAGAGATTTCTTAAAATTAACTACAAATAAAAAAAAATAAAAAAGAAACTTGATAGCCACCTAATCCATCGCATCATATTATCTTTCCGATGCACGTCTTGGTAGACGAGAAGGAATGAGAGGCAGAATTAAAAGAAAAAGTTTCTATTCCCTCCAAATTGAGGAGGAATGGTTTTTAACCAAATCTATTATAATGATTGATTAATTTTTCATTCCATTTTCATTCCTTAATTGAACAAAACATAATCAATGATTAGCGTTTCCATTCATCTAAACTATTATATTAAAGCATTTGATAAAAACTCTTAAAAACCGTTTTAATGCATGAAGTACTGTTTATTGATGCATATTACTTAAAATTCAAGATTACAAGTAAGTTGTGCATAAGTACAACTTATTAAAGCTTCATATTTGAATTCGTGTAACTAACTGCCGATAAACATAATCAAATATAAGATAAACATCTCATTTTAAATATAAAAAATCTAAAATATAATTAGGATAATCATTGAGTTTTAACAAAATACTTAATTATTATCTTTATAAAAATTAT
>NC_037540.1:22121607-22127089 GCF_001531365.2 Cynara cardunculus var. scolymus | reverse complement strand
TTAAATCTAAGTTAAATTATAATAAAAAATTGAATTAAGGAAATCACAAAAAAACAAGAACTTTTAAATATTTAATTTAATATTAAAGTTGATACATTTTTTTCAAAATGTTATGATACCTTCAAATTTTATACTTTATTCAAAAAATAAAAACATTATCGTTTTTTCATTACCACATAAAATCGTATTATAACATCGATGTTGACAAAATAAAACGAAACATCAAAATTGAGATGTATCTCGCTGCATTGCGCGAGTACTCTTCTAGTTACCTTCAAATACCCCCAACCAAACACACCCTAAGATTATTGGAAAAGGAATGATGTATGAAAACTGTTTCTTATGTTTTCAAATTTATCCAACAGGTTGTGGTCAATTTCGGTGCATCTTGGTGCAGCCCTTGTCGACTCATAGCACCCACATTCTACAATCTTGCTGCTAAATATGAATAACTTATGTTTTTAATCGTGGATATGGATGAGCTAGCTGTAAGTGCAACACTTGTACTTGGATTATTTAGTGGTTCAGACCAATGGAAGTAGCTACATCTTTCCTTCTTCAGAAAGACTCTTTTAAGTTAAAAGTTATGTCCCCTCTCATTATTACCAAAGAAATTGGTAGCACTGAGTTTTATGCTTAAGATGGTTTTGTCCTTCTTTATCGGGGTTTTCATGGAAACCATTGGTCTTGTTGGAGTCCGCATCGCCTAGTGTTGGACCATTTCTTCTCTGTATATGTTAAAACCTCCATTTTCTCCTCAAAGATTCTAGAAAGTATTATAATAGGATTTCCCATATTCTCACATGGGGATCAGAGCCGGTGTCTACCATTGTAAGGCCCCAATACTCTGGGACAATTTGTGCCCATCTAGCCTCTGGTTGGAGGGAGCATGTTGGAGTCTACATCGACTAGACTAGGACAATTTCTCTTCCGTATATGTTAAAACCTCCCTTCTCTTCTTAAGGGCTCTTTTAGAGAGTTATCTAATCGGGTTTCACATATTCTCATAACTCTACCCTTTGGATAGAAGACAGGTCTGCATACATCCTGTTAGTGAATGCACAAAAACCAATCATATGATGATTGTAACTTTGAGTTTTGTTTCAAGAAATTAATAAATATAAAGACATTGCCCATTTTATTATGTCTATATTATATTATGTGTTTTAATTATTCATAATAAATAACCTTAGAATAATGTATTCTAAATGTCCCTAGTTAAATATTATTTCGGGTTTAAGGTTGAAGTAATATGATAATGATTAGCATATGTAGGGATTCATATAGAGATATCGAATCTGCATATGAGTACAAAATGGAGACTTTGTGTATCGGACGTGACTCGTTATGAGAACACTTCATTGGATGTCATGTGAGTGTCATAAGTGTTTCATATATGGTCAATGTACATGTAATTCTTTGACGTGAGAACATGGAGTTTGTTATGTGTGAGTAATATATTTTGACATTTATTTTAATCATTTCGTAACTGGGTGACAGAATGATAGTTGGGTATGTTGCATATCACATGATAGAATTAGCATGTATCGAGATARGATTTGTCCYTCMTTTATGACGGGAGTGATGTCTCTGGGCCCCTTGATAAATATATATACTAAAAAAATACATTCATGCTTAGATAATAGAGATTGGACATAACGATAATGACACATTCAATGTCTCGTGTTCAATCTGGACATCAAGGACAAAAGAATTAAATATGTAAAACTAAAATTGACTACAAACCGATAATTTGTTGTATCACCAATTCTCGTCATTTGGGTAACGGTGATATATTGGTAGATACCGCTTATCGTTTATAACTATAAATATGAGATTTTTATTTATTACCAACATGTCGAGAACCCATTGGGTCACACGCTTTGAACATATTTGAATAAGGAGTTTCACTAATTAAAATGTTTAATTATCATATCTGATTTGTATCGATTTAATCTGATTAAAGAAAATCAGATATTATTTATGTTGGACATAAATAAAGATGACTAAGGATGGCTTTGTAAGAGAGTGATGGTGTATGAAGGTCTTACACTCAAGCATGATGGAGGCATGGGTTGGAGGTATGGTGATGGCTAGGCCATACATCCCATGTCCATATAAAATGTATGACATTTTTTATGCTAGTGAGTTTTTTGGTCTTGCAATTTTCTCTCTTAAAAACCACCTACAATAATATGCTCTCTTTTCTTTCTAAGTTTTGAAACCGTGACTAGCATCACGAGAAGACAAATAATTCGGATTGTTCGCGTGAATACCGTGGAGGCATCAAGCTTTGTTTGTTGCTGTGATTCAATGTTTCGCTAACTGTGAGGTTTAATTTCAAAACACCCGATTTATTTCGGTTCGTATGGGTCCTTGGAGGGTTACGGTTTTATTTTCCGCTGTGTTTGAGATCTTGTAACCCAACAATGGCATCAGAGCTACTTACGAACTTCTAGATCGATTTTTTGTGACATACATGCTATATTTAAAAACTGTTGTTACTGCTGTATGTTTTTGTTTCGTAAATGTTTTGGTTTTTTCGTCTCAGAAATGTTCTGAATCTCGGAAATCTTTAAACATGAAAAACCTAGATATTTCTATCAGCTTTCCACAGTTTTTTGAATCGCATCATTTCGACTTCGTATGAATTTTTTATGAATTGTTTATGACAGTATCGCAATGCTGTTCGAAAATCGAACCCACTACGGGTTTGACTTGGTTTTCGGCCCATAAGGGTTCTAGATCTTTAAAATCTTAAAACATAAAAGATGTAGATCTTTTTGTTAGTTTTTCAAAGAACTTTTGAATCCCCTTTTTTCAATGTTGTATGAATTTTGTATTATTTATACAGTGGTGTTGCAAATCGATTTTATGTTTCAATATGATTGAATATGTATAAGGTGATTTGTTTGGTGAATGGTTATAGCTCTTAGTTTTGGATGTATTATATTTGATAAATACGACTTGCACGTCGTGCTATTCTCTATATACTCTCTTATACATTCTCCTCTCATCTAATCCCCTCGAATATAACTCGAGGTTTCTTTGATTGAAATGTAAAGTATCTTGTATGAAAAAAAGCAAGAGATAGAGGCATTATGAAGTGACGAAGATAAGAACACTTAGAGTCATAGAAGTTTATTTTATGTAATGATATTCATACTTGGCTCTATGAATATCGCATAAGGGGGCTATAACCATCTCACATTTTTTTACGCTTTATATATTGTGATATATTATGCGTGGTTGTTTGTATGTGATATATTATGCATGGTTGTTTGTATGTGATACTCGTTACAATCTTTTAAAACAAAATATGTTATTAAAATGTTTAAGTAAAAAGAGTTTTACAAATCAAAATGAGTTTTACAAATCAAAATGAGTTTTGATAAAAGTAAAAAGGAAAATGGTTTTATATAAGATATAAAATGGACCGTCGATCTCGAGTGATAAGGTCTTAGTACATCATGCAAGATTTCAACCGGTTTTGTCACAAAGGTCTAAACTGCCTAAGAAAGGAAGGTATTCAAGTGATCCTTGTGATCCACCTCCAATCTGGATTCCGGTTGAATCAAGCGATGAGGAAATGATCTATCACAAAAGAAAGAATGGTATATTCAAACTAACTAAAATCCCTCGCCAAAATATTAAGTTTAAGATGCCTTCCAAACATGGCACTTATCAAGACTTTGATCATCGAGAGTGGGTCATGCTAAGTTGAATACTCTCTTTAATATTAGTAAGGTAATGTAAGCATAGGATTCCTACAAGCCATATTTGGGTCAGACTTAACTAAATTAAAACGAATAGGATTAGGGATTTGGAGGCATGAGTTGGGAACATTCATACGATGAACTTAAATAAAAGTTGTTTACTCAACTATCCAAAAGTTACATAGAGATGTAATTAGCAATGTTGTTGATTACCTAAAACATTATTGGTTGATCGGTTAGCTAAAGCTAAATTGATTGATAATGAAAATATGGATCTTGGCCCGCTAGAAAGCTTGTGACGTTTTCTGAAACAATAAAAGAGGGTTGTTGTTTTGATTAAAATAGTGGGAGCTTGTTTGATGAAAGTCCTTATTAAACAATAATAATTTCATGACACTAAGAACTCTACTTTTCTATTATAGATTACCAATGGCACAAACCAACAACGGAAACAAAAACACTTTACGATCGATTCTTGAGAAAGAAAAACTTAACGGAACAAATTTCATCGATTGGTATCGTAATTTGAGAATTGTCCTCAAAGCTGAAAAGAAACTGTATGTCTTGGAGCAACAAATCCCTAAAGAGCCTAATTCCAGTGCTCCGAGAACTGAAAGGGACACTTTCAAAAAACATGATGAGGATGCTTTGGACGTCTCATGTCTAATGTTAATAACCATGAAACCTGATCTTCAGAAACAACATGAAAACATGGGGGCGTTCGATATGATCGAACACCTAAAATTTCTATTCCAAGAGCAAGCTAGACATGAGAGGTATGAAACATACAAGGAATTGTTTTGTTGTATAATGTCTGAAGGTAGTCCTGTTGGCACTCATATGCTTAAAATGATTGGGCATATTCAACGCCTTGAAGGACTAGGTTTCTCTTTACGAAAGGAGTTAGCCATTGATGTAGTTTTACAATCGTTGCCAAATAGCCACAGTCAATTTTTGATGAACTACAACATGCATGACTTTGACAAAACCCTTCCAGAATTGCTCAACATGTTACGAACTGCCGAGCAAGAACTTGCAAAGAACAAATCCACCATTTTGATGGTTCGTAAGGATAAGAAAAGGAAAGGCAAAGTAAAGTCCATTGCCAAACCCACTTCTAAATCTTTGAAGCCAAAAGAAGGCATTAAGAAATCCAAGGTAACTGTACCTAAGGAGGGTGAGTGCTTTCACTGCAACAAACCCGGGCATTGGAAGAGGAATTGTCCTCTCTACCTTCAGTAAAAGAAGAAAGGAAATGTAACATCCACTTCAGGTATCTATGTGATAGAAGCTAATCTTTCTACTTCTTATACATCATGGGTATTAGATACCGGATGTGGTTTTCACATTTGTCGAAACATGCAGGAACTAAAAAGGACTAGAAGGTTGAGCAAATGTGAAGTTGATCTACACGTTGGAAATGGGGAAAAGGTTGGTGCTATAGCCGTAGGATCTATTTTGTTAACTTTACCGACCGGATTAATATTAGAACTCGATGACTGTTATTGCGTACCATCTATTTTTAGAAATTTGATTTCTGTATCTTGTTTAGACAGGAAAGGTTTTAACTTTAATATTGGGAACAAATGTTGTTCATTCTCTTTTGGTAATATATATTATGGTGATGCACGTTTGATTAATGGTCTTTATGTTCTTAATATGGATAATCCGATTTATAACATAGATAAACGGGAGGTCAAATCGAATAGTTCAAATTTAACCTATCTCTGGCATTGTCGCCTTGGGCATATAAACGAAACTCGCAT
>NC_037540.1:22114528-22121507 GCF_001531365.2 Cynara cardunculus var. scolymus | reverse complement strand
ATTATAATGATTTAGTAGAAAAAAAAAATGTATTTTTAATGCATTTTAATTCATACACGATTATTTACATTAATATGATAAAGGTGTAAAATAAAAAAGTAAAAGATATAAAATAAATTAAATAACTAAATATAAAGGTATAAAGTGTAATTTAGAAATTGAAAATATTTGGTTTTAATATGTGGGAGATTGTGGAAGCTTTTAAATTTGTACATTTCATATAATAATTTGTATCTCTTAAAATTTTTAACATAACTCTAAATCTTTTTTAAAACTAGAATGGTACTCGTACAATGCACTGAAATATATCTTGATTTTAATGTTTTGTTTTATTTCGTCTCTACAGATGTTTTAATATGGTGTTTCTGTGGTTTTCAGAAATGGATAATGTTTTTATTTTGAAATAAAATATAAATTTGAAGATATCATAAAATTTCAAAAACCTAAAGTATAATATTTTACATATATATAAAACTTAAAGTATGAAAAATGAAAAAAAAACATTTCAAATATCCGCCGGAAATCCGCCGAAAGAATAATTTTTTAAAATCTTGAGAAATTTATTATTTTAAATTACCGGCGGCCACCGGCATCCGTCAATAATTTAAAATAATAAATTTTAATCCTTAACTATTTCCCGGCGGACGTTAATCATAAAAAATTAATTAAAAATCCGCCGAAAATCCATCGGTAACTTATTGTAATTAGAGTTAATAATTTCATAAATATTTAATTTGTATAATCCGCCGGAAATAATGCCGGAATATAAATAACGGCATATTTCCGGCGAAAATCAACGAAAATTGACTTTTTTGTTGTCCGCCGGAAATCCGCCGCTATTTTTTCCAGTGGATTTTTCCGCCGGAAATAGTCAGTTTTCTAGTGGTGTAACACAAGTTTTCCTTGGTAGAGTTAGTTAATTTGCATGAACTTTTCCCCCATCCTAGGTTAGGTGCAGGTTTGAATACTGCTCTCTCACTCTCTCTCTCTCTCTCCCGTTGGTCGAACTGTTTGCCCTCCTGCCTTTAAGCGAGTGGAGCGACATGGTTCTCCTAAGAGTGAAAGTGGAACAGGTAGAATCCTTCTAAAGTAAAGTCAAGTAAACACCTCCTAGCCTCTCCTTTCAGTCGAGCGGCTATCTCTCCTCTTCCGCCTTCTAAATTAAATCGAACAATTTAAAATTCCTTTCAGAGTCATTTTCTTAGGTTTTTAGCTCTATATTTCAGATTTATTATGTTTCTGGAAAAAAAATTGCAATAAAAGACTCGAACACAAACCACACATACAAAAATCAATGAACTAACCAACAGACTAATGATTATTTTTTTTGAAAAATATTCATATCATTTCTTATAGCCAAATAATATCACTACTTGAAAGAATTCCTAGGACCGCCTTTGTATATGTTCAATGATTAACTTAGGTGATTGGAAACATATATGAACCAGTTAGATCTACACAAACTAGGTCAAATTGTGTACAAAACCAACAATTATGTTTACAATCCGACACTCAATAATTCACAGCCCTTCCGAAACTTGATGTTTTTGATCGGTTTCACGGGCATCCACGGTGTTGTTACCGTATAGAGGCTGTTGATCACCCATCATTGTATGGTAGATCTCACCAACCTATTAGATTCACCACAAAATATCATCAATTTTTTAATATTTTGTGCTCGCTCAACCATAATCACTATAAATTGTCCAAAATAGCCAATACGAAAACCCCTCTTCTCATTTTATAGCCACACCTTCAACATATTGACCGAATAGCCGAGATTACGCAAGTGACACTTACGCAACCTGCATAACCCACTTTTTTTAATATAATATTTATGGAGAATAGACATTGCACAAGTTACATAAGTGTTGCTAGCGTAATGTCTGCATGGGCAATTTATGTGACACACACTCCTTGGTAGACTGATTACGCAAGTGGACACATAGACATTACGCGAATAGCTCTTATGCAACTTGCGTAATATATACTTTTCCTGAATATTATATTGAATCGGCTATTTCATTCTATATGTTGGAAAGATGACGATAAAGTGAAAAGAGGGGTCACATCGGCTATTTTCGACAATTTCCCTTTGATTTCCATGCTGTCAAATTCCTTCAAGTTTCTTGCAAATCTGTTTTATGTTGGGCCTTAGAGCAGGTGATGGAGAACAACAAGCCATTGCGAGCCGAAAGAATCCCAGAACACGATCTTCGTTTATCAAACTTCCATTACCACTGTTTTCATCAAGCAGAATGTCGGGATGGTACAAATCCGATATCCGATGATCCAAGATTGCGTTCCTCAGCGAGGTTTCCAGATAAGAATCTTGATCAGGGTTTGCTTTGTTGTTAACAGGTTCCTTTCCGGTAAGTAATTCTAGTAAAATCAGTCCAAGATTGTAGATATCTGTCAACTCATTCATATCTTCTATTTTGATTAATTCGGGTGCTTTATACCCCTCGATAGCAGCTTGTTCTAGCATTTCTTGAGTTGCAGATGGATTCAGGAGGGCGTGTAGACCGAAATCTGATACAAATGGCTGATGATTTTGGCCCAAGAGTATGTTCTTTGACTTGAGATTTCCATGGATTATCGGTTTCTGAAATCCTGTATGTAGATAATCTAATCCTCTAGCAATGCCCATTGATATCCTAGAAATGACTGTCCATTTGTGACATTCGTCTTTTTCATCTGTCCAAAGTTAAAAATGAAAATCGTCACGTGTTTAAAACATAATAACAAGTGGCGTACGCAAATTTCAGTGGAACCCACTCAAATTTGCATACTTTAATTACAGCATCTACAATGAAACTTTTTGAAGAGCTTTTCAACCACATGATGGTGGAAAAACTCCACACTAGCTCTTAGTAAGCTTGTTTTGCTTGGCCACCTAAGCTTGCAGGTCCCACTTTTTAAATAAAAAGATTATCATTGTGGATGCTCTGATAGGTTTTAGACTCGGATTGAGTGTAGAAATGGAGAAACTAAATGAAAATAATACTAGAAATTGTCTAAAAATAATATATGCTGATTTGAAACCTACAAACCTATTGCAAGTTGAGGGTCTTCTCAGAATCAACTATCTCTTGAGGTACAGGTAAGGTCAGATCTTACCGTCGGATGGGATATACTGAGTTAGTTTGGTTTGTTATGAAAGAAAGCACATATGGATTTAGAACCAAAGAACTTAAAGGTTGTGATCGAACACCATTTAAACTAGAATTTCGTAGAAGCCGGATATGAATGAATGTAAAGATAAAGATAGATCAAAAGCACAAAAAAAGGAAGGGGGAAAAAGGTTGCATTTGCTTTAGGAAAAGATGCACACCACATACTAGCTTTTGCTTTAGGAAAAGCCAGGTGTCTAACAGCATCAATTACTTGTAATCACTTGCATCATTTCTATGAATAGAAAGCTCCAAGACCATAATGTCCTCACTACAACAAAATTGGGTGTTATAATACATACATATAGTATCTAATGGAACTTTAAGTGTATACAACTTTGTAAGTATTTGTTTGTTAGCAGTTTAATGGAACTCGCAGTTTATTCAGTCAGATATACATGGTTGTTTGGTAGTGTTTGGCTATTCAGTAAGCTTCTAGGATGGAACTTTATGCAGAAAGTCAAGTTTAATGGAAGCGGCTTAATTGGCTGAATGGGACAAAACTAAGGACAAAACTAGCATCATTATGATCTAGCATCTAAGAAAATGGGGAAAAAGAAAAGGGCAGAAAAATTACCTTTAATGAATTGAGCCAAATTTCCTCTCCCATAAAAGGGATGAACAAGAAGCTTCTCACCTCTAGTTCCAGAATAGAACCCACATATAGGGACCAAATTAGGATGTCTAATTGACCCTAAAAGTTGTATCACTGGCATCAAATCTTGTACCTTTTCTGTACAAGTTGGTCTCAAGAATCTCAAACAAACTACTGAACCATTCCTCACCAAATTAGCCCTGTACAAAGTCCCATAACTAGATTTTCCAATAACTTCACCAGGGGCATCCAGTATATCAACACTTGTGAGATCTTCACCACCATGAAACCTAATCAAATCCCCATTGATTTCCATTTCTTGCACACCTTTTTCTTTATGTTCAAGGCTTGCTTCTTTGTCCCAAGATTCATCTTTTTGGGACCCTTTTCTTCTATAGACACAAATCAAAGCTAAAACAATGAATATAGCAAAAGAAAAGGATAAAGTCACAATTAGTACTAGTTTGTGGGTGTTCTCCATGTGGGTATATGATCAAAAGCTCAAAGAAATCAAGAAAAAATCAAACCCACAACGGCTAAATTGGAAATCTCTAACATGTGGACTTAAGGAAAAATGGAAGTTTTCAAAGATTCTTGATGGGAGTAAAGAACAAGAACTTGGTTTGGAGGCTCAGGTCTCACTCATTTGGTTGGTTTGAAAAAGAAATGTGGATGAAGTTGTGATTAATGTAAGTTTGTGCCTATTCTCCATGTGGGTATATGATCAAAAGCTAAACCAATCAGGGAAAACTGAACTTGTTTTGCAGGGGTAATAACAGAAGCTTTCTTGACAGGCTCAACTCTCACCCATTTGGCTAATTTAAACAAGGATGAAGACACAGGGATTGTAAGTTATGTGGCTATTCTTGGTTTGGGTATATGATAAAAAGCTCAAAAATAAAGAAAAAACTGGAACTTGTTTGAAGTTCTCGATGCAGATGCAGTAACAGAAGATTTCTTGAATTCACAGGCTCAACTCTCACCCATTTGGCTGATTTAAACAATAAACAAAGATGTAGACACAATGGTTGTAAGTTTGTGGCTAATCTCTGTTTGGGTATATGACAAAAAGCTCAAAAATCAAGGAAAACTGGAAGAAGGTGAAAGACAGGAGGTTTATTCACATGTTCAAGTCTCACCTACTGACTGACTTGAACAGAAAACAATGTGATTTTTGGGTGTAAAATTCTGGAATAGATTTGGTCATTAGTAAGTGGCATGCCATGAAGAAGATTGAGAGAGAGAGAGAGATGGAGATTGAAGAGACAGAATTGGAAAGTGGAAGGAACCCGGTTTAGAAGATGGACTTTCCAGAAAGGGTCTTCTGAAAGAAGCAGCAGAAATGATTTGGAGATTCTTGACTTGTGATGCAATGTCTGATTGGAATAAGGTTAAGGAATTGGATTCATTTTCAAGTAATCCAAAAGCCATCAACAGCATTTCCTAACAAGTAATATTATATGGTTTAGAAGGATTTTAATGGATGTTGTTCCATATATGTTATATCATATCATATCTTATGTTGAATATGTAAAGATGTTGCTAGATGCATACAAAAATAAAAGTATAGTTGAATAGACCAATTAATACAAAACAAGAGTTTTAGACTTATGGATTGTTTACCAAACACTTATCCAGTAAGTATCTAGCGGTAAAATTCAACATGATCATTTACTTACCGGGTAACATTTTAGTAAAAAAAAGGCTTTCTATGAAACGATTACCCGGTAAAAACTGATCGTGGTAAAAGTTATTGCCCTCACTTACCGGGTAAGATTCATGGTCATTTCCATGTTCATCCGATAAGGTAATGTAACTTGGTAAGTGCTTACCCAAGTAAGCATTTGAAGAACGGCCCCCATAGACCGTTGCATTATAGTTTTTGAGATAAGCTAGAAAAATCTATATTTTGTATTAGAAAAGCTTGGTTTGTTATGACTTAAAAACAAGCCAAACATTTTACAAGATGGAAACAAATTTTAATATTTTGAAATTTGGGTTATTTTTAATTCAATCAAACTTGGTAAAAAGCTACATAAATTCCAAACTATGAATTTATTATTATTTTTAAATGTTATTTTGACTTTCATTAAAAAAATAGTGAAAATAAATGAGATAGATATATTTTTTTAAATATTAATTAGAGCGATATGGTGGTTATAATGACATGGGTGTCACCAAGCAATACATTATAATAATTTTAGTTTTTAAAATAATGAGTATGCTAAATTTAAATCTTGATTTTTTGTGAATATTTTTAATTATTAAAAATTCAAATCAAATAAGATAGAATAATATTTTAATAAATTATAAAACAATGTGGAATAATTTACAAAATCAAAATGTTGTTGGAGATTCGGAGGGTAGAATCCCATGTTGATGGAATGATTTCCAAACATATTTTGTGAATATTTTTAATTATTTTATTTATAAAATTGTAACAAAACGTCAACTATGTTTGATTTTATTAATCATGTTGAATATGTCCATCCATATCCAAATACATTTGATACATCTCAAACTCAAAAACAGGATATCATGCTAAAAATATCACTTTTAAAGACCTCAATTACATCATCCATTCAAATATCAAACTTTTGTGATTCTTAAAAACAATTTTTAATGCACAAAATCTTAAAAACAATTCATAATGCATTAAGTATTACTACTCATTCAGTCTTAAAATATCTTAATCTACAATTAAAATAACATATAGTACAAGTTACCAATGCATATTATTACATTTTCTTTTCATGCTCCCAAGATATTTTTGACACATTTCACTCAAGGTTTCACCCTCTTATACTTCTATGTCTTCTCCTCATCCCCCAAGGTGATATTCAAACTGATATTCACCATGAGTTATCAAAAGTTCTTTCATTCATCTCTCATTCAATTGCTCTAAAACTCTCGGTCTCGCTCTCGATCTCTTGATTCTTTGCTCTTGGTGTAAATCGAACACTTTTGTGGAGTCGTTTAAATATGTTGAATTTTAAATATATTGGATTTTAAACTGTTATACAATTTTTTTCATCGATAGACTGTAATTGGAAGCATAACTCTTATTTATTCAAATTATATTAATATGTAAAGATCAAATGTAACTTATATCATCGTTAAATCTTCTCTAATAAAACCAGTGAAACTTTAAAATCGTTAAAATTCATGGCTCCCGCTGCATTGCGCGGGTACACAACTAGTGTGTGTGTGT
>NC_037540.1:22113963-22114468 GCF_001531365.2 Cynara cardunculus var. scolymus | reverse complement strand
TATATATATATATATATATATAGACTCGGGATCATGTGAGACCAAGGGTTTTTCATGAGATCCGTAAGACAATTTCTCAACCTTTGAATTAGATCTACAATCTGAACATTCATAATCACAAAATTGCCACGAGACTTCTCAATAATCACAAAATTGCCACCGTACAATTTTAGACCATTAGATCATTACCTTATAAAGTTGATCAATGAACATAAATTAGTCTTACGTGTGTCACGAAAAACCCTTGGTCTCACGTGAACTCAACCATATATATATATATATATATATATATATATATAGAGAGAGAGAGAGAGAAAGAGAAAGAGAGAGAGAGAGAGAGATCTTGGTTCAAATGTTAACCAAGATTATTGTGTTAACTTTGTTAATCAAGCTCAACCAATGAAAATCAATCTTTTCTTTAGGTTCACATACATCTCATATGTTAATGACAAGGGTAATTAAGTAATTTTACCATTTTGTATAACTCCCATATCATTAATTGGGA
>NC_037540.1:22111369-22113538 GCF_001531365.2 Cynara cardunculus var. scolymus | reverse complement strand
TTAATCGACAGTTTCACCTTTGATAGTTCTCACTTATCTTGCAAAAAAGGTGACTGCAGCTGACCTGTTGAACAACTTATGTATATTCAGGAGTTGRTTTTGTTGAGATATTCAATCAGTTCACAGGTGAAGACATATGAAGTTAACACACAGTGCATTAGATGTTTCATATGAAGACATAGGAATACACACAGACATATGAACACATCAGAAATCACACAGCCTTAGATGTCGTGAATCATAAGTGTTCATGTCTATTCAAGTCACTAGATGTTCATATGAATCCATATACACACACACATGTGAAGACATGTGAGCATGTATGAAAACACACAACCCTAKATGTCTTGGTTCATACGTGTTCATGTACATACAACAGAGTTGGCTCCTGAATATACTGAAGATGTTCATACAGTTCACATGTTGTTCATATATATATATATATATATATATATATATATATATAAATAATGAGACAATGTAACAAAGATTAGAAGATTAAAGAATTTGATAAAATAAGTCTATACATACAATGTATTATGTATGTATCTCACTTGTCTTAACAAAATTAAATACAYACACATGGCCTTTTACTTGGCTTGGACCCACTTCAAAATCCACAAAACCCGCTTCTTACMTGAAACTAAAACCAAAACTTAGGTTTTACGATTACTATTCAAACCATGGTTGTACTTGTATGTAAAAGAATTTAATATATATACTATATTATAAAACATTTGGTTAAACTCTTAAAAACTTTTAAAACTCTTAAAAACTTTTAAAACTCTTAAAAACTCTTAAGCTGTGATAACCAGATCCTAGTTATTACCCAAGGTATTTAATATGTGATTATTTGACTATTTGGTTACGTGATAAGCATGATAAACTAATATGTTTAATACATGCTAATATGTAAGTTTGTGCATTTGTTTGGATAAAGGTATATATATGTATGTATATTTATGTATGCATAAATATGGATGTATAAAAATATATATATATATATATATATATTTATGCATGCAAGTTTAAATGCATATGTGTATGCATGAATGCATGTGGGTTTTACATGCATGAGGTGGAAGAGATGTGGAAGGCGGTTCTAGGYTGACTTTCCATTTTGGGAAAGTATAAAAAGAGGTTTTAACCTCTTCATTTGATTCCTGCCATTTTGAGAATTTGAGAGAGAGTTTTAAAAAGGAAGTGTTGTCCGGTTTATTTCAAGAGGAGATTTCAAGTGTTGGATTTCAAAAGAAGTTGATTTCAAGAGTTTTGTGATTAAAAGCTTTTAAGGTGAGTGGTTTCTAAATCTTTTTACTACTGATTTTTATGTTTCGTATTCTTATCATTTGAAATGAAACTTTGATTATTTTGTCTAAGTGTTTATCCGGACGAAGCTTGATCGGATAAACATTTAAACCGGACAAAGCTTGATCGGATAAGGGTATAAATCGGACAAGCTTTAGGCGGTTTAGTGTCCGGATTGTCTTAAACCGGACATGCCTTGAAAGGTTTAGTGACCGGATAGTTTTAAACCGGGTAAGTCTTGAGCAGACTATTGACCGGAGTTGGTTAAACCGGTTGATTGGTGAGCGGTTTAGTCTTAAACCGGGYRAGTCTTGAACGGATTGTTGACCGGATTTGATATCCGCTCAATATGGATTTTTGTTCTAAGTGTTAAACCGTTCAAAGAGTTTTGGTGAGTTGACTGGATTAGATGTCCGGACAAAGTAGACTTTTAGTCTAAGTGTTGTAAACCGGATAGTAATTGACCGGATTAGTTGACCGGACTTGTAAACCGGGTGGTTATTGACCGGACTTGTTTTCCGGATATCTTTATGTTGAAAATTTTATAAGTGTTTAAATATTTATTTATTTATTTATGATTCATAAAAATGGTTATTTTATATCTTTGAAAATAAATGAAATATTCCTACCAAGCGTGGTGACGTAAGTCTGTTTTGGTATGGAATAAATTTTTGATAAAAGTTCCTACCAAGCGTGGTGACGTAAGTCTGTTTTGGTATTGGAACGAGATTTTGGAAAAATGTTCCTACCAAGCGTGGTGACGTAAGTCTGTTTTGGTATTGGAACGAGATTTTGGGAAATGTTTCTACCAAGCGTGGTGACATAAGTCTGTTTTGGTACGAAACTATATTTTGAAACCTT
>NC_037540.1:22110190-22111249 GCF_001531365.2 Cynara cardunculus var. scolymus | reverse complement strand
ATATATATATATATATATTTATGCATGCAAGTTTAAATGCATATGTGTATGCATGAATGCATGTGGGTTTTACATGCATGAGGTGGAAGAGATGTTGAAGGAATAAGGGTGGCATAAGTCTGTTTTGGTACGAAATTATATTTTGAAACCTTCTTACCAAGCGTGGTGACGTAAGTCTGTTTTGGTATGGAAGTGAGTTTTAAAAGGTAGTTCCCCCAGACGTGGTGACTTATGTYTGTTCTGGCTTGGAACTGGGGATGAGTACTTTCAGACGTGGTGACTTATGTCTGTTCTGATAAGTAGCTCTGATTTAATGGAGGAATAAGGDTGDCATATYAAGGAGAGGTGTACTTGGAATAAGGGTGGCATTGTCATATGTGGATGTTATTAATATAACTCTTATTATTATTACTAAATTGGATTTAATAACTTTGAATCATCATTTCTTTGTGACCTGATGAATTAAAGATATTATTCCTATTTAGAAGTGATAATTTAGATGTTATTGAGATGGGGAAAATGGTTTGACATATTAGGCAAGTTTTGCCTTAAATCTTTCCTTTTAAAGGAATGGTATTTTAATTCAAAAAGTTTTGATACTGGGAATGTTGGGTCTCTGTTTAGAGATATTTTAAAGAAGTGAGATTTTTGGGTATACTTCTTTATGTATGATATTGGGAACTGCATCATTGGTTATATTGCAGTATATTTCTAAACCAAGATAACATTATCATATTTTGGTGGTTGTCACCCTGCATTTGCAAATAGGGGATTTACTCACTAGACCCGTATGGTCTAATCCTCATTTTCTGTTTTAAATTATGCAATGCAGGAATAGCTGGGTCCGGGGATATTAAAGGGAAAGGGAAAATGTGATTATTTTCCTAATCTGTTTCCTGCTTTTGGAAGATACATGTTATATTACATGTAGTAGTACAKGATTTGTTTTGGAAATTTTATATGTAGGTTTTGTACATATAGCAATCCTTGTACTTGTGGGACCTTCTGATGTAATTCATGTTTCTATGTAATGAAATATGTGTTTTATGCAAATGTGGA
>NC_037540.1:22075759-22108071 GCF_001531365.2 Cynara cardunculus var. scolymus | reverse complement strand
TAATGTATGATTAAAATTAATCAATAATTAGTATTTAGTAATATTTATATTTTATTTATAATTAATAGTAATAAATAATAATTAATATCAATGAGGATTATAAGTCATCAAAACGATACTACAAGTAATGTTTCAATAAGCTAGTTTATGTGCATCCAAACATGTAACAAGAAAATAAGCTAGCTTATTTTTGCCAAACAATACCTAATAGTAACACTATGTATTTAACAAAAATAATGATCAATTTACAATAAAACTACAAATTTGGATACCAAATACCATTTTCAAATCTCGAAACACCGAATCGATACTTCAATGACATGGTTCCAAAAGCTCATACCATGGACCGTAGGTCTCCAATCGATCACAAATAAAAACAATACCCCACATGATAAATTCACTGAATAGAGCAGAAGGGCATAATTAGTAACTTCATCAATAAACAAGTTTCGATCCTTTCTTTTGCTCCTAAATTCATTCGTCAACATCCAAACTGACCGCGGCAACCACCTCTGTCTTTCTATTACAAGCTTTTAGTTCCAGCGGTGGCAGCCGGAGGAGGTTTGCCTGTTCTGACGATGGTTGGGACCCAAGTTGCAGTTGCTGTTAGGAAAGCAGTGATGTCTTCCATATGAAGAATGTAAAACTATTGTTTTCGAAAAATACATATTCTGAAACTTACCTTCAGTACTCTGCACGCAAGCTTTATATGTTGTAAAAAACAAATGTTTATTCAAGGAAACATGCATGGTTTTGATCCGATTAGAGTTAGGTTTTCGGGTTTGTGAGAGGTGTGAACATGAAGTTGCCAGAGAACATTGCTTCTTTATCTGCACATCCACAATCGCATTCTCCATTTCAAATTCCATAGTATAAATCATACCAAACTCATGAAAAAAAGGCTAACAATAATACTTCTAAGAAGAAAAATTTCAAGGTTGCTACGTTTTTATGTTCTTTTCCGGTGATAATCAACAGCCAAAGGTGTTCCAAGTGAATTTGCAGTCAAATTAAGGCCAAAGACTATTTTTTTTGGGTGACCGTGGGTTTCCGGGCTAGCTTAGGCACACTGACTAGCCTTCCAGCCTAGAGTCATAACAAGTGAACCTCCATGGCTACTAGGGCTTTGGCAGCGCCTGGATTCGAACCCCGGAAGATGAGATTTCCACTACATCCTTTAGTATGTCAGAGCATCTACAATAGTTGCTCCATAATTTCTCCAAAATGGAGAATGTAAAATCAAAATCTCCAATTACATCCAACTCCAACAATTTTGGAGATTCTAACATTAATTTTATTACTAAAATATTCAATACATTTAACTCTCCAACAAACTTCCAGCATTTAATTTTGAAGGGTTCTCTAAATTTTCAGATTTTTACACTCTCTACTACTTTCTCCATTTTGGAGAGAGTTTTGGAGGATCTGTTGGGGAAAAGAAAAGGATAAAAACACCATCATCTACAATTTCTCCATTTTGGAGAATTTCCAAGAGATGCTCTAAGAAGCTAAAATATCGGATTGATTTAGACACTGATCCATTATGACAGGTAGCCAGTGAGGAAGACGGTTTTTTCTTTCTTATCATGTACTGTCTAGTTTTCTTCTTATAATGGATGGTTTCCTTTCCATGTGAACTAGCGAATTGACAACTTGCTTAATAAAAAAACGTAGCAAAAATCATAGATAACGGAAAATTGTTGAACCATATGTTCAATTTGTTTTAATTTCCTACAACTATCATTGTGAATATATGTGATTATTGATCCTAACAACCAAAGCCTTTTTGCTAGGTATGAAAAATTTCTCCATAGCAGCACCGACTGAGGATCACTACGGCTTGTTGAAGGGTTAGTTGTTGACCAGAAACTTCTATGGCATATCGAAGTTTTACTTGTTTACTAGAAATCCCAACAAATGTATAAGCTTTCAAGCAGTGATTTCCCCATATATGTCAGGGTTATATTTGCTCTAAGGAACTGATTGGGTTTGAGCATACATACCAGTCCCATAAAAATGCGAATACTTTCCTTTTTTGGCAAGTTTTCACTTCAAGTTTATACTTTTTAGCCCATTAACAATCATTATTTGAAATTAGTAACTTTGACCTTGGTCCACATGTTTCCTTTTATTGTACTTGTGAAGAGGTATTTTGGACATTTGATCACTAGTAAGCAGTTTTATCAAAGTGTGCCAAGTCAAACATCGCATTTATTTTTCTTTTTCTTCTTTTGACAAAGGGAGTATAACAAACAACAGGATATGTGGGACTGCAAGCAAGTAAATCTTGAGATGGGAAAATGTGGGGTACCTGTTAATGACAAGCAAGTACATTCTCGCCGAACGTATCTTGTGAAAGCCTGAAATATTCAAATAATAAGGTTAAAAGGCGAATATAATTTGAAAGAGACATGCAAATGGTGAAACGGCTCCTACCCATGAAAATTTACAATATTTTCTTTCACCAACTCAAAAAGCCAGCACTATTATCCCAAATGCCATGTGAAAATTACAAAAATGAAAAACGGAATGTGTTAAAGACACTAGAATTTGACTAACAATGCTTTACAAAGTCAAAMAGCCAGCACTATTATCCCAAATGCCATGTGAAATTTACAAAAATGAAGAACGGAATGTGTTAAAGACACTAGAATTTGACTGACAATGCTTTACAAACTCAAAAAGCCAGCACTACTATCCCAAATGCCATGTGAAATTTACAAAAATGAAGAACGGAATGTGTTAAAGACACTAGAGTTTGACTAACAATGCTTTACAAGAACACAGGAAGCTGTGTGGTAGACATGTACTGAATCAAAGCTTAATAGCCATACCTCCCAAGTGTCTGACAAAATACCCAAGGATGTTACATGTTATGTGTTGTATGTGGCCAAAGAAGAGGATATAATCTCATTTATGGCGCGAAAAAATGAATTAACCCAAGGTTAAGAACTTACCAGGACAGCAGGTAATGCAGCAGGATCTAGCTTAGATGGACCATCTTCAGAGAAGAAGACATTCCTACAGAACATGTAAGCAAAATTATGAAACAAAAGCAAACTGGGATTCAATAGCAGATCAACTCCAAACAGCAAAATGTGCAAAGATGTTTATGCAACATATGATGTCACATCTGCTCAATTTATGTCTACACCATGCCAAAGAGCAAAGCTTTATACATGTCAAAGAGGTCATGCAAGTGCAACATCCAACAAAGCATTTTAAACCAGCATTAATTTACAGATTTAGCGCCTTTGTGCATGTATTGCTTGTTTACATCCCAAATCAGATTTAGAATTTTCGTACTCAAGCTCATGGACTAAGATGCAATACTTGGCGCAAAATGTCATGTTACATTATCTGGGTTAACTGAGTTACTAGAGCCAGGTTGAGCTAGCTATATAGTTTGAACAAGCTTCAAATTGGACTTAAGTCACATGACGAGGTCAGCAGCCATCCCAAGCACGATTTAGACAACGAGCTAAACAATATCAGGTCTGCCTTGTTCAAATATCAGGAACCCAACACCCATCAGAATCCCCTTAGAACATCAACTAATATGATTTTCTTTTTATACCGACTAATAAAGAATGTAGTGAACTTAGAACACAGATTTCATCATGCATTAAAATCAATTTCTAAAACAATTATAACTCAATACCTACTCCCCCCCTCTTTCTACTTTCATTGTGCAACTCAATAAACCTCGTATATCTGCTTTTAATCCATACTAAAATTGAGTTGTTATAGCTTGCTATACGGAAGTCCAAATCTCCTCTATCCGTACCACTGCTAGCCGTAACATTATCACAGATCCAAAACTTTTTGGTATGATAGAAATAAAGCCAGACTACCAATTTCTACATTAAGAAATTTTATATGCCCCATACATCAAATAGAATCAAAGTTCAGAGGTCTTATGACCAAATACAGTCACTCGCATATACAAATTAATCAAAAACAGACCGTAAGTAAACTGCAAGTGTAGGCCTATCATAAGACAATAAATCGAGATCATCTCAGATTATAAAAGGGCCGGACAGTCAAGTGGATGAGCCTAGTAGAACCTTCTATTTTCCTGGTTCTCTGTCTCAAAAAAGTACATACTTCCTAAAAGATTACTAAATGCTTCAATGATGGATGCCAAATAAACCATCCTCTGAAAAGATACAAGATGGAGCAGATGGAATTCAAAAAACAAACAAGTAATGAATTCCTTAAGATGGAGCGGATAGAATTTAAGAAACAAACAAGTAGTGAATTCCTTACTTCCATATTGCTTTCTGCAACTCATCCGGTTTAGCTTCTGGAAGCATGGCGGTATCAAAAGCAACAATATTGCCATAAAATACTTTTTCCAACTCCCTCATCCATTTAGACAACAGTAAATTAACCTGCACTCCAATAAGAAAAAAGAACTATATTACTGATATAGGATTTGTGTAGTCGCAAGAAATGGATCCTTCACATTAATCAAGATACTATGGATTTCCATGCCCTAAGCTAACAGGCATGCATAAAAGATACTTGGAACATCAATGTCCCACAATAGCTGAAACGATTTCCATTTTTTGGATTTTCCATGTCAAATGCAAGATTACTCGGTTTAGTTGATGTAATACATGAAATACCAACTTATTGTACTCCTCCATCATTACAAAACTTACTCGATTGATTTGATATGCAATTGGGTGTACCACAATCCCTACCTCAACTTTCAAATTTTCATGTTGCTCAAAGGATTAGAAACTTTCTTCGAAATTTTTTCACCAAGATTGTCATCTAATTCATTAATATGCTACTTGAAAGCAGGTGCATTTTCAGAAATTAGATACAGTCTAATATACTCCTTACTGCGGGTCAAGAGTCATTTGCTGTGACCATTATGGGGGAGAGACCAAGAGAGTAATAAAACAAGATTAAAGATGCAAAAAAAATCCTAAAAACTTAGTGACATCCTATTTAGTCGGATAGCAAGAACATTCATGCTTGTGAGAACTTTAACAATAAGAACATATTTCCATCTAGCAAGAAATTCTCTTCTACCATTAGGAGGCCAATTAACAACAAGATATAAAATTAATAGCCAAAAAGTCTATCAATGCAGACTACCGACCCCAGCTTTTGAAACTCTCATCTCCAGATCATGATTATAGATTTCGTACACATATTGCCCCAATTCAACACCTTCCTTTCCTTCTGCTTTCAAGCGACGCAAACATAACCACATGTGTAATACGAGCATGCAGAATGTTGTTCTAAAGGTTTTCTCCAAGCTAAAAACTGCATGCCAAAGTAAATTTTATCTATTAAAAGATAGAGACTCTGCATATATCTCAAGAAAGCACAGCAGAAATTAAGCAAGAGCAGAATTGGTTACAGCACAAATAGCATAAAGTCTGAGTATTTATTTTAAATTATAGAACATAGGAAATTGCAGCAAATCAGGTATCTCCTCTCTCCTAGAAAGCAAAACTTTCACCAAACTAAACACTCCCAACAGGCATGAAACTATCATTTATGAAACATTGGGAAGTAACAACCATGACTAAAACAGGATTTAGGAATAGGTTAAATGGGTGTGGCAAAAATCTCAAAAGGGAAAATAGTTAGATATTACAATTCCTGCATGCATAACTTGGTTATCTATAAACACAAACACGCCTTATCTTGTGATCCAAAAGAACGCTAAACAAATAATAGATGAAAAGAACAAAAAAATAAGAGACAGCTGGGATCATTGCTCCAGTGTGCTTATGATATGTGCAGATCCACTCCCTCCATCTAAAATAAATGCAGCAATTTCCTTTGTACGATATCGCAAGCTAAATGCAACATTTCTATTTTTTGACAATGTTTCAACCAAAATTACCTATTTTCCGACTATTAATAATTACAAAACATTTATTGCATTAATAATTACTAATAATAGATGAAAAGAACAAAAAAATAAGAGACAGCTGGGATCATTGCTCCAGTGTGCTTATGATATATGCAGATCCACTCCCTCCATCTAAAATAAATGCAGCAATTTCCTTTGTACGATATCGCAAGCTAAATGCAACAATTCTATTTTTTTGACAATGTTTCAACCAAAATTACCTATTTTCCGACTATTAATAATTACAAAACATTTATTGCATTAACTTTGGTCCACGAGATTCCTCAATTTTATGATTATTGTCAGGCATCTCATATATAATACAAAAACATCTTAAACTGTTTGCCTAGTTAATCGTAGCATTCATTTTCTGTGATGGTGGAAATATTAAAGTTGTTCATCACAACCAATACACTCATTCACATTGGCCACTGACTGCAAAGGTCAAGTGAGGGATCCATACAACAAAAAGCATCTTGACATGTTTGACATACAACACCAACAAAAAATTTCAGCTTGCCTGTTTTACACGCATGAATACTTACAATATACGATTATAATAACCTATTTTCCAATCTAGATAACCTTAGCCACCCGGTAATAACAAAGCAACAATCTCATGTTGGGGGTCAAAAGATTGTCTTGAGTTTATCCATCTAGAAGGTGGTGTATCTGAGAAAAGTCTGAGAATGCAAAAAAATCATAGTTCATTTCCCATAGCAATTCAAGTAGAAGTATATTTCTTGGAATGCAATTTTGGTGGATCAAAAAAAAGTCTAAGGTCATATACAGACAATAGATTAAGGCACTAAGCACTGTCTTGAGGCATATACAACGACAGAATTAGGCATAAACCTAACTGAAACTAAACAATAAATCCTAGGATAATTAATTTTAATTTGAAACTTCAAATCCATGAAACTAATGAACCTATAGGCTATAGATGTGGTCAGGCATCTACCTTAGCAGTGGCAAAGGCTTGACAAAGACTAGTTTTAACTATACTATAGGGCAACTCAATCAAATGAACATTTAAGAAAAATATGCTATCTTATCAAGATGAGAACAATCAAAGACTAACCGTCATAAATGGCAGGTTTATCAGCTTGAGATACAACACGGCGGTAAATAACATTTGCTGCTCGAATAGACGTGCTCTGTTTGCTATAGAACAACATCAACTTGAGGAGAAACTGGCGGATACCCTCGTAGTTAGGCTCCTCAATCCTCAGAGGGGATTCAGGTGGCAAGGCTAAAGAACAAGGCTTGGAACGGAACATCTTACTCAGATTTACCTGTGGAAAGCAGTGCACGTTTATCAACACAAAAATGAATAACTTAACAGTAAATTACCACCAGTGTTATAATAGATAAGTTGAATCAAAAGAAGAGCACTGATGCAAATTGATTGTAGTCGGTAGCTTTCTTATTGAATTGAGTAAAAGGAAATGGAAATACAATGGATTACATGGCTTTCGAGAGGCCGGTTCTCTCCCTTAGAGCTTGCGCCCTTTTACAATCTCACAAAACAGAATACCAGCTCCACTAACAAACTTCCCACTATAAAGGAGTTGTCTCTATTATTCTATTGAGAAAGTACCAAACTACCCTCCACTTATTTACAACTAAAGTAAACTTCAACTACTTAGATCTTCTTTTATATGTAAAGCGAATAGTAGGCTTATCAATACCTCCCCCCAAAGCTTTCACCTTGTCCTCAAGGTGATTATTAGGAAACTGCCGAGCCAAAGCTTCCAGATTCTCCCAAGTCGACTCGAAATCAGACAGCCCTTTCCACTTGACTAACACTTCCAAACTTTTTGCATCATTTTTTTCCACCCTTCTGACCTCCAACAAGGCTTTTGGCTCTACTTGTAACACCATATCAGCAAATACTTGAGTTGGTATGTTCTTTGCAACCAAACAATTCCCGACAGCTTTTCTAAGTTGAGATACATGGAAGACAGAATGTATCTTTACTCCCTCCGGTAAGTCTAAACAATAAGCGACTTTTCCAAGACTTTGTAAGGACCATAAAATCATGCAATCAACTTTGGACTATTCCCATTCACAAAGGGATTTTTGTCGATAGGGTCTAAGCTTCAGAAACACCAAATCATTAACAACAAAATCCACCTCGGTTCTTTTCAAATCAGCTTGCTTTTTCATTCTACACTGCGCCTTCAAAAGATGCATTCGCACCTCATCCCATATCTCATCTCGACTCATCAATTCCATGTCCACTGCTTGTACCACAGCCGAAGCATCTTTATAACGTAATAAAGGAGGAGGATCCCGTACATACAACACCTTGAACGGAGAACATTTAAGAGTTGTATGATAGACCGTGTTGTATGACAGTTCTGCCCATGACAACCATTTGCTCCATTGGCAGGGTCTATCCGAAATCCAGCATCTCAAATATTGTTCCAGCCCTCTGTTCACCACTTCGGTTTGACCATCCGTTTGTGGATAATAAGCCGAACTAAATTTCAGAGTCGTTCCTTGCAATTTGAACAATTCTTTCCAGAAGTTACTTCGGAATACTTTGTCACGATCATAAACGATTGAATTGGGTACCCCATGCAATCGGATTATCTCCTTAGAAAATACCTCCGCTACCGATTGAGCCGTAAAAAGATGCTTTAAACCCACAAAGTGAGCGTATTTGCTGAATCTATCTACCACCACCAAGATAGAATTCAAACCACCTGAAATTGGTAGTCCCTCGATGATATCCATCAAAATGTCACTCCAAACTGTATCTGGAAGAGTCAACAGCTGTAGTAACCCCGCCGGTGAACCACTTAAGACTTTGTTCCTCTGACATGACTCGCATTCTTTAACCATATTATGTACGTCCTTCTTCATATCAATCCAGAATAACTCGGCTGCCATCCTATGGTACGTTCTTTCTTCACCGTTTTGTCCCCCGATCGGTGACGCATGGAATTCTTCAAACAACTTCGGAATAATCATCGACTTTATGGGCACCACCAATCTACCTTTAAAGAATAACAATTCTTGTCTTACTTCGAAACCTTTATGTCGGCTAACATCTTTCAACACTTCTTTTATTTTGACCAAAAAATCATCTTTTTCTAGTTCTTCTTTCAAACTTTCCCACTGTCTTCGTGTTGGTACACTCAAATTAGATAACTCTACCTCTTCATGCTTACGAGAGAGTGCATCAGCAGCTTTATTAGCACTCCCTTGTTTGTAAATGATCGAAAAATTATATCCCATTAGTTTACTCATCCAATTCTGATATTCCGGTTCCACCACTCGTTACTCTAGCAAATAACGTAGACTCTGTTGATCGCTGCGAACCGTGAAATGTCTGCCAAGCAGATAGGGTCTCCACTTCTTCACAGCCAACACTATGGCCATCAATTCTTTCTCATAAGTCGACTTTTGCCTTGCTCTTGTGCCTAGAACTTGACTGTAATAAGCCACGGGCTGTTCATTCTGCATCAAAACAGCCCCAACCCTGTCCTGGAAGCATCCGTCTCGAACACAAACTCGGCTGAAAAATCAGGCAGCTTCAACACTGGTAGTGAAGACAATATTTTCTTCAATTTCTAAAAAGCCTCTTGTGCTTCCTCAGTCCAACCAAATTGGTTTTTTTTAAGTAAATCCGTGAGGGGACTAGCTATAACTCTATATCCCTTCACAAATTTTCGATAATATCCCGATAACCCCAAAAAACCTCTCAACTCCGTAATGTTTCGAGGTACCTTCCACTCTAAAATCGTTTTGATTTTAGAATCATCTACCTCTACTCCTTTACTTGAGATCATATGACCCAAGTAACCCAGTCTTTCTTGACCAAATTCACACTTCTTTTTATTGGCATATAATTTGTTTTGAGATAACAATTGGAACACTAATCTCAAATGGTCAATGTGTTCTTCCTCCGATCGACTATACACCAATATATCGTCAAAAAACACTAGCACGAACTTTCTTTAACAGTCTTTAAAAACCTAGTTCATCAATCCTTGAAAAGTGGAAGGGGCATTTACAAGACCGGAAGGCATTACTTTAAACTCGTAGTGGCCTTGATGCGTTCTAAAAGCTGTCTTTTGAATGTCTTCATCCTTCATACGAATCTGGTGATACCCCGATTTCAGGTCGAGTTTGGAGAACACTTTAGCACTGTATAATTCATCTAGCAGCTCATCGATCATCGGTATCGGAAATTTATCTACCACCGTAGCCTTATTGAGAGCTCTATAGTCGATGCAAAACCTCCAACTACCATCTTTTTTCTTGACTAACAAGACGGGACTTGAAAAAGGACTGTTGCTCGGCTGAATCACCTCTGCTTCCAACATTTCTTTCACCAACTTTTCTATTTCATCTTTCTGGTAGTGTGGGTAACGATAAGGTCTCACGTTGACTCCATCTGTTCCCTCCTTCAACATAATTTCATGTTCCTTACCTCTCCTTGGTGGTAACCCTTTTGGCATATTGAATACTTGCTCAAACTCTTCGAGAACAGATTGTACCTTCGGCCCTACTTCCTGCACTTCATCATTCATCAATGCATAGGCTCCCAACTCCACTAGAACAGCTTGTCCTTCTTGTTGGATCAATTTCCCCATTGCCTTTAATGAAACTAACGATTTCCCTAGAGCGGGATCACCTTTCAGCGCCACTGATTTACCTCCGATCGTGAACTTCATAACTTGTTGTTTCCAATTAGTGTGCGTTGCTCCTAAGGTTTCCAGCCATTGAATCCCCAAGATCACATCACTGTTTCCCAATTGTATGGATAGAAAGTCTTCTACCACCTCCAAACTTTGCACATTCAACACAACATGCTTACAAATCCCGTCACTCTTCACTTGGTTCCCCATTCCCATCATTATAAAATACTCCTTCGTTTTGTCAATATTCAAATTCAACTTATCTACGATATCTTTGGAAATGAAATTGTGAGTTGCTCCACTATCAATGAGGATTACCACCTTTTGACCTTCTATGCATCCTTTCATTTTCATAGTTTTCGGATTCGTTAGGCCTACCACCGAATTAAGATGAACTTCTACTTCTTTACTCACCTCAATCACGTCAGCTGTATTCAGCACTTTACCGTCCTCTACTTCGCTACCAGAATCCATTGTTTCCTCCTCTTGTACTAACAAAACCTTCAACTCTTTTTTCTTACACTTATGGCCTGGAGAATACTTCTCATCACAACGATGACAAAGGCCCAAAGCTCGTTTCCGTTGAACCTCCTGATCCGACAGTCTTCTATACTCCGATCTCGAGTTGTTTATCGAATTGTTCATCGAACTAGAACTGTTAACTGATTCAGCCCCACCGGTAGCAAACCTATTACCCAAGAACGTCGGAAATGATTTTTTTGGCACTGAGAATGTTCTTTCCTTAGCGATCACAGTATTTTTAACTTCGATTTTCATAGCCATCTCCATCGCTTCCTCAAGTGTTACTGGATTGAGAAGTCTAACCTCAGCTTTGATCGAATTCTCCAAACCGTTGATGAATTGACTCATGAATACCTCTTCCGTAATTCCTTCTAATGGTGCCGCCAATTCCACAAACTTCATCCTAAATTCATCAACTGTACCTTCCTTTTTTACAGCCAAAAATTGCTTGCATAAAGTTCCAGCTGCTGCCAATCTGAATTGACGAAGAATTAATTGACGCAAATCCTCCCATCATGAAATCGGATGCCGACGATTCTCCCACTGAAACCATTTTAAAGCAGTACCTTCAAACGCTATAAAGGATACGTCAATTTTTTCATGTTACGTCAATTGATTTAGATAAAAATAGCGTTCCGCACGAAGAATCCATCCATCAGGATTGGTTCCGTCGAAAAAAGGAATTCCAGCTTTCGACCTTTCACAGCAAAGAGTCGACTCGATCCCTGCCACTCCTCGTTCTTCCTCTTAGATTTCGCCGTTTCCTCCCCATCTTCACCGTCCGATGATCCTGACGTAATCACCCTAGCTGATACTTCGTTGCTTAATTTTCCAATTGCTAAAAAATCTTCTCCAAATTCTTCTCCATTAGCTGTTGATTCTTCTCAATTGAACCAACACAGCTTTCCAAATCATCTATTCTGGCTGTCGCACTTCTCGTTCCCATGGTTGGATCGAACTCGCTCTGATACCAATTTGATGCAAATTGATTGTAGTCGGTAGCTTTCTTATTGAATTGAGTAAAAGGAAATGGAAATACAATGGATTACACGGCTTTCAAGAGGCCGGTTCTCTACCTTAGAGCTTGCGCCCTTTTACAATCTCACAAAACAGAATACCAGCTCCACTAACAACCTACCCACTATAAAGGAGTTGTCTCTATTTTCTATTGAGAGTACCAAACTACCCTCCACTTATTTACAACTAAAGTAAACTTCAACTACTTAGATCTTCTTTTATATGTAAAGCGAATAGTAGGCTTATCAAGCACCCATTTGATATCAGAATAACCCGAAATTTATTTGTAAGGTTACACATTCAGTATCCCAATGTTATGAGGGCCTTAGAGAAAAAAGTTAATAAAAAACAAACAACCAATGACCGTATTCAAGATCTTAAAAATCCAGAGGGGAAAATCAAAATAGTACTACCTCAGCTCAACAAAGAGTCCATTTTGCACCCAAAACAAACTTGTTTCCAAATACGATTCCTCTTTTAGTATAAAAATATCTTATGTACTGAAGTTCACCACTCATGATAAAATATAACCATAATCTTGACGAATGTTAGAAACTGGGAGTATTTATAATGCTTGTTTGAATTAAAAAATCCATATTTCTAAATGGGAAGTCTGACTAACTTAGATTCAGTTCTAAACCAAGCCAGTGAATTGAAGTCCCCTCAAACATTACCGCTATCAAGAAAAAATGAAAACCCACAAAGCGGAAAAACTGACGATGGAAGGAAGTACCTCTGATTTAGCAGTATAGTTTTTCTCGGAAGCATCTGAAGCTACCGGCACCTCTACGGCCGCAATCCTAGAAATTCGCCGGCAAGGGAAAACAAACAAATCTGAAGCCATATCTGATTTAGTCTGTCGCCCTACCCTGTAAATATTAGCTAGGGTCCTGCTCCATCGAGGCATCATTGCAGTCGCAACAAACCTATTAAAAAACAAAATTCCTTAAAACAGTTAGAGAAATCGGAAGAAAACGGAGAGGGATTTGAGGGTGAAGAATAAGAAGTTGTCTATAAGAAAACACGCAGATCATAAGCAGACATGGAGAAGAAAGGCATTACGTGTAGCTGTCTGTTGATGCAAATGGAGATTTTCCGTCAATTTTTGTCGAAGGTCTTAAACCCTAAAACAAATGCAAAAAGAGCTAACGGTGCTAACAAAATATTTTTGAGAATAGAATTTAGTAAGCAACTTGTCAAGTCGATGAAATATGGTGAAGAAATAAGAATGTTATCCGACATAAGTAAAACAATAACCAAAAATCTTATTCAATAAGGTTGGACGACTCTCACCACGGAAAACGTTTACCGGATAAATTGATACATACGATACTGTTTTGATAGATTAAAAATCTTATCCGATAAATTGTTATAATAATAGCTATGATTCATCTTCAATTAATTATTTGAAGTGCTAAAAATATGTTTGAAGTGCTTCTTGATTGATCAAAAATAATTCATGTTGAAATATACTTAAGGTAGTGTTTGTTACGCAGACTGGACGGGACAGGACGGGACGGGACAGGACGGGACTAATTGTCTGTCCCATGTTTGGTACAACTAGGACAGGACGGGACAAAACTGTTAAAATGACCATATTATCCTTAAATGTTGTTCAATGTTATTTTGTATCATATAATGATTATAAAATGACAACAAATCAACTAAAATATGGAATGCCATGATAATAAACTTATGAAATTGCAAACATACAGGTGACAGTTTCCTATCACACATRTTCTACCCACAATCTTGAACTAACTCTTGAGGCAATAAAATCAACTATGGCATTTCCATTCTACAAGATGATAGTTACCTAGATTCTAATGGTACTCAAACGACCAATTCCTCAACTATAGTAAAATCAACTATGGCATCTCCATCAGTTCCTTTTTTACGCAGAAATTTGAACATGCATGTGGGTTTTTAATGGTACTCAAACGACTTAGTAAGAGGATTTTGTTAGGGTTTACAGTCAAGAATCCAAGAAAAGAACGATGTGGAATCGATTTTGTTAGGGTTTACAGTCAAAAAGAAATCAGAAATCGACGCAGCAAAGAATCGCAATAATGAAATCGACGCAGCAAAAAGAAATCGATGCCAAAAAAGAAATCATACCGATATGGAAGGAGGCGGTGGAAGGAGGCGGTGTGGAAGGAGGCAATGTGGAAGAGCTCTGGTCGTGGAAATGTGGGTGTGAAAGAGACGATGATAAGGAGGGTTTAGTTTTTTTTTTATTGGATTTTAAGGTAAGATAGCAAATTTGTATTTAGTCTCTTTTTGTTCCATCAGATTTTAAAATAGTCTCATTTTGTCCCATGTAATTTTTGTCCATGGCATACCAAATAAGGGATTATTTTTTTTTTCCGTCTCGTTCCATGTAGTTTGCATAACATTGGTGCAATTGATAAGATCTACTTTTTGATTAAAAAGTGTTAAAGAGAGATAATTATATTATTTTGCAAAACAGTTAATTTGTTTGATCCAGAAACAATATGATTTGTTTCTAGAAAAGTAAAAATAAAAGCAAGATGCTTTGTTTCTGTCTGCCGCATTTATTAGATACAACTGTAAACAGGTGTACCATTATCATCATGCTTCGTTTAGAGAATTTTGTCTACTAGTCTTTTGAGAGTTTTGTCTTTGAAAAAGAGAGATAAGAATGAAACATATTCTAACTCAAATAAATTGTAATTTTTATATATGTTTTGTTTTAGTTGGATGATAATTTAATAATTAAAAATGGATTAAAACTAAAAACTCAATTATATATTAGATAATAAGATATAAAGACATAAATTTAACTAATTTACTAAAAGTATTTAATATACAAAAAAAAAATTATTATAAAGACATAAATTTAACAAATTATTGTATTTGATTGTGTTTATCTGCAACTAGTTACACGAATTCAGATATGAAGCTTTAATACCTTCTACTTACGCACAATCTATTTGTAATCTAGTTTTAAATAATATGCATTAATAAACAGTACTTTATGCATAAAAAGTGGTTTTTAAGAGTTTTTGTCAAATGCTTTATAATATAGTATAGATACCTAGCCAAATTGGATGGAATAAAAATTTCATTCCCGCAAGGTCCTCTTTTCCCGTACGTCGCTACATCTCTTGATAAATCCATGTATTCCATTGATTTTTGGAAAAAGAAAAGGAAGTCTTGGAATCGAAATTGACACCTAATTCATTTTTCTATATCAAATCTAAGGTGAACTTAGAAGCTTATCAACATTAAATTGTATTGTTTTTTTTTTTTTTTTGAGGTTGAATGGAACATATTTTACATTTTTCAAGTTAGACATAACAAGTTTGTATTGAAAACATTGTATGAAACAATTTTTAATCGATTATATTGGTTTAACGGCATAGCATCTAACGATTGTTATAACAATTTATGAGTATTAAGCAAACGACATCATTCATTTTCATTTTCGTTCTCATTCTTTACAATGAACCAATAGTAGATGATTAGTACCATCATTCTATCTCCAAGACCTAGATATTATCATATTGTGTTTGTTCGTTTCAGGAATAAATGTACCAATATTTTTTAATAAAGAAAATTAAAAAATATAAATCAGATAACATATAAACCGAATAACATGTCCCTCCCTTCGCTAATTTCACCCTTCCATATCTAAATATAACTAAATTTACTCATTTTTTATCATAATATAATAAACATGGGCTTGTGATTCCCATGAATACAAGAGTTTTGGAATCAGAATCCAAAATCTGAAACAAAAGCCCCTCATTTTGTATTTGCCAAAACATTACAAACTGCTGCAAAATTTGAACCTATTAGAACTTGCAGATATCTGCTAAATGAATTTAGAATGTTACAAATACTGGCGAAGGCTTTCTCCACTCATCGTTTCCATTTCCTTTAGAATTTCTTGAGCAAGCGATTTGACAGATGGTTCTACGTCTTCTAGCAATTCGCCAAGGAACGGTATGGTTTCCGGCAACAATACTAGATACTCCTCCCTTAGATTCTCTACCATGTACTTCACTATCTTTAATCCTAGTATTCGACTGCGTACCTTCTCACTTCGTGTTTGCATCAATACCTACATAATAAACATTCGAAAGGAGGGTATCATACACTTTTCTGGACCATCCTCATGATAAAGTTTATATAAACCAAATACACCCCAGTACGTCTGACTCAAAAGCAGGGTCTGGGAGAGTTGGGATGCATGCAAACATGATCTTTTACCCCCCCCCCCCCAAAAAAAAGCAGAATGGCTGTTTTCAAGGTGTGAGTAAAAGCGAAAGAAAATAACCAAGAGTAGCACATAGTAAGCAGCAGAAAAAAAAGGCACAAAAAACGTATATAGGGTGGCTGCTTTATGTAATAGCAACTCTACCCTTTGGGGTGGACTTGTCTGTACATATCCTACTCCCATACCCTACTTTCAAGTGGGAGATATTGGGCTTGTTTGGTTTAGCTAAGAATAAGTGGCACTACTAATATTATTAGGATGGTTGACCTTATGAACCCACATACTTGTCTTTTCATTGTAAACTAATAATTGTTCTTACAAAGATGCAGAAAAAACAATTGTTGGCAAGAATGGACATTGTATGTCTAAAAGTTGTTCACTCTTACATGTGCTATTTATTTTCTTTGCATTTCTGCAGAAGATGGTTAATTTGCAACGAAAAGCCAAAAAGATCGGTCAGCAACTGCTTGGCCAATGTTCAGCAGTAGCCACCCGAAATATATGTCATTGGTAACTAGTAACTAAAATCTACACATTAGACCATTCATGGAGCATGATCTCAAAATAAATTACATTTTCCCAAGTAACTAAAAACTACACATTAGAGCCATGAGGAACTCTCTTAGTCGCATAAAAGTTGCATTAATTAATAAAGAACAGTTTTAGTGTTTGATATCTATGAAATGTTTGTACTAAATGACATAATAAGATATACTCTTTTGAACCCAAATCTGCAGATATTTAATTAATTCTAACTTGAAAAGTAAATGTTGTGATTCTAATGGGATGGAGGGTAATTGCTAACTTGAAACACAGTGTATAAATGCAAACAAATGAAACAGACCCAAGACTAACCTCATGATTGAGTGGTTTCCACAGAAGGTCACTGGCAGATGTAACAGCCATTTGCCCAACACAAGAAACCAACACATCATCAACCTCGTTCACTGAGGGTACGTCTGGATGCTGTTCGAGAGAGCTTGGTGGATCAACAACAAGTTGTGAGATGATAGGTTTCAACAACTCCTGCAGACAAAATCCAGGACCCAGTTTCAACTTGGATCATATATGACAAAATATCTTTCTAAGTATGATTAAATGCCACTATCGAAAATGAATTAGCTCGATGACTGTATATGAAAGTGTAGCAAAATAAATTTAATCCTCTAGCATAACACAAAGGGCTGAAGCAATTCGGTTCTTCATTTTTGGAGCTATAATTAACCATATTCTATGGGTGCAGCGGTGATTGATGCATGATACAAAGATGCCAAGTAATTTGATAGAACAGAGTTAGAGAGTTGTACAACGAAATAAAATAGAAAAGAACTAACAGCACTTTGCTTACTTGGAAATTTGAGGAGTCAAGAAACTCGAGGTTTCCAGTGTCATAAAGGAAACATCTATGTAGAGACGACAACACCAGCGCTCTTAAATGCCACTTTCCAACAGACAAACTAGAATTCTCCTGACCTTTGTTTATATTCGGGTCCACAAGCTTTGCCTTCTTCTTTCGAGTTGGACCAGGTCGTGCAACATCATCACTCAGATGCCGCACCAACCCATTAAGAAAGTACTTGAAGTATGGAACAAACAAAGATCTATGCATCACAGTAAAAAAAAATTAGAAGACTACATAGAAAACAACATGAGCAGGCAATCAATTCATCATAATCAACGAAACCTTCCGACCTATTTTTGTAGAGTAAACTAGGTTTTCATCCGTGGTTTGTTGAAAATTCCTATTTACATCTTTTGTAGAGTAAACTAGGTTTTCATCCGTGGTTTGTTGAAAATTCCTATTTACATCCTTGTGTTTTCGATATTACTTTTTTTGTCCCTGTGGTTTACAATTTATTGTTGTTTTCGTCACTCATGCTTAACAGCAAAACCACTGTCGAAACAAGTCTCAGAGATGAAAACAGCAACGATGTGCAACCCTTCGAAAACAGTAATTTCGGAAGCACAGGGATAAAAGTAACAATTTTTAACATGCCACAGGGACGAAAATCGTAGTTTATTCTCTTTTTTAAATTCATGGCCTTCCAACAGATTTAAGAACGCTTCTCCCTACAATAGAACGCCTTAATATCTGTCAAAAGGTCTCGCATTAAAAAAATCTATCAGAAGATTATCCTCATCAACCACTAAAAGGAAAAATAAATATGAGCAACTCACCGATGGCTGTCAACAAGCTTCTGTATCAAACCGAAGAAAGATATTGCCCTGTCGATATTTGCATGCCCTGAATCTTCAGTTTGTTCCGCATATTCCGACCACTCAACACACCTAATAAAAAGAGGCTTAAACATGTTCTCCGTAAGTTTCATTGTAAGAGCCACCATTGCATTGATGACATCCTTCTCAACAGCCGCAATATTCTCGACTGAAGCAGGGTGTTGCCGACGAAGATCGAGAGCAAGCAAGCACAGGTCAAAAATATTTAAGTAATAGGCAGATATAGATAATCGATCCATCGTACTAATGAAATTCCCTAACATCTGAAAAGTAATTGATAACGCTGAATTCCCACATTTGATTGCTTCAGAGTATATCTTCAAGAGAGGTGGAAGCGACAGTCGAACCTGGTAAAACAAATTATTTCAAAATAAGATTCAGCTAAAAAAGTGAGAGCCAAGCTAATACAAGACCCATGTCAAATTTTGAGCTAGCGTTATAACTTACAGGAATTTTTCCTGTTATAAGTTTTTGCACCGCATCAGCTTTCAATGTCAATTTCGAACTGGAGTTGTTTGCATACTGAGGACGCAAAATTAGAAGTTCGAGAATTTGACCAAGATACGGGTTTAAGAAACCACCAAGCTTATCGATGACTGCCTCTATTGTAACAAGAATAGACATGAAGAGAGGTTCTTCCGAATTTGATGAGATGCTCGAACTGATATCATCAGTGTCTTTGATTTCTGGCTTTTTACATGAAGAGACAGAATGACACCTTCGAAAGACATGGTCCATGATGCTGGGAAGCTCAGAGAGAGCTCTAGGACCAAGCACGTTAATCAGTGCACCAACAGTCCGGAAACAGCCAGAGGAGAAAGCCAAGTCGTCGGAATGTATATGCTTAATAACAGTTGCTAGACATACGTTGAAAATGGAATCACTAGAAGAAAATACAGTCACTAAAACTTCAAGGGTAGAAACTGCAGCGAGTCTCAAGGAACCATAATTCAAACTATTAGCACGGTCATCAACTATCTTCAAGATCTCATGGCACATTTTCTCGAAGCATTGCAATGTAAGTTCATCAAAACAAAGCCATGAGCTTCTTACACTTGGGTTCAATACCTTCCTATGATGCTTCTGAGTCAATGTGCTGCACTCTTTAGCCATCTCACATAGAAGCCCCAGAGCCTGTAAGAAGAAATAAATGAGCCAATAAGAGCACCAGCAAAATGCAAATAATATAGTATACCAAGGTTCATAGACAATCATACCAATGTTTCTGCAAAAAGATGTACAAAATATTGATGAACAGATGACACAAAACTATGCATTTGTTTCATAAATTGTTGTAGAACTCGGTATAACTCACAAGGTCATTATGCCAAGCTAATTAGGGTATGAAAATAGAAATTTAATCTCATGCAAAACATCTTAAGGCAGGAATTGATATTAACACCAAAAGATGCTAAATATTGTAGAAGAATTGTCTGTGATTTGGAAAAGCAAAGAAACCTATATTTTAAAGGTTTTTGATACATCCGGATTGAAAGAAGAAATGGATAGCGACCTTAGGGGTTTCGAAATGGAAGTTGGAGGCATAGTTAGGGAATGGATCTTGTGTTAATGAGAAATGAAAATGGTAGTCATAGGGAAAAGCAAGGTGGATAACACAGAAAGCTTTGGAGTACAAATGGAACTGAAATGTAATAGAAGGTGGTGAGGCAGAATGTTCAAAGACAAATTCACATAACCTAACTAGTTTCAGGTAGAAGGCTTGTTAATTTTAGAGCTATGGTCATACTCACAAATAGAGTTGAGTGAACACACAAGCTCAAATTTTGGAAGAAAAAGAGTAAGACACATTTAAAATTCTATCACATCTGATATCGTGCGACACACAAAAAAAGAACGAGTTGTGATGGCCACATCTTCTTCCTCCATAATTAGACCCCACAACAAAGTGATCAATACTAAAAGCAACAGCTACAAGTGCCACCACCATCATAATAACCCTCCAAAAATGAAACAAACCTCACCACCAGAACATGCTCCTTTGTCACCAGCCCCTAAATCTCAACAAACAATACCACATTATTTATTAAGCAATTCGGGCACATCCAACATTTCATTGAACACACCAAAAGGTATGCTACAGTGGAGAAAAATAAAACCTATCACTGATGAAAGATGATCAATTGATGAAAAGTAAGCTTGTTAAAAGATTGCAGAATTTCTCTTTAATTCCAGAACATGATGGGGAGAGAGAGAGAGAGAGAGAGAGAGAGAGAGAGAGAGAGAGAGAGCGTGCAAAGGAGATTTATCCCATCATCCATGAACCAGGCTCTTGGGTATTAAGGTGTAGATAAAAAAATCTATATGGGACGCTCAGTGGTAAAGCAGCTAGAAATGTTGTCTAGTTGGTTCTGATGGCTAAAACCCTTCAGAGAGTATTATTTACATGTGCTGTATTGCAAAAAGCTAAGAACATAGACTGCTATGGATACCATTATCTTATAATTCTTCCCTTCTATAATATTAATAAATGATGCCAGATGACCATTTCATGATGCAATTTACTGGTTAGTTCTCAAGGATGCTTTTTATGAGATTCGGCTCTTAAAAGTTTCCTTCAGTAAACTGTATTAAGTTCTATAATCTTCATATGAAGCGTTAACATTTCTTCAACACTTATACTACATGCAAACTACAACACTGTAGCTGACAGCCTTACATGATAGATAATAGTATCAGTCGCCCTCAATCTATGGTAACTCCAAAGTTGTGCAACACTTCAAAACAACAAAGCACCATAGAAGATGGAAGGTTAATTATTTAATCACTCACTACATAAATGTGGGTTCTAATGTTAAAAGGGGTTAGACAGAGTAGCAAAAGGAGACATGAACTGCCATTAGTAATCAAATAAAACAAGTTTATAGAGGGTGAGTGGATAAATATGTTACGTTAACTGATGCCTAGTGAAATTTCTCACCTTCTTTCTCACATTTCGATCTGTGTGGCCCAACAGTATGATCATGACTTTAAAGTAAGTTGAGGGCAGGAGCCCCTTTCTGACAGATGTCAAGACAACATGCATAAGCTCCTTTAGTTCTTTTCCTACTGAAGTTGGGACACCATGCTGCTTTGTTCTCGATCCAATCAGTTGCAAGTGTGTGACCACATTCTCCATGAGTGCCCCACTAGTTGCCTGCACATGTAAGAAAATAAATGGTTGTTAGAGACGTTCAACTAGTCAAGTGAAGAACCACTGACAAAGAAATAACGACAGAAATAAACCAACTCCTAGCAAAACATAAACTAAAATCTGAACTACTATCTCCAATTATACTTTTCATTCATTTGTTGCTTTCCTTAGATGGAACCAAGAGAAGTCTATCATCAAGGAGATTATCTCCTCATTGCGTGGACAACAAAAATATTCAGAACACAATATGCTAATTACAAAAGATGGAGGTTCCGACCTGAATGCTATTGACATCTTCACCAGATTTAAGCTTGAATGCTATTTCAGGGTCTTGTAATTTGTCACTAATAAACTGCATTGCAACTAAAAGTTGTACGAAGAGTTTCTGGTCCCATGCACCCATCTCAATCTTCTGAAGCAGCGTCACAAGAGAAGGAAGCCATACCATGCATGAATATTGTTCAGAAATTTGCAAGGCAAAGGCGTACTCCCACTGCATACACACAGTAGTAGATAAATGCCCCAAAGTGTTATTAATATCTCGGCCGAACAAGTTCTGTTTTGAAGCCAATGAGCGGAAAAGAAGGACAAGGAGTGAAGCTAAACTGCCACTCTCCCCTAGAACCCTGTAAAGCAGGCTTGTTAGGTCAATGAAACTAGATAGGTATAACATAAAAATTCATCATAATTACCTCAAGAGGTGCACAACGATTGAAAGTCTCCTATGTTCAGCAACATTAGGCAATACATTCAGAAAAATCTGAAAGAATTGGCATGTTAAGTTGAAGGGAAAACAATTTCTATGGTAGCTGCATTGTAGAGATATTAAGCATGGTATCATATTACCTGCAACAGTTTGTCTGGGTTTTCAGTCTTCGATAGCCAACATGGCACAATAGTAGATATTAGGTCTTCAAATACTTTCTTTGAGTGACCATCCCACTATAAACAATAACTTGTATGAGAAAACGACTTCAAAACTAAAAGCTAACGCTACAAGTTTAAATGGCATATAAATATCATATCATACTTTCAACAAGAGTATGATAAGAACTTTAACTAACTACTTCATATCCTTGAGATTAAGGAACCCTTTTTAATCAGCATCATCATGGCATGTAAAAAAGATCAAAAGCCTATTAGATGCAATACATCATTGGGTTGTAGGTCAATCTTTCCCACACATTTGATACATATAATATGAATACAGCCGGCAGAAAAGATCAATATACCTGCGTTACAGCTGATTCACCAATGACCGTCAGAATATCAAGTATGTAATCTAAAATTCTGTCTGGTATAACCTTTGCCACAGCTGATAACAATGAAAAGACATGATTACGTGTGGCTGAATCTTCTGTAGACCGAGCACAACTAACTAATAGCTTAATGTCAAAACTCTGAACAATTCCATCCTGCAATAAAATCACGACATTACAAAATCAATGAGCAGTAAATACATGGATGGGTTCCACTGAGTTTTTATCATGAAATAAGAAAGCAAATATAACCTGTATGCTATCGATGGCAACAAGAGAATTTGAGATATCTTCAAGGACTGAGAGTAGGTTCTGTTGAACGTAGCATATTGCGCTGGCTGTACTTTGTGAAATGTCTGAAGAAGCTTCTGCATGTTCCTCATCCTGCTTAACAGCTTCACATATCCACTCTTTGTCCATAAAAACTATGCTAAGATGCTTAAACAGTGGCTCTACAAGAGCAATCCTGAAATAAATCAAGTATGCCATCCATTCAGTCAATAAGAACCACAAAAAATTCCAGTTAATATATGGATACCATCAGCTGTTAATCGACTATCTGAAGTTCAAAGATCCATGGACCACTGGAGGCAAACCTGTTCACTACGTCTTTCTTTAGTAGCAAAATATCTAGCAGAGAACTCAGAAATGAGAGCTTGCTGCAGCGCCTCTGACCCGCATCATTATTTGATTCAGATTTCAGATGGGTCATTGCTTTCTTTTTCTTCTTCCCATGTGGTGAACCATGTGACGGAGCTGCTTTTTCCAAAACAAAATCAAGCATCCGCTGTATCGTCGAGGTAGAAACCTGCAATATTGAGGGACAGTTAAGAGAAGTTAAACCAACTCACAAGAAAAATATAAAAGACCACCAAAGATACAAAGGAACAACTAACAGAAAAAATAATACTCTGGAGGAACAACAAGCATTTTGGTTTGATGGGAGACATCTTTGAATCCCAAGAAAAAATTTACAGCGTCAACCTTTTACTATCTATTTCATCTACAAGGGAAACCTGCCATACCAACACTCCTAGGCGTAGTTAGGGATGGGAAGCTAAAATTTATATAGAGTCATTCCCTTGTATCTACTTAAACATATTCAACAACCAACAGCATTTGAACCTTCACTGTCGTACCAAATGTTGTGGACTCACAACCCAGTGTATCAGATTATCTAATTGAAATCAACATCATCTCGAGTATCCCTATTCCTCATCTTCAACTTAATACTCCAGGTGTAGGAAAATAAATTATTCAAGCAAGATGACAGTGCTGAACATATATAGAAAATTTAGAAATTACAGAGGTAATAGAAGACTAAGGATCTTTCTGTAACAAGAAACATAAGATGACCAAGCACAAAGGACCCAGGAGAAAGACTCCCTCGTATGAAGATCAAAAGAAATCTGAAAAGCAGGACGTCCACATGCCTAGAAGAGCACATAATTGTATCATTGTTGCTGAGTAACTAGAAGATATTTCATTGAAATTCTTAGAGAAACTGGAGTGAAAACTTATCATGTCTGAAAAATATAGAAAATAATAATGCATTTATTGAAAATTTTCAGAATTTTCATTAGTATATAAAAAATGAGTTCTGACGGTTACAACTTTTGGCATTTTGATGCCTCGTTTCCCTAGTATTCAAGAGAAAACAAAATTTTCCTTTAAAAGATGCTTATCTATCACTGTTTCATGAAAATATGAAGAACAAAAAATAGCATGTAATCATAGGTATACAGGTTTCCTCAAATGGGTCAACAAATTTTGAACATATTCATATGACACAAAAGGCATTCGGAATTTAAGCCACATCTATAAGGCACAAGAGGCACATAAATCAAAAGAATGACGAAGATATAGAAATAAACACACGTTTATCTGCAACAAGGCCACTCTAGCAGCGTTCTGAATGTCACCATTATAACTCCGAAACAGATACACAAGTTCTTGAAAGAGAAGTTCCTGCAAGTTAATAAATGCTCACTGGGTAAGAATGAATTGCTAGTAAACATACTTCATAGTATTTTATAAGATTTGACATGTCAAATACTGAAGAAATAAGCAAATAGTTGTTTCCAAAGAGACCCATAGAACATGGGACACTTTAACAGTGGTCCCTCAAGACATATACCACGAAAACCAAAAAAATAGATAGAAGAACGTAATAAGACAACCCACTACTATAATCAAAAGAAAAACTAAATAACAGGAGTCATGCACGACAAGGTTGCTCCTAGTATATATAAACCTTATTATCCACTACTAAATACAATCTACAGATATACCTATTTCAAGAAAGAAAAAGGAGCATAAATGTAGTATTACAAATCAGGTTAAAAAATATACCAACACCAGAGAGAACATTGTCAAAGTACATGTATAATGTATTGTATCTGCAAAAACATGTCATGCTTGAATAGAACTTTAAAAGTGGTTCCTTCCGCTTTATCCAAAAAAACATATCATGCTTATATAACCATGTAAATGCGACTATGCGAGCATTAAATGTTGTGCAGGAACTATACATGGAAAGCTAGATGATTAAAAGGTAATCCCCATTTAACAAATAGCTTCAACACAATTAAGGTTCTATTCGACTTTATGATGCAACTTGCACAGAAAATTTAACGATTTAAGAAATTCCTACTACACCTAATGGAATAGATAGGTTAAATGACTCCAGAAGAAAGAAGAAACACTAAAAGTGCAACATATGTTGCCATGTTGGTTGACAGTTCCTTGAGAAAGAGCTGCACAATGCTATCAACTCATAGAAGTGCAGCAGTTACATGTTCTTCGACCATGTAAACAGGTGAGTGTCTACAAAAAGATATCCACCTCTTTTAGAAAATAGCCAGCGGTGACGGCCTGACACCAGCTAAAATTAAATTTCAGGCTAGAAATCCCAAGAACTATCAAAAAACAGCTTAGAAGCATCCAATTGAAAGAACTTACCTGTATTTCACGCTTGAAACCTCCATACAAGGAACCATTAAGGCATCTTAAAACAGTTACACAAGGCTGTATAACAGAAGGGTCTTCAGAGTATGAACGATCAACCTGCCAGGATAAGGGAGAAAAAGAATGTGAATTTATAACTCATTTGAAGTGTTGGCATCTTAAAACTGTGATGGCAAAGAGTTGTACGCTATCGCAGCTACTTACCTGAAGTGCCTTCAAAATGTATAATTCAACAGCATGCCCACCAGCTGCAGAGGTAGACTTTGTACAGCACTAAGAAGACAGAGGGGAAAAAGAGTCAAATTCAACAAAAGAATGAGATCCTAAACGTATAATCATGCAACCTCTTAAAAGCATTTACCTCCAGCAGAAGACAGAGAATTTTAACTTCTATCTTTGACAATGCTTGACGGGATGTGTCATACCCAGAATGAATATAACTGCGCCTTTCTAACAGTTCAGTTAGCACAGAGTTAACTTCTTTAACTACCATAACTTGGCTTCCCAAACCTTTCAGTAAAGATAGTACTTTCAGCTGTCAATATGTCAACCATATAAAAAGTCAATATAGCTAAACCCATAATGTATGAAACTCAATGTGACTACTCAAACGAGAAGTTCCAAGACAAAGTAAAGAATTGGGAGGTAAAAGAACCGAATAGCATGATGCATGAACTTACCATCCCGTATGGAGACAATGTTAGTGCAGAGCCTAAGACAAATTTCAGTACCCCATCTTTTGTGGGCCGATCAAATCTGGATTAGTTTAAGAGGATAGAGATTAGCATTCAAGATGCAAAGTCTTTACAAGGTTATCATTTTAAATATGAAAAATAGATCTTTCAAACAAAGAACAAATATCCTAGCTGGTGTATAGAAATTACATGTAAAGCAAAGTGGTTAAATTAGAATATTGGACTTTCATATTGAACTATGAAGAACATAACTCACAACAATTATGATACAAAGCATACTGCAACATACAGTAAAAAAAAAAAGGATTGAGAAAATAGCAAAATCATTAGAGAAAAAACCTCTCTCCGACACTCTGTGGCACCAACAAGCTATGATGGGAAGAGCTTAGCAATGTTGTAAAGAAGTCAGAGAGAAAATCTGTGTCTGACAAAATAAGCTTCTTCTGCTGAACTATCAATGCCAAAAGATCTCCAAGGAAATGACTCCAGGCTGCACTTCTCCCTGTGGGAAGAGTAACATAGGATGTTATAAGGCAACTCAAACATTAGTTACATATGTCTGAGCTCAAACAAATACCATTTTTCCCTCCAGATAAACTAACATGCGGCCATAAAGAAAATAGCCCTTCAATGCAGCTCATTGCAGCTGCACGTATACCCTGACAAGCAAAACATCAATCATGAACAAGGGAACTGAAGAATAAAAATGCATACAATTATAAATATTACTTCATAACATAGAAAATTAAAATATATTTTCCCCCCGGAATAATAATCAGTAAAATCAAAAAGACCAATACTCTAATAAGAAGGAGATAGTGAACAAGCCACATGATTTTACCTGGTCATCACTAGACATTGGAACAAGAACTGAAGGAAACTCAGCAGGCAGCTGAAGAAGTAAACCTTCATCTATTTCATTTTTGAAACGGATTCCCTCCTCTAACTGAAAACAAAGAAATGCAAAAGACCGTAGACTCTCTGTTTGGACACTAACAGCAACACCTGCAATGATAGAGCTCTTATAAATAACATTACAATAATTCAATGTAATGAGCAAAGGCAAACAACCCTTTTGAACTTCCATTCTGAAGTTCAATATTGCTAAATATTTTCAGAGCAGTATCACTGCAATAGACAAAGCAATAGGAGTTAAGAATACCCAAGTCTTTCAAGAGGAATCACCATATCCACCTTCACCTGATATTATTTACTAAAGAAAAACCAATAGACACTGCCAGCTATATATTACGAGAAACATCATGAAGATAACAAGCAAAACGACCATTAGAAGACAATTGCACAGAAAAATCCCTAATATTCATACAGAAACAATAAGATATCAGTGTATTGCAGTAGCATGTTACTTGGCTTCAATTTCCCTTAACATGATAATGCTTAAGAGAGTCCACAAAAAATATTACGACTAATACACAGATCGTGTTAGCACTTCAAAATAATTCCATATGACACACAGGATGGTTCTCTATGAAATATAAAGGAAGGCAGATCGCCAAGCTATTAGGATTGAATGATAACAATGGACCCACTGGACCAGAAGCTTCTCAAGCTCAAGCATTTACTTTTCTAGTTAGAGACCAACGTCTTGGAGCTAACGTGGGTTCCGCTCAGGTGCCATTATTCCTACCTCTGCAGCTATAGGTTTGCATATTTACCCGGAAGGATTCGAACCTCCGAATAGCGGGACCAAAACCCGTTGCCTTACCACTTTTCCAAATAGGAATTGGCTAATCCATGGGTATACCATGAAGTTACAAAGGTGCTAACTATAGTACAATCAAGTCTTCCTATAGAAAATATATTCCTGTCAACTCAAATTAACAAAAATTCACATTTAGCAAATTGGTTTAACTTGGCCTACAGTTAGCTGCAAACAAATGCGTACACAAGTGAAGATGGCTTAAAGCTCTGATAATATAAATCCCCCAAAAATTCACATTTAGAAAATTAAAAACCAGGTTGGAAATAAAAGTCCACTTATCCCAACATACCAGAGGGGTAAAATAGCCAAGATCACAGTTAATCAGTGATAAAATAAAATTTAATCCGGAGGATTTATGATTTATTACATGAAATAAATAAATCTTTGTCAAAGTGGAAGAAACGGTAGAATTATCAAAACAAAAGTAGTCAGAGCCTTGACCCACCTTCATCCGTGAAAAATGAGGACAAAAACCGAGCTGGTGAAACCTTGTGGTTTGCAACAAGATGATGAAGATGCTTCTTGAAAACAGCCTTTGAATGAGAAGAAAAAAAGATAAAAAGATTCTGAAGAATAGCCTCCCGCTTGTTGTTTTCATCCTGCAAGTGTTGAGAGTTTAGTATAAGAAAACAGCCTTATAATAGAGTCGCAGTGATAAAATGCAAGTGTAGATAAGACAACATATAACTGAATGATAACTAGAGAAGGGTGACTGCCTTGTCAAACCTTAGAGACATCCTCAAAAGCTGTTGCAATAAAGGCCTCCAGTAACCTCCAGAATATGCATATTAATATCTCAGCATTCAGCTCCTCAAGTTTCACATCATACATTTGATCAAGAAATGCTTTACAATCTCTATCCAGCATTCTTCTATTTGACTGTAAAAATGGTAAAATCAGTTGGTTGGTATAGAGAAGATGAGTGCTTATAAAACGATGGTGCCTAAGCTATATCATTGACTAGTATACCTCTTCTGTAGCAACTCCAAACCCAGTTGTCTGCAACTTTTCCCACGCTTCTATGATGACTGGAAAACAGGATTCATACAACGCAGAGAACTGACCAAAATCTGAAGCAAAACACAGGAGCGAAAATAAAGTAATCAGACTACACACCCAGGCACCAGCATACAAAGGTATTATATTAACTGATAAAAAAGCAAATGATGTGTATCTTAGCAACTTGAAATGGATAGAATCATCGAATTAAAAAATAAATAATGGGTCATGGATGGTTTGAACATGGTTTAAAACGATCATCAAACACCTATACAGTACACACACAGATACGCTACAGATGCACACATACATAATTCAACTATGCATAAACTACAGAGAAGAGAATGAGTTTGTTTGACAAGCTACATTAAATTTCATGTAAAGAGCAACAGCTAGGTTGCAAATTGGTAAAGTGAGCTCTGAGACATGATGAAGGTTTAAATTGATTAAACCCTACTCAAACCCTCCCAAAACCCAACACGGGGTTCAATGATGACGTAACATACATTATCCTAAGCGTAATTATATTCAAATGGAACCAATTTCATGGCATGTCCTTTGAGACGTAATCCAATTTCTCAAAAGAACAGTAAGCAAATAAGAACAATTATCTTTGCCTTCTAGGTGTATTCTTTTAATTCTTTCAATAAATTTGCCAGCACTACCGTCCTCTTTCCCAAAAAAAAAAAAATTACCTTTGCCATGTGTGACAGAGAATTCAGAATCGTGGTGGAACAAAATTAGCAAGTTTATCAGTTCTTCCAGCGCAATAGCACGCCGATATACAGTATACTCCATCTTATAGTAAAAGTAGGAACAGAAAAAGCTATAAGGCACGATAAAATCGACAGAGAGCCTGTCGCAATGCAAACTGGTTGGTGGTTACATACCAGGTGCTAATAAAAGCAAGAGCAACATAAAAATCAAATGCAAAGCTGTAAAAAGCTTCAAAAAACCATATTAAGTGGCATGATGGCCAAAAATACACGATTGCTTCATTTCTTTTTTTTTTCCACAATTTGTATACACAACCATATATAAGACATTCAACCAAGCATTCCCACACACTATCAATTTAATAAATGACTAAAGAAATGACCTCATATCAAGAGTTCAACAAGCTTCGGGATATAGGCTCCAAACATTAAATGAAGCCAAACAGGCATGACCAAGTTATTGACATAAAGGACTTCTTTGTTTAGGCAAGTCCTGAATAACCACTAATTAGGCACACCTACACTATGCTTTACTATAATATTCCCTCCACCTCATGAATGTTGCAATAACTAATGACGTGTATATTAAAAGAGAAGTGTTTGATATTAGTCAAATGTTCAAAGCTTTCATTGTAATGAAATAGAAACAACATGATAAGAACCTACAGGTGTATACAAGAAAAAAAACACGTGGCAAGGGACATGAGTAGGAGCAATTTAATGCCCTTTTTGGAATTTGGATGGACCCACTGGGTCAACCATGCAATGTTTAAAATTGAATGAGAGGGAGCAGTTCTGAACCTGTATTCTAGGAACAGTTATCGTTAGTCTGTAATAAATCTGTAGTCTTTGTTTTTAGGAGGCAGTCAGGAATAAACTTGTTGTATTCATGTTAGCAAAGGAGACCGGCCATCTCAAATTTGGCTTTATCAATCTAAATTGTAATCGTTTGACTGCTTAATTTTTCCGGTTACTATCATTGGTTCCATTGCCGGGAAATCAAAGACATGGTGCAGACTCGGAGCAATTCAGAGAAGGGAAATCACCCGCCTGATCCGGTGGCGATGCAGTTAGCCGCGATCGCCAAGAAATTGTAGTCCATAGACGCGTTGCAGAAGGAGGTAGAAGCCCTCAAATCCCAATCGCATAATAAGGACAGATGGGGTAATGGAAAGCAGGATGAAGGGGAATCGTCTTGGCATAATCAAAGGTACCGACCACACAACAAAATTGCTTTTCCTACCTTTAGCGATGGAGACCCACGAGGTTGGATTCTTAAGGCAGAGAAATATTTCCGCTACTATGACATTCCAGATGAGGAAAAGGTAGATGTTGCATCGATGCACTTGGAGGGAGATGCACTAGACTTCTATTCATGGATATCGACCGATCAGACGATAGAATATTGGGAGGATTTTGTTCGAGCCTTGCAGAGAAATTTTGGACCTACTGAATTCCAGAATCCGGACGAATACTTGTGTAGTGTTAAACAAACAGGAACTGTGCAAGAGTATCGACAAGAATTTTCCAAACGTTCCTCACGAGTGTCCAATTGGCCGGAACATTGTCTCCTGGGAGTGTTCCTTAATGGCCTCAAAGAAGAATTGAAGGCGGATGTACGAATACAGAAACCACGAACAGTGTATAAAGCGGTAAGCATCGCTTTGGAATTCGAGTCTAAAATCAACCACACCCGTTATGGGAGAGGATCAACTTGGACAGCACCATCGAAGTCATCCCAACCCGAGTCCAAGGCTACGACTCCTACATCGAATTGTACCAACAGTAATCCCAAACCACCCTTACGAATTTCTGATGCGGACAGACAGTCTCGTTACCTTAAGGGTGAATGTTACCGGTGCGGGGAAAAGTATGGGCCTGGCTATCGGTCTAAAACAGGAACTCTCAAGGTGTTGGAAGTGGAAGAAGAGCCTGAAGAACAGTCCCCTAATGAAGTCGAATATATGGCAGGAGATACTAACGACGTTGCGATCAGTTTACATGCCATCCTTGGAAAACCCCACCCCAGAACCATGAAGGTTCAAGGTATGCTTCAATCTACGGAAGAAATTATTTTGATTGATGGGGGATCTACACATAATTTTATCTCAGATGTATTGGTTAAGGATTTGCAACTTAATACTCAAACAGTGGCACCTTTTGGTGTTCAGATTGGGAATGGAGATTTTATTAGGTGTGGCCACATATGCAAAAACCTTCCAATACAAATCAATGAACTTAAAGTTGTC
>NC_037540.1:22074404-22075219 GCF_001531365.2 Cynara cardunculus var. scolymus | reverse complement strand
AATATCGATGAATTATTGGATGAGTTATATGGAGCCACGGTATTTTCCAAGCTGGATCTACGCTCCGGTTACCATCAGATCAGAGTTCACGAACCRGACATTYCGAAGACARCTTTTCGTACTCATTCAGGGCATTATGAGTTWAAGGTAATGCCCTTCGRCCWAACCAACGCACCCTCCACATTTCAGGYTGTCATKAATGACTTATTCCGTCCTTACTTACGCCGTTATATACTAGTTTTCTTTGATGACATACTAGTATACAGCCCCAACATGGAGCAACATCTTTCTCATCTTGAAAAAACCCTGCAATTACTACACGACCACCAGTTCTATGTTAAGCTTTCAAAGTGCTGTTTTGGACAATCTAAAGTATCCTTTTTGGGGCATATCATAACTGGGGACGGTGTACAGGTGGAACAGGAGAAAATTACGGCTGTACAATCGTGGCCTATTCCTTCTAATGTTAAAAGAAGTTCGAGGTTTTCTCGGTCTCACAGGTTATTATCGACGTTTTGTACGAAACTATGGGCTGATTGCACGCCCTTTGACTGCTCTTACAAAGGACGGATTCCTTTGGTCTAACGAGGCATTAGATGCGTTCATCACATTGAAACAGGCCTTACTTTCAGCCCCTGTTCTCCGGTTACCGGATTTTTCAAAGGCATTTGTGGTTGAATGTGATGCATCTTCAGCAGGAGTTGGTGTTATCTTATTTCAAGAGGAGCATCCCATCGCATACTTTAGTAAAGGCTTCTCCCTATCTAATCGATTTAAGTCGGCCTATGATCGAGAATTATTAGCTCTAGTCCTCG
>NC_037540.1:22042258-22074064 GCF_001531365.2 Cynara cardunculus var. scolymus | reverse complement strand
GAAATCACTGACATACAAAGGGGCCTTCAACAAGATTCTTATACAGTGGATATTCTCCAACAGCTCCACACAAATCCTTCATCGGTTCCTGATTTTTCTTCGCATGACCAACTTTTGTTTTTCAAAGGTAGGATGGTCATCCCTAATATACCCGATCTTAAACTTAGATTACTTCAAGAGTGTCACGACTCACCAGTTGTGGACATGGTGGTTTTGTAAAAACCCTTAAACGCGTGTCTCTCCAATTTTTTTGGCCAAAAATGAAACAAGAAATCAGGGTGTTTGTGCAGAACTGTTTAGTTTGCCATAAGCAAAAGTACCAAACATTATCTCCGACTGGTCTCCTCCAACTGTTGCCAATTCCGGTTCAAATATGGGAGGACATTTCCATGGATTTTATTGTGGGATTACCGCCATCTAACACGTTTGACACTATCTTGGTAGTCGTGGATCGCTTGAGCAAATATGCCCATTTTCTGTGTTTATCTCACCCTTTTACAGCTAAAAGTGTGGCTGCCATTTTTTGTAAAGAAGTTGTTCGTCTACACAGCTTCCCTCGCTCCATTGTATCGGATCGTGACGTCATCTTTTTGAGCACTTTTTGGCAGGAACTATTTCGTTTGAGCCAAACCAAACTGCAATTGAGCACCAGTTACCATCCACAGACGGATGGTCAGACAGAAGTTCTCAATCGCTGTTTAGAGGCCTATTTACGTTGCTTCGCTCATGAACAACCGACCAAATGAAGTTCCTATTTAACGTGGGCTGAATATTCTTACAACACCGGGYATCATACTTCTACGGGMRCTACTCCTTTTTCCATCGTTTATGGCCGGGATCCTCCCTCCCTTCTGCCTTATGTAAWGGGAGAAACCAAAAACGCAGAATTGGAACAGCAATTAATCGATCGTGATGACATGTTAAAGCTCCTACGCCTCAATCTTACGAAAGCTCAAGATCGGATGCGTAATCAAGCTAATACAAAACGACGAGAAGTAACTTTTCAGGTTGGGGATTATGCTTTTTGAAAACTTCAACCGTATCGACAGCAAAGCTTGGCTAACCGTCGTTATGAAAAGTTGTCCCCTCGATTCTTTGGTCCTTATCGGATCAAACGTGCCATTCGACCTGTGGCTTATGAGCTTGAATTACCTCCGGATGCTAAAATTCATCCGGTGTTTCATGTCTCCATGCTCAAACCAGCCTATGGTTTTTTCTCCGACCTCAATTGCCCCATTACCAATCACAAGGGATTGGGAGATTGATGTTCAGCCTGCTTCAATTGTTGATCATCGCTGGGTGCGGGAAGCAGGCCAACCCGTGCTAGAATTATTGGTTTCTTGGGCTCAGCGTCCTATGGAAGAAGCTACTTGGGAGTCATATGATCTGTTAGCTGAGCAATTCCCTCGTTTTCGCCTTGAGGACAAGTCGTTTTACCAAGGGGGAAGTAATGATAACAACCTACAGGTGTATACAAGAAAGAAAACACGTGGCAAGGGACATGAGCAGGAGCAATTTAATGCCTTTTGGAATTTGGTTGGACCCACTGGGTCAACCATGCAATGTTTAAAATTGAATGGGAGGGAGCAGTTCTGAACCTGTATTCTAGGAGCAGTTATCATTAGTCTGTAATAAATCTGCAGTCTTTGTTTTTAGGAGGCAGTCAGGAATAAACTTGTTGTATTCATGTTAGCAAAGAAGACCAGCCATCTCGAATTTGGCTTTATCAATCTAAATTGTAATCGTTTGACTGCTTAATTTTTCCGGTTACTATCACAACATGTTTCAAATGACACTCAGTTTTTGAATTGAAATAAACCTGTAGACCAAAATCAGTATCACCAAAAAACTTGTAATCATGACATGAAAACAAGTAGGTTATTGGAATTGAGAAAAGCTGCCAAGAAACCAAGAAGCCTTTGGCCTGGCGGTATCTGGGTTACCAATAGAGCACAGTCTCCAAGGAGGTCAAGGGTTCAAACCTCACAAAAGGAGAGAAGGGTGCATAAGTTCATTTGCCGAATATAAATATTATATACTTCTAAAAAATCTCCCAAGAAGAAAATGCTGTGGGGTTAATACAAGAAACCTAAAAATGAATATTATCGCAATTTTCTGTATGATCCAGGATGGTAACAAATAAATATATAGAAGTACATATATGATACCAGTGGAACTCTAACAAAACAAAAGAGGTATATAAATGCGAGACCAATAGCAAGATAGACAAGCTTACCCTTCTGTGGCTGCGTTAGTGAATGCAACAAAATCAAGAAAAATAATGTCTTGGACAACTCCAAATCTTGACAGCATCCAACAAACCACTGCATATATTCATCAGAGTTGGCCAAGAAGCTTTCTGCCATGACATTGATGTTATCCATATTAACAGCAGATGTGCTCTTAAGTGCCAGTTTCTGTAACAAATTGACAATAACAGTAGAAAAGCTTATTAATGCCTCATTTTTGGCACACAACAAATAAATGCAATAGAAGGTACAACAATATAGGCCACAGTCAGCCAAAAGTCTGCATAAAATAGAACAACATTTAGTAATATCAGTACTTAAAACCAAAGATACATATCAGTAGATTAGACAAACCATCAGATGATATGCTACAAACAACCAAGTCTGACTGAAGATGTGAGAGATAGAAAAGACTTCCAACACAAATGTCATCTTAATCAGATAGGTAGTTCTTTGAACTTCTCATTACGTAATTAAATTGCAATAAAACCGAATCTGCCACTTGCAAATACACAACGCACTCAACACTCAAACCTAAATCTTAGTTGTAATATAAAAAAGAAAACTTATCCATATTAACAATGTGCTTTCAAGTGAAAATTTCTCTAACAATTATGTAACAGAAGAAGCGGTTATTAGTGCCTCGTTTTTCGGCATACGACAAAAAAATGCAACACGAAGTGCAATAATAGGCCACAGTTAGCCAATAGTCTATGCATAAAAATAGAACAATATATTAGCAACATCAGTCATATGAAGTCAAAGACAGATATCAATAGATATGCTGCTACCTGTACCCTTAAAATGCATCAACTACCCATGGCAGGCCCTCAACATATGAACAAACTATTAGATAGTATGCTACAACAATCAAGTCCAACTAAATAAAGACGTGAGAGATAGAAAAGCCTTTCAAAACAAATGTCATCTTACTCGAATAGGTTTTTTTTTAATTAATTGTAATTAAACTGCAGTACAACTGAATCTGCCACATACAAACACCCCCACACACTCAACGCTCAAACCCAAACCTTAGTTGAAATTATAAATAAAAAATCTGTATCAACCAACCCAATGACTAACAGTGAATTTGGTAGGCGAGACAGGACACTACAAAACCTTCTTGTCCCACATTAAACAGGAAAAGGACAGGACCTGAGTGGGACAAAAGAACCCGCCAAAATAGGTGGAACAAAAAATCTACGAGATGGGACAAGATTGTAAATTACTAAACTACCCATGTCAACTTAATACCCTAAAACTTTCCACAACTCTATCACCCATCTACCTCACTCTCAGCGTCCACTCCCAATTGCATACCAAACGCACCCTAAAAATTTGTTACTCCTTATGATATAGGCTATTTAAACATAATGAATAAAAGTTGCATGAAGCTCTTAGCATCGGGAAAAAATCGCAATTTCCTTTTCGTTTTATTTCAGAACCCTACATCTAAAACAGATGAAAAAGTCTATCACAGGTCTATTTTGGACAATTTTGGTGCTTACAAAAGTGACTAAGAATAATACTTGCCTTCCCAGGGGTAGAGATGGTAACAAGTCTCTGGTAGAGAGGCCAGTTTAACTCCTTGGCTGCATCTAAAGCCTTCAAATTTACACTCTGAGTCTGATATAAGAAACAAAAAAAATACAGATCAGCAAACAGCATAAGCACTGCAGAAAAGAGTCACTTAACAATGCAGACTCGATGGAGAGACCTTCGGCATGAATAAAACTAAAGGAAATATCATCGCAGCGAGGTCATTTGCATATCCTTCTTCGCCTAGGAAGCTTGAAGTTACATGCTCCAGACATGATACGGTAACATCAGTAGCTAGAGTTGTATTATCTGATGCCTCTATAAAAAATACAAGTTAGCTAAAAGGTCAACAGTTGTGCATATATCAGAAGGTACAACCACAGTAAATACAAATCCAGAGGAATGGAACTTGAAAAAAAGTATGTTCAACATAGTGTATCGTCCATTCATAGTGGAACACCATAGCTATAGTTTAGATATGCAGGTCATGGACCAAGATTAGACATGTGACAGATGAGTGGGGAATCTTACTTGAAATTAATATACTGATGCATCTTTTGAACACAATCTGAAGGCCATCAAAAAGATCTTTAGATTGTAAAAATTCAGACAATCTCCCCATACTTAGCACTGCCTGGACCACACTTAGATCATCATCATAAAGCCGGCGCAACAGCGCATCATGTACAGTTTGGATCTTCTGAAAAAGAAATACATAAAATATTGAAGCAAAGGCAGAGAGAATTAGCATATCGAATGTTGAGCTATAATATTGAAAGCTTTAAACTGTTGATCAAAAATTGGGTTGTGCTCAAGCCAAGACATGCTTAGGCTGCTTGACCTTGGGTCAAGATTTGAAAATTGTATGCAACCACTCTGAAGCTCTAAAATTGAGTTGCTAGCAAATGCATTTATTGATCAATGGAGTTCAGGCCTAAAATCTAAACTTTGAACTGCACCGTGTTAACACAAAGGGACCATAAAACCAGTAAAAGACAAAGCCAAGATTTCTTTTTCATTGATTTGATGATTCCTCGACCTATATTTCAGATATTGTAATAGATAATTAGGTGCTGTGATGTATTATTGTATTGTGAAGTGTGCATGAGTGTCTATTTCAATTATGAATGTAATTATTTTAAAATATATATGTGCAATTGTAGCATAACAATATTACTTTCGTCAACCAAAAGGTACATCTTCAAGCTGTGTGGGGAAGAATTGTGAGGGTTGAGATGGATGTATGGCGACACAATAAAGACAATAGTTAAAAATGATGGTTGTTGTAGATGGGTTGGCTCCAGCAAGGAGAAACTAAAATAACACCGGTTGAGAAGGTTAGATCATCTCTAATGCAAACCTTTGGATGCATCCATTAGAAGAGACTCGTAACAAGAATAGGATGCTAGAACATGTAAGTCTATGCCATTGACACTAGAGGGGATATATCAATGGAGTTGGGCTTGATAGAAGGATGTAGAGAGAAAATGTCATGTTCTCAGGGGGTTCACCTGTTCGTAACTTGCATTGGTTTCACTTTTCACCTACTTAGCTAGTTTGCGACCAAGACATTGTTCTAGTTGATATTCCTACCAAGTACCAAGAAAATGTAGATGTGGACATATCCTATCAAAGACATGGTTGACGTAAGTTAAACCGAACACATCATTCACCGGTGTGCTTGAGTTTGAGCGTTTGGTTAAAGAGAGAAAACTAGTTGTGTTATAAAATCCACAACACTGAAAATTTGTTATCTAATCCAATGCAAGCAAGTCACCCATCAATCTCCTGATTGTGTTATATAATTCACAACAATGAAAATTTGTGTACAGATCCACAAACAACAAATAACGTCTTTTTAAGCAATATTTTGCATCTGGATAAATTCTTTAAGAACAACGAGTAACGCCATACAAGTCCAAGAAATGGAATATGTCTCAATCAGATAGAATCCATGCACTGTCAAACATAAATTAACAAAGACTTGAAAACTCGGCTTCAAGATACAGTGCTGCAAACATAAATCTAAGATGTATATTGCTTACAGATATTAACATATCACCTGTGAATTGACAGCCTTGTCTCTAAGAACAGGATCCGCACCCAAACTCACAACAGTAGCCCTCCGAACCCTAGCCTGACATTATGCGAACATAATAGATTGTAGAAAAATGAATTATAAGTAGACCATTACCCAGAAGAATGGGATCCAGTATATTATGATAAGTTATACAAGCCAACAAAAGCCAGGCATATGCAATATTATGTATGGGAGCAATAAGGTCTGCTTCATGAATTCCTACTAAATATACCTGTGGATGTTCCAGTCCAAACCAAATCTTTGAATCAGATAATGCAAATGACGAGTCCAAGCCTCCATCTAATGTCTTACAGAGGACCTCATATGCTGAACTATCTTTCTTGGGTTGCCCTTCAAGATCCTAGAAGGATGAGGGATTCAAACCCAATTTAGAACATTGAAGAGGAAAAAAGAGTAGACCCAAAAAAAAAACAATCACAAAAAAATATCCAGCAAAACAACAAACCTCTAAGAAACTTTGAACAGCTTCACGTAATTCCAACATATAATGTTCATTGATGGAAACCAATATTTCTTTCACCTTGCTTCCTGATACTTGTCATTCCAAAATAACAAAAATGAGCAGGCAAACAACAACCACTTGTCGATAATGGAACATAGACAACAATCTTACTATGCAAATCAATCAAAGCTTTTTCTTAATTAAAATTCAAATTACATTTGCACTTAAACCTATCCAAGCTTAACCACGAGAAAAATAGCAAACAGGAATTGCTGAACCAACCTGGTGCTGATGATGATGTTTTGCTCCCTTTCTTGGATGACTTCATGCAGGTAGAAAGAAGTCTTGAAACTAGACGGCCTACTAGAGCATTAATAGGAATGGTCTTTATCATGGAAAGCAGCACTTGATGGCACTGATCATCATCAGCACTATGCTCCATTAAGGATTCCAGAAAGACCGCCAGAAACTTGTCAATGTTGAACTCCTTGGTCAATCCAGAAAGAATCCCAGAAAGATCACTTCATCACAAAACCAAAACCATGCTCATGAAACAAAGTAAAAGAAAAAGGCATAAAAAAGAAGTTAAAACACATTAGACTGTCTTTGACATTTTATATATATATAGCTTCTGGGGCATACCTAATGTCCTTCAAGATATCCACAACCTTTTTTGGGAGCACTGCCACAGATTGCAACTGGCATATAAACAACGTGGGTGTAAATTAACTGCATAAAGTTGCAACATAACAAACCTACATACAGAAACAACATGATAAGAGTATTATGCTTACCTACTCGTTTTTAAATAATACTTTATCATGAAACATGCAAAACCAGGTTTTTTAATAAATACTCTGTTCATTCACAGTGTAAGAAAAATTAACAAACTCAAACAACAGGACTTGACATGTTAGTACGGAAATAATGCTTGCAGTCAAACAACATTAATGAGGGGTCATCATCTGAAGATCTATGTACGGAACTGCAATAAACTGTTGGTGTAAAATAAGTTTGTTTCTAATGTTTTGGGGGAAATAGGAAGAGATGTATAGAAGTATAGAACTGCTTGTCTGCTTCAATGCACCAGCAAAACGATAAGTAGTGGTCCATAAATTAATGTCCAATAAACATAAGCTACAAAATGTATCATGAAGATGTAAAAAAATCCTCCTTTACAATGCCTATGTGATAGATGAAACAAAAATATTTCCTACCCTAATGATACGTCAGCATGTAATAATACGAGTTTTTACTACATGATAAATCAACAAACAAATGTTTTCTCCATGCGTCTAAGTAGCCTTGCATACTCAAATTGACACTACAAAAAGAAGAGGCATTGTACATGATTAGCCAACTACTATCTATACTGTGCTGTACAAAATTCAACAATGATGTCATATTTGGAAATATTAGCTTTCTTGATTGGCATGAGAGAACAAACTAACCAGTAATTGACAAAAAACCAGCTACTAACCATTATATAATCATCTTAATGAGACCTACACTTGTAAAGACGGTTAAAGCTTGTAACATAAGGGGCCACAGAAACAGATCATCTACAAATGTGTGTTCCAACTGCTACCCTACCACTAGTTTTTCCATGAATAAGTGAAACCCTGCCCTATTAACAGAAACAACGTCATATATTATACACTAGGGTATACTTTATGCAATGCCATGAAGAGCACTAAAACGTTAAATATGTATTAGCAAACATATGTGAAGATGAGTTGCCTTTAGGACTGCTTCTTGCTTGTTCAATTATAATGTAGATTAACTTGCAAGCCAAGAATACCTGTACGACATTGACCAAGGCCATTATTGACACACGAAACATCTGCAAGTCAGTAGATTGTTCTGCATCTTCACGAGCTACATCGGCAATGGAGCGGATCAAGCTTTTGACAAGATCAGGAGATAATGCTGATCTATTAGCTAGTAATCCAACAATCATCAAAGACCCAGCCTGTTAGGAAAACAATTAAATGCATCAGTATTCAGTACTATAAAATAGACGTTGCTACCAATTTATGGAAACCAAATAAACAAAATCCGTAACCTTAAACCCGCATCCAAATATTCACATAAAGACTTAAGGTCATCAAGACAAGCACTTGACTTGATTAGCAAGACAATTTAACAACAAACCAACAGTAATACTTCACACGCCAAGCTCTTCACTAGGCACCATAATGAAATAGAAAACAAGCCCGGTACAGAAGTTGAATACTACTTCCATTGCATTTTAGATGCATTTTTTCAATTTTGGGGTTCACTAGTCAATGTCCCATACTCTGAAAGATCCTATTTTCCATCAGTACCTTCTGCAATCAGATTTCTACACTCTTTCTTTCAGACTAGAGACTCAGCTCAATGGTAAAGAATATAACTCAAGTTAAACTAATGGACATCTCTTAAGCTTCAAATTTTGGGCAATGTAATTGAGGCATCTAAACTGGAACGGTGTACATATTCAGATAAATACCAAGACAAGAACGCTCTGTCCTCACCCCTTAAAACATCTCATGTGATCTCCAAGTGGAATCACCATCAACTAGAACTAAAAAAAAGATCACGCATGAAGGATGTTACTGCCCTGATATTATCAATATGAAACGTTTATATCAAATTTTGAAAATGGCAACATTGAGCTGCAACATTGAAATTTCAGATCATTGATGTTAGCCAAATAAAACAACTTCTCCTGCATAAAGAATGAACTAACTTTCAGAAATGCCATAATGTATTGAAACAGACCAATGATATCAACCCCATTATCTAGAGTAAGAAAAACATAGTTACAGTATTTAGAAAAAGAACAAAAGAATTCCCTCCTTCCCAGAATAAATGCACCACTTCCCTAAGCACATAGTTTAAACCAAATGCTTGACTATTAGTCAAATGTCTAAAAAGCCTCTTCATGAAGACAAAATAGAGGAAACTTGTGGACCAAGATAGAAGTTATCAATATCAAGTAATCATTACTGACTGATTGAGAAGTCGCCCTGAGAAAGGAATGTTGTACATTTTTCCAGTACAACCCAAAAAAATAAGTGTTGCATTTTTTTGGAATGGGGAGTACTAGATAACTGGAGTACTAGCGAGTACATATTCTCTATCTCACCTTGTGATCTATGTTTCCTTTTGAACGAGTCTGAAGCCCTGAAACCACATATGGAAGAATTCTCTTTACAACATCCGTGTCAATAACAGCAAGGGAGCCCAAAACCTCTATAACAACAGCAGTACAGAAGCTTATCACAGGTCTTGTTGGTTGAAGCTTCTTTGTAGGTGAGGCCTAAACAAAAGAAACTTGCAATAAGAAACTATGATCCATCTATGATAATGTTCCTATTAACACGTAAACATTGGTATAAAGACTTACGTAGTTGCATAAGGCCTCCAAGACCCCCATATCGTGCACTGATTGCTGCACAATAACCTTCCTAGGCGGCGGAGCACCAGAAATTTTGACGCCCTCAAGAAACTTCCATTTACCATGGCTAGAGCACAACAAGTTGGTAACCACAACATAAACACTCAAATGGTAACAAATTTCCGGAAAGGAAAAAAGAACAATACAAGAAGAGGAGTGAAAAGAGACCCATTTCTTACCCTGTGTCAAGAAGTTGCACCATCCGAACAAAAACATGTGTATCATGGTAAGGTAAAGCACATAAAATCAGCTCCTCTGTGTTGTACATGTGGATCCTATAGATAAAATGTATATGAACACGTGAATAGATATGTTAATATAAAAACAAGAGTAGCAGGTAAAAAATATAACTCTTCTTCATACTAAGCCTTATCCTAACAATAGACTCAAACAGCATCATATAAGAGAACTTAAAACTCAAACTGGTAAGGACATGAAAAGATCACGTATAAGTGCTGATACTTACTTATATCTACGTATTAGATATTCGAGTGTCCTAAGTGCTGAAGGTAGCATAAAATGTCCCGACAGCAACCGCAGATAAGAACTAATTGAAGCATTGATATGGTTATTGTCTTCAATGCCCAACAGTTCCCTATCCAGTTCCCTACTCTTGTGAGTGAACAAATCATTCTTGTAGTTCCCAAATCTTTCATCTAGGCTCACAAGAACCTCCAACCCTGAGAAAGCCAAAACTCAAATCACTCAAATTTGCTAAAATATAGAACCTTCTGGCTTAATAAACAATTATTTTTAATTTCTCAAAGTGAAAAATCCTGGTAGTCCAAATAAAATCAACAGTTGAACACTTCAGCTACTAAATTACATTGATCTGAGCATTCCTCCACCCATGACAAATTATATCATTTACTTGAACGTATGTTTTAATTACATAACAAAAAACATTTACATCAATGGTTGGACCAGGAATCAGAAAATTTGACTAAAGAGCCCAAATCTCAAATTGTTCAAACTAGCAGTGTCATTGAACTTCATAGTGCAATAATAATCTTCATCATGTGCAACACCAAGAGCTTCTAAAAGGTTAGATTAAATACAGGTGTGAGACGGTTGAAAACATGATCAAAGCATAGTCATTGATTAGGCATAAACCAATCAATCATGCAGTAGATCAGACTTACGCTTTAATAACAAAAAGTAGAACAATTTATATCAATAACTAGACCAAGAATTAAAGATTTGATCATTTGAATGTCAGAAACCAACTTTCTGATCAGCCAAAATCACAATACTAATAAATAAATTAGTTTCACATATAACATTTTCCAATTGCCAAAACTCGACAATCCTAAAATGCAAAGCAAAATTGAACGTCCAATAGTTGAGCACTTCCACTAGACTACACTGGTTTAAATTCGTAATTGTGAGACAATCGACTTTTGAATATCTTAGTAAAATTATCCTTTTGAGTACAAACGGTGATACTCAACATTCCTATGGACGGCCCTTGGCATGTTAAATGTGAGATTTTGAGCAGGGCCCCTATCTTTTGGGGCCCAAATTTATATGTGTTCGGGGTCTTTTTATCGACATGTAAAAGTATAGCCGGAATTATTTGTGTTCAAACCATTAATCGTTTGGTTTTAGGTTCAAATCATTAAAGGTTTATGTTTAGTTCAGATTGTTAATCGTTTTGGATTTAGTCCGTTTTTGTTCTTAACATATATTATTTGTTATCTTATTTATACAATTTAATCAAAAAAATTGGATGTAACAGGGCCTCCAAAAAGATTGGAATGCCCCTGATTCCTAATATCCAAGTGGGCTGCTTTTCAAGTCAGAAATCTACATGGAAACTAAAGTTTTCAAAAATGAGAATTGCTGGCTACGTTAAAGTTTGGTGTTAAATCGGCAGCAAAAAACCAATATCAGCTTTTCACTTGAAAAATCCAGGTTCAGCATCAAAAAGACAATCTATAACATACTTTTCGAGACGGCATGCAATCTATACCAATCTATTCATATCAATACCTGAGAGGGCAAGGCTAAAGATAGTGTCAAGGTCGATATCAGCTGCTTCTTTGGCGTCGAACAATATCGAGGGGCGAGTAAACGGTCTTTTGAGAGGGTCTGTATCGGCTTTTACAATTGACCTGATTGCCTGTAGTTGTGAAGCGATTGATGTTGCCATTGTTATTCCTTTGAATATGATTGTTTGATTCCTGAAGTGATTGTATTGAACTGCTAGAGTTGTGCTTCCGACTGGATTTGATAAACCCTAAACCCTGAAGGAGCAGAGGTGGTTGCTGGTTGCAAGTGCCAAGGAGGGCTACCGACTTCAAATGAGATGGCGCGGGTGTTTAAGCCCTTCTAGGGTTTATGTTTTGCTGTAGGTTCTTTTCATATATGACACAAATGGTCCCTTTACTACTGCTGAATCTACACTTAGATCCTCCTTTTTTAGAACTTTATTAATAATTAAATCAATATTTCAAATACAAACCATGTAAATGTTAGACACTCAATATTGGTCCTTGATTTTACGTATTTTAAAATTATTAAATCGTTGTAGATAAAGTTGAGAGTAATTTTTGGAACCGATTTATTAATTTGCATTAACAGTTGAGATTTGCTTGTACGTTTTGAACTATTTGGCATGTTCACTTTTATAACTGATGACATAAATGTTGGTTTTCATAGGAACGATAAACATGTATTTATTACCACAACATCAATGTGATGCCATAACGATGTGAATACGGTATCCTCCTATGTGGTTAATAGTTTGGTATGTCCTAAATTATATAGGGAAAAGTCTAAAAGATTCAATCGACTTTAGTGTTTGGAATGATTAAATCCTTGGACAATTTTTTGAAACAAATAAGTTATTGGACATTTCAAAACATGTTAAATAACTTTTTGGACTATCTAAAACATGTTATATACATCATTTATGACCTATAAACTTGTTAATGTGGTAAAATATTGGAAAAAAAACCTGGGAAAAAAAAAGTCAATGAACTTTCATGTTTTAACTAATTAAGTCTGTAAACATTTTTTTAACCAAAAAAATACTTATCTACACTATATTATAAAGCATTTGACAAAAACTCTTAAAAACCAGTTTTTATGCATGAAGTACTGTTTATTGATGTATATTACTTAAAAATCAAGATTACAAGTAAAGTTTGCGTAAGTACAACTTATTAAAGTTTCATGTTTGAATTTGTGTAATTAACTGTAAATAAACGTAATAAAATATAGGATAAACATCTCATTTAAAAAGAAAAAAACATTTGACAAAAACTCTTAAAAACATTTCTAACAAAATACTTAATTATTATTTTTATAAAAAATTATATTATTAAACAGAAAAAAACGAATTAAAGAAATACACAAAAAAAAAATTAAAGTCATTTTTTGTACTAATATCAATATTTTTTTTTCAATTTCTTATAACATCGACCGAGACACAAAAAAATAAAAGGCAAACATTAAAATCGAGATCAATCTCGCTGTATTATGCGAGTACTCTTCTAATATCTATAAAACGAAACAAATACACAAAAAAAATACTTACATTTACAAATAAATACTTAAAGAGTATTGATGAAAAAAAAAATTCTATGTACATGACAATTGAAAAAAAAATCATCAAAAATCAATCAATATATCAAAATTTCTCGATATATCAATATATATTTAAAAATATATTAATATAAGATCAAGAGGTAGTTCAATAAAAAAACTTTCAATCATATTTATTTTTTAAATGAAATTAGAATCCACAAATATATGAAATACACACACACACACACACACACATATATATATATATATATAATAATACATACATAGAGGAAAGTTCGAACGAGAACGTTAATTATTTAAAAAAAAAAGAAAAATGTCGTTAATGTACAAACTCACATGTGATTTTAAATGGAAGCTTGCGACTTTTGAGGCCACTTAAGTCGCAGGGTAAAGTCGTCTGGATCATGTATGAGTTGTTATATGAATCATATATAATTTTATTTTTAATAATGCAATTATATGATAAATTAATTGAAGAATTTTAAAGGTATTCACTCATTTCTTAAGGTGCAACATGATTGCAACCGTCGATGTTCATAATTCTGGACATACAAGACGTTTACGTTTCTCTCTCCACTAAGTAATCATTTTGCTTTATGAGATTAGTTATGTATAATATAAATATCTTTTGGGCTTTCTTTAATTTACTTGCTTTATATGTGTTAAAACAATATATTATAAATTGATTTTTTATGATACTCTTGATAGTTCTTTTTCTTATGCCAAAACTTTTATAAGTTATCTTTTGGTTGCGTAAGTGTTCATTGCTCAATTTATTGTCAATCCAAATAGCCATACAGATTCCTTTTTACAACAAAGCAAGAAAATGAAAAGTTGAAGTTAGATTAATGCAATGTCTTAGGATTGACTCATCGTATATTTTAAGTTTTCCAATATGGTTCTTTTTTGCTTCTTTCAATTGATTTTCTTACATCAATTTAAGTTGAAATATTTGAAGGAGACATATATTTATGTGAAATATCTTTTATTCTTGAGTGTGTCAAATTCCTTGATATTTTCGTGTTATTATTATTTATTTTATTTAGTTTTACAACTTTATTCCTAAACAAATCTCTCTCTCAATGTATATATATATATATATATATATATTAAAATTTCACTAATTATATTTTATTTAACTTTTTAGAATTATTTAAATACTATTTGTTGATAATTCTATTAACAACTAATACATATTTATATAGACAATCTTTAGATTATTATGTGTTGCACGGTTCCCATACTAGTAAATTGATTAAACACAAATTTTATAAAACAGGATAGTTGTTTGTTATTCAATCTCCCCTCCTAATATTTTGCCAACCATCCTCGTTGTGTGTTTTCATATTGACTTTTAATCGGATATTTGATTTAAATCCGCAACTTTCACGTACCATAACTTCATTACATTAGTCCGTTACTATTACATACTCTACAAACGAACCTAAAAGTTGTGATATTACAACAGTTAAATTTTTCATGATTGCTAGTGATGTTGAAGTTTAATATTGTTCTATATAAAAAAAAATATAGCTATTTTTTTTTACAAGCAAGTTAATAATATAATAAAAGAACATATTACATTTCTCTCTCTCTCTCTCTCTCTCTCTATATATATATATATATTAGAAGGATACTCGTGCAATGCATCGAGACATTTTCCCATTTCAATGTGTCGTTTTATTTTTTATCCATGTCGATATAATACGATTTTATATGGTTTTGGAAAAGCGATAATGTTTCTATTTTTTAATAAAATATAAATTTGAAAATATCATATAAGATTTGCAAAAAGTATTAATATTAGTATCAAATTAACTAGTTAAAAGTTCTTGTTTGTTTATTTTTTTTAATTCAATTTTTTTATTATAATTTAATTTAACGTAACGATGTAACTTAATTTAGGTTTAATAATATTTTTTTATAAAGATAATAATTAAGTATTTTGTTAGAACTCAATAATTATCCTAATTATATTTTAGATTTTTTTATATTTTAAAATGAGATGTTTATTCTCTATTTGATTATATTTATCCGCAGTTACTTACACAAATTCAAACATATAACTTTAATAAGTTGTATTTATGCATAATTTACTTGTAATCTTAAATTTTAAGTAATACGCATTAATATACAGTACTTTATGCATAAAAAATGGTTTTTAAAAGTTTTTTTCAAATGTTTTACAATATAGTATAGATATGTGGGCAGGTTCATTTAGAAACCTTAAATATTTTAGGAACCCAAGAAGGTTCATTTAGAAACCTTAAATATTTTAGGAACCCAAGAACCATCTATTTTGTAAATATTCATGATAAAGATTATTTATCATGAATATTTTATCATGTTATTCTTCATAATACTTATAAAAATGTGGTTTTTGTGCTCCTAAAATATTTAAGTCTCATGAATGAACCCTCTCTCCCTCTATATATATATATATATATTATAGTTTATATATATATATATATATATATATATTATAGTTTATACACTTACTTTGTAGCTAAAGATGCAAGAAGAAAAACATATTTTGACCCATTGTAAATTTTTGTGTACAAACCAAGACCATTGGTCGAGTTTTTCATGCCATACACTAAGGCATCAACATCTTGAATGGAGTACAGAAGAATTATACCACCATTAAAAAAAAGTGTTGGTTGTAGTATATGCTTTCGTAAAGTTTATAGCATATTTAATTGGCGTCAAAGCAAAAGGTCAGATTAAACTATTGATCATTAATCCTTACAAGGGTATAAGGAGGTTATTTCCATGGTTTAAGAAACGTACGTTCTGAGGTGCACCTCAAGGCGAGACGTCCAAAGAACGTATTTAAAGGCTGGCTGAATCGTCCGTTTTGGTTGCTTGAAACATGGGCAAAGGAGATGATACAGTGGGTGTTGAAGAGACGTGCTTGTTTTTTGTTAATAAAAAGGTAAAACCTTAAAGTTAGTCAAAGAAGTACAACGTATTTCTCTATCTCATTCTCCTCCCATTATTTTGGTTTTTACAAGTGTAACTATATATACATATATACAAGTGTAACTATATATACATATACATATATATATATATATGTTTGTGTATGTGTATGTATATATCATGATTTTGTGTTTTATGATGTCACGGTCTGGTGTAAATATGAAATTATGTTTGTTTTTGTTAAGTGTTATGTATTTATGTTTTTTTTTTTTTATTATGGGGCTTACGTCTCACGTACCTAAGGGAAAATGCCTCGAGGCTCGTTTCCGTTTTTTAAAACCTTGGGTATTACAATACCAAACAAACAACTAATCCAGTTCAATACAATCCAATCTCGTCCGTCCACCAACCAAAACATTCATAATCTATACTATATTATAAAACATTTGATAAAAACTCTTAAAAATCATTTTTTATGCATGAACTTTTGTTTTTTTCATGTATATTATTTGAAATTCAAGATTACAATTAAATTATGCATAAGTACAACTTATTAAAGCTTAATTTTTAAATTCGTGTAACCAACTCAAATAAACATCTCATTTAAAATATAAAAAATCTAAAATATAATTAKGATARTCATTGAKTTMTAAYAGAATAYTTAATTATTATYTTTATAAAAAAWTATATTATTAAACAAAAAAATAAATTACTTTATTATTAAACCTAAATTAAGTTATGACAAAAAATTGAATTAAAAAAATTACATAAAAATCAAGAACTTTTAAATAGTTAATTGGATACCAATATGAATATATATAATTCAAATTTTTATCATGTCTTTAAATTTATATTTTATTCGGAAATAAAAACATTATCGTTTTCTCAAAACCACATAAAACAGTATTATATCAAAAAAGTCAAAGAATAAAATGAAACATTAAAATCGAAATGTATCTCACTACATTAACTACCGCTTTAGTTATTTTTAAAAACATAAATAAGTTATCTATTTGAAATGTCATATAAAATCACCTCGTCTAATTTGTGGTTTTTAATCCCAAGTCATATTATTTAGAACAAATTTCAGTTTGGGATTGCTTAAAAACAATTTATTGACTTATTCCGGTGTGACACCGGTAATAAGCATTTTTAATGTTTGGATAAACAACTTATACCGATGTCAAACCAGTAATAAGAAGTTTTTGAAGAAGTTAAACCCTTCTGATTTATATTATGTTGATAAGTGTTTTTGTAGAAAAGTATAAGTTGTTTCAAATAAGCAATTCTAAACACCCCTTAATATTATCATCCAAATAAATAAAACCATTACAATTCATGATTTTTGAAAACCAAGGTTGAAACTCCATTAATTAATATTTGATTATTTAATAATGTCTCGTATATAATATTTTGGTCGGTCCTAACTTAGAATAACGTATCAATTTAACAATTCGTTAAGACATATAAGGCAATACATCACTGGGTACTCAAATAGATCCTAAATCGATAATTATGATGTATTTACATAATACATGAATGATTTATGAAGACTTGTCGGAAAAATGACTCAACTTTATTTTGTGTTTTTTGTTGAAACAATTACATCAAATCTCACCTCTGATTTTTCGTAGAACTTTTGGTGTTTGCTTTCTCATAGCTCAACAAGACATTGTACAATGTAATTGCCGCTTTAATAGTCTCGTTGGCAGAAAGAGTTTTACAATTTCATCATCATCATCATCATTAAGACACGATTCTCAGTTCTTTGTTCATCATTCAACATGGCTGCAATGGCTCACTTTGTAAAACCATATTGTTCTTGCAATTGCTTTTTAGTCACACATCCTTGTTGTGCTTTCTACAAATTTCATCCGTCATTGTTGATTTCCTCACCTTAATATGAAAAACCATGTTGTGGTAGCATGCATGATCAAGTCTTGTGTTTAAATAATAAATACTTTCTAGTATCCATAAAGTGGAAGATTGGAACCATAAGGGTGGTGTCTGATTGGTTTGAACTTGGCTTCAAAGATCAAAAGTATCAGGAGATCTCAGGTTCAAATTCAAGGAAAAATAAAAATCCCCTTGTGACCACAGAAATTCAAATGCAGTGACTCCGGACTATCTGCAAAACAGGTGGTCGTCCTAGGATTAGTCGGCTCGTATAACGGGTTGGATATCCAAGTTAATTAAAAAAAATGGAAGATTGGTGTTCCATAAATTGGCATTTCCTTAAAAAAAATATTTACTTGATTATAAATGCATCTATAAATTTATAAAGTATTAATTTATATATAAATCAACAATTATCAAAATTTGGTGGTTCTAACTCATTAATTTAAAGAGTTTCACAATGTTTAATATTTTGAAAAAAAAAACAATAAAATATCAATTATGTAGCTAAAATAATGATAAAAACATTATACCAACTTTATGTATTTTTAATATTTAATATTGATGTTATTTTAACTGTTTTGAAACAAAGTTTTTAACCATATATTTTGTTATATCATATAAATTTATTGTGTATATTTGGAAAATCCTTTCACCTTTTAGCCTATATTTTTAAGGTTTCTTTTAAAATAGTGAAAATTTTGGGAACAAAGTCATTCGTGAAATCTATTATTTTGTTAATTTTATTAGGAAAAAAGACATAATAAAAGGCAAAAGACAAAAATACCCTCAAACTTATCGAAATGAATAGACAAACAGGACCAAAACCATAAGAAGGTGCATTCCCCCAAAATATTCTACATAATAAATAAAGTGTAGAAAACAATTCCGCATACCACATAGACCAAATCAATAATTTACTCATACATTTTAATGTTGGAATCACATAAAATTTGTGTCCTTAATCGTTTGTATATTTATTTACATATATAAATATATTGTCTTTTATATTTTTTGGAGTAACTAAGTATAATAATGGGAGTATTGTGATGGAGAGTTACATCCCTTGAAAAAGTCACTCTCACACACCCCTTGATTTATTATATGTAGATATTGGTGGTTGATTTGTCTCTCACGTTACTATCTTTCCTTCTAAAATTTCTGCAACTCTCTGATAATCAGAAGGAACAAAACACACAAAATTTATCCATCAGATTATAGTAACGACTAACGAAGAGAAGCAATCAACAATCTAAATTTGTTCTTCATGACATTTTCGAGCGGAACAAAAATAAACACTTCAAGTAACTTTTATATGTATCGTTATATCTTGAATTTCACATGTATGATTAGGGATTGATATGCATATGTTTTGGGATTAACTTTAACATTAAGTCCTCACCAAGGTTTGTAACTTCTAATTCCTCACGTTTATAACCAATCGACCTTCAAATGTACATTCCAGCATCAACATTGCTGTTGTAAGTTGATAAAGGTTTCAATTTCTAGCACCTTTTGCTGGATGGGAGTAAAGAGAGCTAGCAAACTGAGTTGACATGCAACAAGACAATATCATGGGTTGAGCGTCATCACGTGGAGCTTGCAATAACTCTGCAGATGCCTAGAAAAAGGACGCAAGTACATGTGAACACTGGTCAAACGTTAAAATCCTTAAAATTGATATTTTCTTATATAACGAAGAATGGAATTAACAAGATCAATCCGGAAGTTCTGACTGATTCTGATAAGATATAGTCATTCAAACTGTTTCGTTTGTTATCCTGCTTCCCGAAGAGTTTGGCAGAATAGCTCTATTTCTTCAAGTAGTCCTTCATTTGAAGATGATTCATGTGAAATGAGGTTTATGAGGACCTCATAAACTTTTCCTGGATCATCTGGGAAGATAACCGAATTCTTCGTGTCCTCTGTGCACGAATCTTGAATGTCATCCGAATAAACACGTTTTCTGCACGCCTGCAATAGATGAACAACACTTAATGCTATGCTATTAAGCCTTAAAAATCTATGAGTTATTTTATCACCTGGAAAAGCTGATTTAGACAAGCAATATGCTTAGATTCAAGGTACCCCGAATGTAGAAGCTCTCGAAATAACATCACCATTTCGTGAGTTATGTTACTTGGTGAAAGGTTTTGAATGATACCACTTATGCAAGAATCATCAAAGACAACAGATATCCATGGAGGAACCTGCTGCAGTTTTAGCATTGACACTGCTATATGAGCTGCTGGCATGTGATGAATCATGATGGATTTTGATGCCAAATTTTTTGGTACAGCCAAAGTCATTACCATCTCTTCGGTTATCAATCGATACCAATTATCTCTTTTAACAACTTGGGTTTCTTTGTCGTGTTTTTCCCAATCCTCGATCATCGCTATACAGAGGGCACAATTCATGGCGACCCGTGTATCACTGTGAAATATTAAGCCGTCTAGGATAGAGGTCATGGATCGTATATGATGGGAATGGTGTGTGACTTTTCCTGATTCTTTCCTTTTTTCTTCAGTGATTCTCTGAAATACTTGGAGCAAGCAGTATGAAGATACCAGTTTGACCGGAGAAGACCCGAAATGCAACAACCTGCTTAAGTCATGGCAATGAATGCTGATGTAGGATAATGACTGCTGCTTTCTGTTGTCACTGTCGAGTAAGCTTTGTGCATTTTCAATTCCCGGTAGAATATCGTGCACACTAAAACAAAACAAGAGTGTTGAAAACATAAAATCCTTCTATTTCTTCTGAGTTAGGAAATGAAGGTTTATTAAAGAGTAAAATGCATCAGAATGCAACAAAGTTTAGTTTAGTTCTTATTTAGTGAAACGAAGAATTTTTTGTCAATGTTACAAAGTTACATTTTTCCCACTATTTTTACCACTGTTGAGTGGTAACTTGCAGATCTTGTAAAAGTTGATAACGTGGATACTTGTTTATGAAATGTTTTTGGAAAGGCTACACAACATGAATGATATACTTGACACCCACGTCCTCATATGTTACAAGATTAGCAGGCTAGCAGCTCATGGATCTGGGTAAAAAACATGAAAATTTGAAACTTTGTTACATTGGTTGAAAAAAAAGTCTTCATTATACTCGATAGAAACTAAACCAAATTTTATTGCATTTTGTCCTCTATATAACAGGGAAACTAACCTTTTGTGACAAAAGTAATTTAATAAGAGCAAAAATATCAGGCCTTCTCCGGTCTGAGTTGTCTCATCATGATCAAATAATGCAGATCCTTTTAAACAGGCTTCATGGATCAGTTTGTTAACTAGTGAGATCAATGGAATGTTCAAAAGGATGGTCTTGGAAGCTTCTACAAGCTTCTGATGAAGAGAGTGATGCAAAATCAGGGAAAGAATGCCCATAACTAGGAGAGCTTCCTGAGTGTACCCAATTTCAGTAATTGTCGAGATCAGGTAGTGCATCAACTACAAAAGAAGCAAGGTTAGATTCGTTTCCATAACTAGGATCGTATTGAAGCTTAACCAATACATCCTCCGTCCCAAAATAAGTCTCTGTACTTGTATTTTAGTTTGTTCTAAAATAAGTGTCCACTTTTAGAAGCAAGCGCCTCCTCCTTAATTTTACTGAAGAAATTCATTACTCCAACCGTCACTTAATTAACAAGTGTAATAATTACACATTCTCAAAACTGTATGCCTTTCTCATTATGGACATTAATTTTGGAAGAAGGAAGTAGTTAGATTACCTTTGTTGATACTGTAATCCAGGCTTCATTGTCAGAAAGTGATTCCGAGTTAACTGAATGTAATATTGTAAAAACTAGTTGACAAGTAACATTGAATATCTCTGCAGAAGAAGAATACTGATTATAAAGATCCTGGATTGCAAAGGCTATTTCATTCAAGGATAATTGCCCTGAAGCAGCTGGAAATAACGCGGTGATTGCTGCAATCGTATTTAATAATAGAACGATATCATGTTTTTGTCCACTTTCTTCCACAAGCTCTCTCAATAAACATACCAGTAGTTTGGCTGCATAATTATCTCCAGATGCTACCAACTCAGCTAGTTCTCTAAATTTTACGGTTTCAGTATCGTTGCAGTCAACAATCTGGTTTCCATAGACAATACAATGCCTACACCACCTTAAAACCTCGCTAGATAGATATTTACAAATTCTCTCTTGTTGAAACAACCATTTCAGTGATGTGGTGTGAATTCTTTTAAAAAGAAGTTCACATTGTTTTTCTGCCACAATATAGAAGAGGGTACTTTCAGCTTCTGGACTATATGGTATTTGGTAATTTATCTTGGCCAGACCCCTATAAAGGCCATACAGAATTACGAGTACTTGCATGATCAGTGGTTCGACAACCCCACCTAAGATTTCAGATTGGTTAAGTAAAATATATTGCTCCAGAGAAGCTAATACCATCCTATCATCTGCAAGCCTTGGGGAAGACATTTTAAGCAATTAAACACCATAATTAAGGATGTAATAACATTTTGGCATTCACAGAAACATTTTCTTTTTTTCTTCTTGCAGAAAATAACCATATAAGTTGAACAATCATTCGTTCTTTTTTCTAAAAAATCTGAAAGTGTTTAAAAAGGTAATCGTATCAACAAGAAAATGTCAGAGCAGTTCCAAGGATGCCAAAGGAAAGTAATCATGACAAGTGTCAAAATGAAGACTTTGTTACCTGTCATCATACAAGGAGCTGGTATATAGTATTAGCAGAATTGCAGATTGGCAGCAAAAGACTTCCTGATTATGGGATCCCTTCTGTCCCAGCAGAAACAACAAATCTATAGGATCGAATGGAAGATGCAAGGCAACATCTCTAATGGATTGGCCGGAGTCATTACCAAGAAGCACATCCAAGATCGAGCTCAATAAGAAATAAACTCTCCATTTCATCCTCTCAGTAGGAAAAAGGCCTAAACATCCGAATGAAAAACTGAACCAAGAGGATGAAACAAGAACATGAACAAATTCCTTGGGTTGGAAATCAGAGTGAAGCAGTATTGTGTGAAAAATCTCAAGTACACCCAAGGCAATATCCACATCGATCTCATTAATGCTCATGGAAATCCAAGGTAATAGTTTAGCTTCACATATGTTTAATATACAATCACGTAATCCCATATAGATGGAATTTGTGGGGTTCCCTTCAAAACTATATTCATAGGCCTCCTTCAGTAAGTAGAGGGAGTGTAGCATTTGGAAGGAATGTTCCCTGTAAGAGCTCAAGCAGGTTGCAATGGTGTATCTTGATATATCTTGTAGTGATATGGCAATACTTGGAGTTCCATGAGAAGATGGAGACTTCATGAGAGCTACAAGGACCGAGCAAACCATGGTGAATGTTTCTGGAAGCATGTTAGCCTCGCCATCAATATGTTTCTTGAGCATCCCAGTCATTACAAGGTTTATTTCTTCAACATTGGAACTTGAAATGATTCCAGGACAGTTTGAAACACATTCTGATATTAGCTTTATTGATCGAGATTGAGCAGGATGAAAAGGTACTTCAGCAACATGACGAAGAACAGGAACTAAAGTTGTAAACCCAATAGCAAGCCTTTGCTTGAAAGCTACCTCTGCCACTGACAAGAGATCAAGAACCTGCAGGGATGAGCTGACAAGAGAATCATTTTTGCACCCTGTAAACACAGAAGTAGAAGTTTATACCAGCTAGAAAGCTGCAGAATGTAGACATAATTTTATTTCTACTATTTTCTTGTGACAACCAAGTTGGTTCTCGTGAGAAGGCTTGACCACTGACTTGAGTGACCCAATAAAATATTTTACTCCTTTCTCTTTATGAAATCTACTAATCAAGTCTTGGAAATGAGACCTGAGTGACAGAACAGACCCGTTATATTCCTAAGCAAAATGAGTAGATCAAAGAATGTTGAACTTACCCAACAATCTTAAAATTTCAAAAACATAGTCAGCAATATTCTCCTCAACCAGAACTTGGACCTCTTTTTCTGAAACACCTCCACACGACAAATACAGAGCTATCAAATCTAATGTGGCGGTTTGAACCTCACAATCTGAAGAAAGCAGAGGTGCTTTTATGGCTTCAGCAAACAAGAGATTCAAAGGAGTCTTTTGTAGTTCATGCTCAGTTGTTTCCATAAAGTTATCTGCTTCAGGGTATTCCTTGAGGGAAAATGTCACATCATTTTCAAATGCATTCTCGAAGAACCCTGTTCGTGCAAGCACGGACAATAGCGCTTTGCAGAAGTAACATAAAAATGTTATTTGATGAGATATAAGTAATAACGATAACTAAGTAAAGATTGATTTCATATATGTATTGTCTATTGAAAGTTCATGGAGCAAACAATAGAGCACGTGGATTCAAACAATATGCAACAAATATGGAACTAGTAGGTATTGACTTGTTGCCCAGTTGGGCTTGTTCAAAGGGTTGGGACTCCCTTATGATAACCTACAGGTCATGACTTTAACTCCTACCATTTGGCATGCCAAGTAAAACCACGGATTCGCGGGCATTATAAGATAATACTCGTTTGAAAATTTCCAGCACAAAAAAAGAACCAAAATTACAAAGAGAGTTGGGGAAAACAAGTAGCAGAAGCCTATGTGTAGCTCAACAAACAACGTTGTTTTCTGTTTTAAATAGCAAACGCAAGAATTTCATATGCTCAGGTGACATTTCGTAAATTTTTCTGAAAGAAGTCAATGATATATCATTTCATGTTGCAAAAGTGGAGTTTCAGTTTCATGAATAAAACAAGCAATCTTGAGGTAATTATCCAAATCCATGATCACATGATTATTGACTTGCATAACTCAAGAATTCAAGCAATTTGGAGCAAGCTACTAGTGACAATTATTTATGCTACACATTCAGTATTAGCTTATGTCATGATTCAAAAGGATTCTGTCATTAGTGGACCAATATGTAACTGCAGTCATGCATGAAAAATCCGCAACCATGGTTAGTTGTAGCAACTTAAATCCTCGCATCAGAATCAGCTGACATCCTAGCGTGGTTAACTTACAATCAAAGGCAAAAACCATAGAAATACATAAAGAACAGTGTTAGAGAACCATGGAGTATTGACTAACCTACACAATTCAAGCGAACATCATCACGATGGCTCTTCAAGAGGATTTCTAATGACAAATATAAGATCCTTAAAGAATGGCCATATAGGACACCACCTTCGCTATTACCTATGCATGCATGCTGGATCGAGCAAATTTTGTAAAGAACAAATAGAATCTCGCCTTGGATCTCTTCACTGCATTTAAGAAGATAAGAAAGACGAGTAGTAAGGATGCAGCATAATGAATTATGTGCATATATGTAATCATGGAGTTCACTCCAACTGTTACCTAGGCAACTGGAGACCTGTTACAAGGTTAAGCAAAAGTGCATCCTTGTCTTTAATATGGCTGTACGGATCATTCTTCTGATTATCCAATAGAACACCTAAGCAATGTAGCTAAAGCATGAAAACGTCAGCTGAAAATTAGGCTACTTAATTGGAAATGTCTCTGGAAAAGCGAAAAATAGTCATGAATGGTTCAATGGACTAATCACCCAAGAAAACTAACTTTGGCACCATCTGAAAATTGAGTACAAAGTGTACCTCGGTACCTTAAGGTACGAACTCTAGGTGACACTACTAAGGTGATAGGGTAGCGTATTGGCGTTAAATCAGCATATTGTTGGTCTTAAATCACATAAGTGCACAATCTAAGCGAGAAGGAAGATCTTAAGCTACATAACAGTGGGTTAATGAATAATGCCCCAGATAAACGTAAGCTGACAACTAACATAAACCATCATTTTTCAACAGTAAAATGATATGTTAAACTGTGATATGAACATAAACAAGTCTGAGACACTACCAATCATCGTATTTATATAAGATATCAAAACGTAATTCGACAAACTTCAATATTCTAGATCATGTGCAAAATGCTTCAAGGACGTCCAGTTTGTAGAAGCACAAAAAAGTGTCACAGAGCAGACACAGAGAAAATACAAAACCACGGAAACAATTACCATGTAAGTTTGACGCTGGCTCCAATACAAGGAACCAGACGACAACCGATCTGAAACCCTAGCAACAAACTCGCTGTAAATTGAACAATCACCAGAGGTGCACAATTCGTAAATCACATCAATCATCTGTTTGGCGAGCGGCTCGTCTTCTATAGAAGAAAGGGCGGACATGAGAGGAGAAATGAGAAAATGAGGATGAAAAGTAAGAAGACTGTGGAGGAAAGAGGGTTGAGAGATGGCATGGGAGAGCTGAGAGAGGGCGTAAGAGACGTGAACGGTAGGGGAATTAGGATTTGAGATAAGATTGGATAGACAGACTAAGCAGATCGATCCGCCTTCTAAAGTTTGGAGTATCAGAGACGAAGTATGGCCTTGTGAGCATGTTTGGTGTTGCCGGTATTGGAAATGCTGGTCGGAATCTGGCCGTTGATGATGATCGGAGCCGATGAAGTACATCGTATAGTTTTTTTTTTCCCGCGTGATTGTACACTGCAAATATTTTGTGGAGACTTTTGAGAGTTCAGTTCATTTCGGTTAGAGTTATATTTCAAAATATCTTCAAAATAAAATAAAACTTTAAATCACGATAATTGTTTACCAAGTAAATTGTTGTAGATATCATTTTGGTGGACTAAAATCATAACCAATAAACACTTATCGGGTAAATGTTCGATAAACAACTCCTAAGTTACACCATCACCATTAGGTTGGAAAATTATTTCTAACTGTTAATGAAATTTAGAAATTATATCAACAATCTTTAATTTTTGAATCTTTTGATTTTGCTTTTATAGATTATCCTTTTTTGAACATATGTTAAGTTGTTCATGTGTTGTACACGGCAATATATAATGTCAGGTGGGTTTGATAAATTGAATAGGTAAAATAAGGTGGAACAAACTTATATTTATTAATATATCTTCAAATAAAACTTTATTTTTTTTTTAAAATATCAAATAAGCATCATTCTTTGCATTTTATCTATTCTTTAAATTTTATTTATTATATTTTATGTTATTTAAACTTTTACATTATTGTCTTTAAAATATTATTTTTATATAATTTCTATATTTTGGTTAATTTATGTAATTTATTAAATATTAATACTTAAAAAAATAATATAGAAAAGGTATAAAATAAAACTTGAAAATGAACTTCAAATTTTGGTATCATTTTAATCGTCTTGGATAATATTTTCTGATGATATATTTTGTTACAAAAAATATTTATTTTATTATAGTTTAATAAATTACATACATTAATTAAAATATATAAACAACTCGTTAGTAGTAAATTGACCATTTTACCGGTCATGTTATGTTGAATCCCATCTTACAAAATGTTGAACACCTATTTTGTCATGTCCCGTCTGTATACCAAACATACTTCAATTTGTTGTTCGCGTTTCACTTATAACGTCCAAGGGCCCCACCTGTTTCACTTCCCACAACTCCTACTACGAATGCAACAATGGTGATTTGCAAATGTGGATCCATTCCGATCATGAAAAAACATCATGGACCTCCTTAATTTCAAGTTGTCGTTACTACTACTCAAGAAAGGTAAGTGTATTCTTCATATTTTATTTCAGGTTTACTAAGATTCAAGAACAATCTTGAACGACCGTGAAGACAGAGGATGCTCGAGTTCATAAGTTGAAATTGACTTTGTTTGTGTTGTTGTTTGTAATTAATGTCTTTTGGTATTAATGTTGATCCTCTCTCTCAGTGATTTGATGATAATCTCTTTTCTCTTTCACGTTGTATTTGTGTTTCTGTATTTTCAGTTCCAGCGATCATCATTGAGTATGTTCAGTGATCGCTGAAGAACTTGCATTGTAAATTCATCAGAGACAAACAGCAATACTTCAAGAAGACAACACTCACACCAAAAAACCTTCAGCAAACGTCGAAGACTGAAACTGAAGATTAGAGACTGGCGAGTACGTGATCTGAAGCGGTATTCAGTGATTACAAGCCTGTCTATACATGTGTGAAGACTGCTCTAGCTTCAGCGAATGATGATGAGACCTCCAGGTCATTCCAGCATTCAACGATCAAAGGAAGCTTGCTTAGCACGATTGTTGTTGTCTTGTCCTTATGCACACAAACGACAAACTCATACCCTTACAAAAGTTAGTACGGTACGGAGCCGATTAGTCGACTCTTTGTCCACCAACTTTAGGCAAGGATGTCTGCTCAGAAATAGTGCTTTTGTACTATTCACTGTAGCAAAGGACAAACCTTCCTCTTAAGGTTTGACAGGCACTCTAAACCTACCATAGTGCATTAAATGATCATTTAATGCACTGGGTATAAATAGAAGTGTTTCTTCTCCATGCAGAGAGCGCGCATCTCTCTCTAACCTTATTCTTACTTCAAGCATCTTCTAGCTTAAGTAAAGGATCTTTCTTTTAGCATTCTCTTTTTTTGTATTTGCTAAAGCTCTGTGTGTAACCAAAGATTGTTTAGATAGGTTTTCATTACCTTATCTTTTCGCAAACAGTCTTGTAAAATCTGTATTGATCTTCTATATCAATATATATTTTAAATTTAAAAATATTGTGTTTGTATTCATCCCCTCCTTCTACAAACTGTTTCTATTCTTGTAGACCCTTACGGGACCAACAAGTGGTATCAGAGCAATGTTTTCTTTCTATATTTGTGTTTGACTAATTTTTTGTATTAATTTATCTCTTCTTAAATAACTTACTGCTTACAAATGGCTTTACAAATTACAAACACACACACACAAGATAATGACTCTCTTGCCAAACCTCCATGGTTTGTCCGTGACAACTTTAGTCTCTAGAAGAACCGGATGTCTCTCTTTCTGGAAGGTGTGGATCCTGAAATTCCACATTACATAGAAAATGAACCATATAATCCATTTGCTATTGTTCCGGCTATTCCAGCAACAGCTACGGCTGCCGTGATTCCTGAACGGCAGATTCTAAAGCTTCCACATCAGTGGAGCGATGAGAACAAGAAGAAAATAGCTATAGACACGCGTGCTCGGTCTATAATAGCTATGTTTCTTCCTAATGAGATATATCACTCTATGATGAAACTCAAAACTTCTAAATCCGTATGGGATACTCTTTGTGTCCAATACGAAGGAACCACTCAGGTTCAGGAGACTAGAAAGATCAATCTAGTAAGACAATATGAAAGCTTTCTCTGTGGAAAGTCCGAGACACTATCTGAAGTACATCAAAGATTTAATTGCCTTCTTATTGATCTTAGGGCTGTCGACAAGGAATATTCTAATTTTGAAACCTTGACTAAGTTTCTAGAATGCCTTCCTGAGTCTTGGGACACCTTTTCCATGTGTCTCAAGATGTCAAATGACATGTCCACTCTTTCTCTTTCTACCTTATACGGGATTCTGCTTAACCATGAGCAATCTCGTCAACTGAAAAGAAATATTGTAAAATATTCCAGGGAAATGAAAAGCTCTCCTTTAGCTTTGATCTTAGAAGCTTCTTCAGTTGAAACTTCTACTCCTTTTGTCTCTTCTCTACCTCCCGTGGTCATCACGCAGATAGATTCTTCTAAGGACATTCCTGAATCTGATTTAACAGATTTTGATGAGTCCCTGGCACTCCTGACTAAGTCATTCAGGAGGTTCGTCAGTAAAAGCAATTTTCGCAGATCTCCTCAGCTATCCCTTAGGGAGAAGCCAAAGTCTGAMAGAATAGACAAGGCTTCAGCTGTCTGCTACAATTGTCAACGGCCCGGACACTATGCATTTGAATGCAGATCTAAGAAGACTGCGATGCCATCTTCTAAAGCCTCTTCCTCATTCACGACCAAAGATGATAAATACTTAAAACTGAAGGAGAAATACAAGAAGATGAAGAACAACCAGCRAAAKRCWAAAGGYCTTATTGCTGAAGAGCATGACTGGGCTGAATCATCTGATGAATCATCTTCTGACGAGAACGATAAAGCTTATGTCTGCTTAATGGCCATTGATGCTGACGAAGGTTCTTCTAAAACATCTACCTCTTATGAGCCATCTTCTGTTACTCAGGTATGTATCCTGAATGAACATTCTTCTAGTCTTTCTGCACTAGATACACTGACGGTTGACCTTTACAATGCCCTCAATGGCAAATCTAAAGCTGAAATGCTTAACGTTGATCTTAATGAGCAATTAAAGATTTGTCATTCTAAGATCAAATAATTGACCTCTGTTGAGGAAAATCTTAAAGATCAGGTTATTGTAAACCAGACTATCACTATTGAACGTGAGAAAGCTGTTGCTGAGCGTGAACGAGCAATCACTGAACTCAAGGCTGAGAAAGCTACCATTGAAGGATGGTGTAAAGCTTTCCTCAAAGCCTCTGAGATCATTAACGCTCAGATCCCTGCCAAGAAAACGACTGGTCTAGGATTCTCCTATGATATGGAAGAATGTGTTAAAGACAGGTCCATGCTTAAATTTGGTACTTTTGTCTCTTCTATTCCTAACACTTCTTTCTCTCAGTCCTCTTCCTTTACTGAGAGTCATCTTAAAGGAACTCCTTTGAATTCTGGGTGCAAAAACAAAGGTAAATCTACTGTCACAGCATCCCTTCCTAAGAAGTCTAACAAGATAAATAGATCTAAATCTATTCCTTCAACTTGTAAAGCTTCTTCTTCTTCAGGGACTAGGAAATCTGAATCGCATCAGAAATCTAAGTCACRGCTCAGGGTGAACTTTTCACCTAAGGAATCCATTCCCTCAAAGGTTCCTCCTAGAACCAATGAGAAGGGAATCTTTGGAGCTTGTCCCACTTTTAGTCTGATACTTCCTGGCCCTAAAGCTACTTTTAGTTTTAGGAAGTGTAAACATTGTGGTGAAAAAACACATGTTGCCAGTAAGTGTCCTTCTATCGTCAAAACTGGTTCACCAGCTTTGGGCAAGAAAGTAACCAAAGTTGAGAAATCAACTAAAGTGAAATCATCCACAAAGACTACCCCTGCAGTCAAGGTGAAGAAAACCATTGAAGCTTCTTCTTTAAGCTCAGTGAATACAACTCCTGCTGAAGTATCTTCAGCATCCGACGTTGTTATCTCCACCACTGAAGTCTCTTCGTCAGACTCAGTGAAGACTTCCACTGAAACTACCTTGGTAGTATCAAGGGTTGTTCATCTTTCCATTCAAACCTCTTCAGGTTTAATGATGCCATCTTCTGATAATGATTCTTCAGTATCAGATGATGAAGCCTCTAACAAAGCTGGACCTAAATAGCTGGGTACCAATAACATTTCTTACTTTGTTTCCTTGTTCAGGATGTCAAAGGCATATGGTATCTCGACAGTGGATGTTCAAGACATATGACTGGAGATATATCTTTTCTATCTCACTTCAAGGAAGAAAGAGGACCTTCCGTAACCTTCGGTGGAAATGGAAAATGATATACTAAAGGTTTTGGTATATTATCCAACGGTACAACAACTTTTAAACGTGTTGCATACGTTGAAGGACTAAATCACAATCTTCTTAGCATCAGCCAACTGTGTGATAAATATTATACAATTAAATTCCTCAAGAATTCTTGTCATGTTCTCGACAAAGATGATAAGGTTGCTCTAACCGGTTCTCGTCTAGAGAATGTTTATATCATCAAC
>NC_037540.1:22038157-22039788 GCF_001531365.2 Cynara cardunculus var. scolymus | reverse complement strand
ATATATATATATATATGTATGCATTCATGATATGGGTGGGTGGAATATAATTTTATATGTGGACATAATTATGCATACGTGTATGCATGCGTGGAAGTATGTTTAGGAGAGTGCTTGTGTGCATAAGAATATACTTATGGGAGTGTAGGCATACACGTGGATATGTGTGGGTTAACCGACTCTTTTTTTTTTTGAGAAAGCATAAAAGGAGGTTACCCCATTCATGTGAAATTCTCCTACCATTTTGAGAGAATTTGTGAGGTTTTAAAAAGAAGTCTTGTTCGGTTTACTTCAAGAGGTAATTTCGAGTGCTGGATTTCAAAAGGGTTGATTTCAAGAGTTTTGTGTTCAAAAGCTTTATAAGGTGAGTGGTTTCTAAACCTTTTTGGCATAATAATTTATACTGGTTTTTAGTTTGAATGTTATTTATTATTTGAATAAAAAACCATATATTGTGTTTAAAGTTTTATCCGGACAAAGAGTGACCGGATTAGTGTTAAACCGGACAAGAGTGACCAGATTAATGTTAAGTCGGACAAAGGGTGAATAACGTGTTGTCCGGATTATTTTAAATCAGACAAAAGGTGGACAGAGTGTTGTCCGGACTTGTTATCCGGACAAAGATGATTTTATTTCTAAGTGTTTAATCGTTCAAGCTTTATGCGGGGTATTRACCGGATTTGTTATCCGGACAAATATGTTAAAGTTTATTTTAAGTATAAATCGGRCAAAGAGGGATAAGTTGTCTGGACTTTATATCCGGGTAACTTGTCCGGATAATTTCATGTTTGAAAATTTTATAAGTTTTATTTATTTATTTATATAATTTTAATGTTTATTTAATTATGGATTATAAAATGGTTATTTTATGTCTTTTCAAATAAAAAGTTATGTTTCTACCAAGCGTGGTGACGTAAGTCTGTTTTGGTATGAAACTATATTTTTTGAAACCTTCCTACCAAGCGTGGTGACGTAAGTCTGTTTTGATATGGAAGTGAGTTTTAAATGGTAGTTCCCCCAGACGTGGTGACTTTTGTCTGTTCTGGCTTGGAACTGGGAATGAATACTTTCAGACGTGGTGACTTATATCTGTTTTGATAAGTAGCTTTGTTTTATTGGAGGAATAAGAGTGGCATATCAAGGAGAGGTGTACTTGGAATAAGGGTGACATTGTCATATGGGGATAATATTATAACTCTTGTTATTATTATTAATTAGATTTAATAACTTTGAATCATCATTTTTTTTGTGATCTGATGAATTAAAGATATTATTCTCATTAGAAATAATAATTTAGATGTTATTGAGAAGGGAAAAATGGTTTGTCATATCAGGCAAGTATTGCCTTAAATCTTTTTATGAGATGATTTGATAGTTCAAGAAGTGTTGGTATTGTTTATTTTGAAAAACAATATATATCTTTAATTAGAAATATTTTATGGAATGGAGATTCTTGAGTTTACATTATTTTGCATAATATTGTAAACTGCTTCAATTATTTGTAAACATTTTGGTGTTCATTACCCTGCATTTGCAAAGAAGGGATTTACTCACTAGACCCATATGGTCTAACCCTCATTTTCTGTTTTAAATTATGCAATGCAGGAATAGCGGGGTCCGGGGATATTAAA
>NC_037540.1:22031872-22034752 GCF_001531365.2 Cynara cardunculus var. scolymus | reverse complement strand
TCCTCTCCAGGGTCAACGAAGTTCACCAAGAGATGTCCCGCCAAGGCGATCTTGATGCGAACTTCCTTGCCCTCCATGCAGATGTTCAAGAAGTTCAGAGTCAGCTCCTGACTCTCCAAGAAGCTGTTCACGCCAACAACAACGCCATTGCTGTTCTTCACAGTAGGGCTGACGATGGTCAGGCGATGTCTGATCAGCAACTTAGTCTTCTTCAACAAATCCTGGATGTTGTCCGTCAACCAGCTCCAGTGATTGCTCCTTCCTTCTCTGCCGATGATCGTGCTCAGCTCCATGAAACGCGTGAGCTGGTTCTCCAGCGTCAGCGCTTGGGCGAACTCTCTGGCCAATTCTCTCGAGTATTAGCCAGAGAGGGGGAGATGAGGTCCAACTCTGGTGGATCATCAGATGTTGCTCCTACAACTTCTCAGACTGTTGGCCTAGTATCAGCTTTAGTTGCAGTAGAAGCCGAGGCTCTCGAAGCTGAAGCAGTTGCTGCTCCTGTAATCCCTACCACCGAAGCTGCCCAAGCTGAGGTTGTAGAAGCCAWCCCTAGGGATGATGTCCATACCGTCACTGCTGCTAGTGATGATGATGATGTTGATGAGGATGAAGAAGATGATGAACCTATCATTCTAGACACCGGAGATGATTTAGATGGTGACGACGACAATGATGAAGATGACTTTACCATCAAGTTCCAGAAGCCATCAACCATCACCAAAGGTGTTGCCCTCGGGGACTCTGCATCCCAGGGGGAGCAAAGGCAAGGTGAATCGACTCCATCAGGGCACCATGACCCCAAGTCGAAAGGTAAGGCGGTCGCTGAAGAAGGTAACTTGAAGGTACTTTTCTCAAGCCCTCAACAAACCTTATTTGAAGACTCTACCTCTCAGGTAGTGATCACTTCAGAGTATTAACTTTATATCCCTTCAACAACCTGCTAGGGATGGGAATGGACCCCGACCCGTCGGGTAACCCGATCCACCCGCCTTGGTCGGGGACGGGGATTCCCCAAAAAATCGGGTCTCGGGGACGGGGACGGGGACGGGTATAGCACTCCCCTCCCCGCCTCGCCCCGTACCCGTTTTATATATATGTTTTGTATAAATTTGGGCTTTGGGCTTTGAAATAAAAAAAGTAAATGCATATGCATCTTCTCCTTCCTCCAGTCCAGTCCATGAGTACAAATTCACAAATCACAATTACAATTTCCTTCCTGGTTCCCGGCTCCCGCCTCCCGCCTCCCGCATCCTCCCTCCTCATTGTCATTGTACGATTTCCTTACATAGTATACGAGTAAGACACGAACGTCGGAGTTCGGACGACGCTTAGAGACTCCCTTTCCCGACCAGACTCTCCCTCTCCGGCGAAGGCGACATGCCGAGTGGCCGACGACGACTCCCACTCCGGTTCTCCCTCTCTGGCTCTCCCTCTCTGGCTACTGGTCTTCTATTAATCATCTACCATTTTATACTACCACTTTGACTCTCCCTCTCTGGCTCTCCCTCTCCGGCTACTGGTCTGCTTTCTTTTAGAAATTAGGTTTTTGTACAAATTAGGTTCTTGTTGACAGTTGATATCTTGTACAAATTAGGTTCTTCAATTGAACTATGTTTTCGTTTAATAGTTCGTATAACTAAGGATTACTTGCTAATTCTAAGTTGTTTTGTTTAATTTTTATGCAGTTGATATTTTGGAACTTCACAAGGCGTCAACAACGACGGTGACGAACAACCGGCGACGAACAGATTAATTGATTTGAGGTATTAAGTATCTGTTCAGTTTATATCTCCATATCATGATTTGTAATAAAATTGCTTAAAAAAATCCCCGTTCCCCGTTGGGGACGGGGATGGGGATGTGATCATAATCCCCGACGGGGAGGGGGACGGGGACACATACGGGGGATCGGGGACGGGGACGGGTATTGGGGTCCCCGCCCCATTACCATCCCTACAACCTGCGGTCGACTGGAGTGGGTATCTGATCAACCCAACTCTTTTACTCCAACAGACCAGCAGATGTCTCAGCTTAAGGAGTTTCCTCTTTGTACCTCTAGTGGTGGTGAGTTTGACTTCCTATCTGAAACTGAAAGACTCGAGGCATTAAGGGCTGAAGAATAGCTAGAGCTTCAAAAGAAGCAGACTGAAGACAGCCTAAGGCTGACCAAGTCACTAGCTGCTAAAGTCCTTCCCAAGAAGAAGTCTAAGAAAACGGTGAATGTTGTCCAAGCCCAAGCTAAACTTCTTTCAATGGCAGAAGCTGAACGCAAGAAGAAGCAGAAGCTAGAGGACAAGGATAAGCAATGGAGCGAAACAAAGCTGAAAAAGAGACTCAGTCCCCGCCCAATCATCAGCGTCAGCATCAGCGGACAATCTAAAGACGGTGGAACACTGGTCTCAATGCTCATCACCAGGGAAAATCTTGATGCCGTTACCGAGTACCCTTCCTACCTTGGCCGCTATGGATACAGCGAATGGATGGAGATCAAACAAGCCATTCAGCAATCCAAGTCGAGACACAAGACATTTATCGAGGACACCATCAATGAGCTCATCAAAAGGATGTCCAGGTATGTCAAGGTCCCTGACCGGCCAACTCTGAAGAAAGGTGGGAAGAAGAAACTAAAGCTCTCTGATCCTAATGATGGACCATTCCTAAGGAACGAACATGAAACAAAGTTCTCCTTAGATGAAGTCCTGAAAGGTCATATGAGTACTGACATTTCTATGCTGAATCTTGACTTTCCAGATAAGGGTCCTTATACACCCAACTCTATGCATTTTAAACCTGAGTTAGGAGTTATATTCCTTGACTATGAAGGTTAAGTAAGATTTCAGAGAATGTCAGAGCTACATCTATGTCCAATGCATCACTTGA
>NC_037540.1:21989154-22030647 GCF_001531365.2 Cynara cardunculus var. scolymus | reverse complement strand
GCATCTCTCTCTAACCTTATTCTTACTTCAAGCATCTTCTAGCTTAAGTAAATGATATTTCTTTTAGCATTCTCTTTTCTTGTATTTGCTAAAGCTCTGTGTGTAACCAAAGATTGTTTAGATAGGTTTTCATTACCTTATCTTTCCGCAAACAGTCTTGTAAAATTTGTATTGATCTTCTCTATCAATATATATTTTAAATTTGAAAATATTGTGTTTGTATTCATCCCCCCCTTCTACAAACTGTTTCTATTCTTGTAGACCCTTACGAGACCAACAATTAACCTAATCATAAATACTGTAGAACCATAAATGACATGTATTGTGTAATATGTTGCATTTTGTTAATGAAAGTTGGGTTCCAAATGTTTTGGTAATTGTTTTGACGCCTATGTCTATGGAACAACTGCAACATTTTTGTGTACGTCCTATTACAATGGAGCACTGTTGATAAGTGAGGAACCATGTTACTGAATAAGAAAACAAATAAAAACAAATCTTTAAAGTCAATGCATGTAAGCAAATGAATGTTCAACATAATTGATCCAACATACAAAGATCCAAACTAATAAAACAACCAACACAACACATTTGTCTTATATTAGGCACTTGGTGCCCTCTCTATCGGCTTGCTTAGTGGCAGAGCCGCCTTTTTTGGTCAAACGGACACTACATACAATGATCCAACACAAATAAACTAAATTCAACTTTAACATACAAAATGTTCCTTCATCAAGACATAGTTTGTCTGCAACACAAACTGACCCAATATTAACACATAAATTGCTTATCACATCTAATAAAGTACAAATTGTTCCAAACTTAAACATCCAACATTAACAAACAAATGGTTCACAAAAGCAATTCAAAAGAATCCCAACAAGAATGTCCAAGTTTCTAAACCATCAAACCAGTATATGCCCACAAAAACATCATCAAATCAAAAGAACCAACATGTTCATAAACAAGTACCCATGTTTCACCTTTGCCTCCCACCTCTTTGTCCCTCGCAAGTATTATTGTTTTGTCTTGTATTATTGCATTTAGCATAAGTGACACATTTTTTCAATCTTTAGTAGCCTCTCACATTGCTCAATAGGTACGATCACCTCATCAAATTATCTTATTCATCTTCTTATTTCGCTTTCCAACTTGGACATAATGAACTGGTGGGACATGTTTATCAAATACGTGAACACCTAGGCCACATCTTTCTCTTGATAAGGGGTTTACTCTTGTAACTGCACATTACATTTCATGTATAAAGCTCATAACAAGGACAATCCCAACTTTTTGGTACACCCACTTGATATCCATCATGTACGATGTACCAAATGGCAGCTACAACATGCTTACAAGGTAGCCTTATCAAGTCCACCTTCTACATGAACATAACTATGCTTCATCTCAACAACATATTGATCTTCCTTTGGATCACTAACATGGTACTTGCCACCTATATTCCAAAATCACATTGTGAATACCCTCACCATGAAAAACTTCGAAGCCCATCACTGTGGGAAATATTACTTTAGACTAGGAAAAAAATCAAGACATACAATTATCACTAACAAATAGATGATCAACATCATAAAACCTATAAACACATACCACATAGATCGTCAAAATCAATAAGTCCATTTAAAGTATGAATATCCACATTGTGTGTGCTATCCCTCGAATGATTTTGCCCAAGATCATGCATACATAATATGTACACCTTAAGTTCAGAAGAGGAAGGAGCAATTTGTGCAAAATAAGGTTTGATTGTCGTAGTTTAAGGAAAGTACTAGATGATGTGAAAAAACGGGCAACAAACTGAAAGGACCTTTTTACCTCCCATGCACGACAAATGGGCAACCAAAAGGGGATAAAGATCAGGGGTGTAAAAAAACAATTGTTGTACCACTTAAATTGGTCGAACAAGTCAAATTGAACCATTCTTAGCGGTTTGAGAGGTCTAGCCTTCCGGTCTGGTCTAAAAAATAGACGAACCGCTTGGTCCAGTAAGATCCATGGTTTGAACATTTTTTTTGAGCGGTTTGAACCACTAAAAAACACATGCACTAATTATATTTAGTTTTCATGATGTAGATTCAACCTTTTTCGTTCCATTTAAAAAAATCGTCAAAGACATTAACTTTTTAGTTTTCACCTATCAATCATCCATGTTCAGAAATCGGAAAATTTATGACATCCATCAAAACCAATATCCAAAATTCTAAACCGTCCATCGACTTGCTCAATTATTATCCAAAATTTCAAATATTGTTGCTGATCTTGCTTTACTTTTTTTCAACTTGCTCAAATTTTTTTAGGTTTTGGAGATAAATGTTTTTTATAACTCGTATAATATTTTTTAATAATGTTAAATTCGTAGAAATTTCATTTTGGAGATAAATATTAAGTTTTGTTGTTTAAAGCCCATAGCAGGACATCTAAATATTTGAAATATTGGGGTTTGGAAAATTTCTTAAACTACCACTGTCGTTTGGTTTGTGGTTTTGGGGGTTAAACCCATCCAAATCGGACCACAAACACCCCTAATAAAAGTTTTACGTACCAATCCTGTCCCACCAATTAAAATTAAGACAAATAATAATACATCACATATTTCAAATTTATTTAATACATAATCATATTTTCTCTTTATTATATGTATTCACGTGATTGATGGACAATAATGAAACATGATAATTTAGGACTAAGAGATTTTTATAACAATAAAAAGAGTTGGATGGAGGGAGGGACAACCCAAACAAGCAAGTTCAAAGGTCGACATTTCCAGTATGATTTCTAAATTATAATGATAATTGTAATTGGTAGAGTTTCTTAAAACTACGTAAATAATTGATGTAATTCATTAAAAACTAATTAAAAGTCCAGGTCAGCAACCACTTGGAAAAGAACATAGAATACACAAGGACAAAATCAATGTAACATTAAGTTTCAGGTATAAATTATTATTACTTGAAACAGAAGAAACCAAAACCACAATATTATTTTTATTTTTTATGAAAGAAATAAAAATAAACATTTAAACCTTAAACTTGGTTCCCCACATGTTGTGTTCACATCAATATGTATATGTTGTTGTAACATAATATTTTTATATTTAAAATTTCACAGTAAAATGTTATGAAGGTAAAAAAATCAAATATTAAGGAGGTATCCAAATATTAAGGGGGTATTTGAGATTGCTTATTTGAAACAATTTATATTTTTTTTATAAAAATACTTATTAATTTATTATAAATTAAAATGCTTTAATTTTTTCAAAAACCTTTTATTACCAATTTGATATTGATATAAGTAATTTATTCAAACATTCAAAAATATTTATTATGCATTGGAATAAATAAATTAATTAATTTTATAAGATTATGGTGTAAAATTTTAAAAAAATATTGTGTTTTGTTCAAATAATCCTTGCTTTTGCTTTACCCATTCCCACAGTTTGACAGTATAAAGTCAAACATTCATTCATTCTTTCTTTTCCTCCCACAGTGAGTTCAAATTTGAAACCCATTTTCAAGTTTTTTTCACCTTTTAGATCTACTCGTCTTACCAAATCTCCGTCGCATGATCGATTTATCCTATTAAATTCAAAATTTGGGCTGATTGGTGCTCTCAAAGCCGATTTTTTTCATGGATTTGTTGTATGTTTCATGATATTCAAGTCATGTTTTGTTAGGTTTTCGCGTAAAGATACTTTGGGTGTTCTATGATGGAATTTACAGAACCTTTTAAGCAGACTGGTCCCTGTTGTTTCTCCCCAAATGCTCGCTATCTCGCCGTTGCTGTGGACTACCGGCTTGTGATTCGAGATGTTTTATCTTTCAAGGTAATTGATTAAGAAATTATTGTATTCTGCAAGATTTGGCATTGTTTGAGTTGTTAATTAGTTATGGTTTTTTGAGGATGCTTATGTTTTATCTGGTTAAGTTTGTTACGATGGATGAGTATTCTGATTAATTGCAAGTTACATTTCGATTTAGGAGATGCATTACGCTGTGTACAGGGTCTCTTCATGTAGGAACAATATTTTCAGAATTTCAATGGATAAGCTCTCTTGTATCTGCACTTTCTAGTCAAATCCTAGTTACATAAATTACCAAAAGGTCAGGGGCATGTTAATTCAAATTGATCTCCGAAAATCCTGTGTATATGTTCATTTTTTTTTGGAACATAGGGTGTATTCAGAAAAGCTGGACTTGAGAGTCCAGAGTAGCCTGATGTTCAGCATTTTGTAGCTTTGTTAGTTTACCGAGTATTGAAGGGGGGGAAGGTGAATCTTTAGAATGATTGATTGCCTTATCGTTACTAAGATTGTGTTTATGTTTTGTAATAATTTAGTGCTTAATTTGAGAATTCAGGAAGTTAAATTTGTTATTTGCTATAATGGAATGCTTCATAGGTGTTTATGTGATTCCATATAAATATGTAGTTTCCATAAAGTAAAATACACCTACTAATACAGGAAATGAACCCCAATCTCTTTTTGTTTTGTAATTAACCAAGGACATCTATCGTTTGAGTCAGAAAACTATCATGGTAACTCTATCCAAAGATATGAACACCTAGCGCTACCTGGAATGAAAATATAGACAGGCGACAGCGGGTTGGTGGTGGAAATAAGCCATACAATGTCAATTTCGAAAATGGAAACATACAGGATGCAGTTGCTAATGTGGATATAGATCCCCGAGCTTTGAGTTCCATTAAAGCAAAGATGTAAAAAAGGAAGGGTGGGCCTATAAGTTTCTGAAGCATGCAGTGAATGGGAAAACTGATCAATGGAGATTAAGTATGTGCCCCCAAGTAACACAATGCTAATTCGGACTGAAAGGCACCATTTTTATACAGTGGTAAAAGATGTCAAACATTAAAGCAGATTCGTTGAAATGTCTAGCCTCTGAAAAATCTAATAAAAGGAATAAGCCAAAAATGCTTGATCAATAGCTTCAAAGCGCAGACATAGTCGATCTTGCTCTTGAAATCGTTTTAATTTTGAGCTAGGACCTTCGCAAATTTATAGGAACATAAATAGAGTTAGACCATGATATATGCTAAATATAAGCCATGATAACAAGCCACTTACAATCAAGATGGAACTGTATCCTTGATCACGTAATAACTTAGGACATAAGCCGGTAAATAATTTCTCTCCCCTCTTTCTTTATATTTTGTTTTCATATGAAAATAAGGATATGCATTCTCTTTCTTCTACTGCACACAATCACGTCTTGGTTGAAAACTTGCTCTTTTGTTGGTGATCTCAGATTTTAGCAGCATTCATATTTAATAAATTTCAAAGGTTTTTATATTAACCCATGATTCTGATATTCATCTAGGTTGTACAATTATTTTCATGTATGGATAAGATAAGCTATATTGAGTGGGCTCTTGATTCTGAGTACATACTATGTGGACTTTACAAGAAGCCAATGATACAGGCATGGTCATTAGCACAACCTGAATGGACATGCAAAATAGACGAAGGTCCTGCAGGGATTGCTTATGCTAGGTGGAGCCCAGACAGTCGCCATATACTCACTACGTCAGAGTTCCAGTTACGCCTAACCGTTTGGTCACTTTTAAATACAGCATGTATACATGTGCAGTGGCCAAAGCATGCTTCTAAAGGGGTGTCTTTCACTAAGGATGGGAGTTTTGCTGCAATATGCACCAGACGTGATTGCAAAGACTATGTAAACCTGATATCTTGTCAAACATGGGAAATCATGGGTGTTTTTGCTGTTGATACATTAGATCTGGCTGATGTTGAATGGTCACCAGATGATACTGCAATTGTGATATGGGATTCCCCTCTTGAATATAAGGTTTGCAATTATAATATTATCATCTTTTCATATTGCTGCATTTGAAAATTTTAAGGCTAAGATATGTTTCTTAATCTTAGTATAAAGCTTATGTATGTATCCTTCTTCTGCTTCCAGTTTGAAGTGACTGTATTAAATTAAGGATGATAGGGGTTCTAGGGACCACAGTAGGAAAAGAGAGATAGAGGTAGGTACCTGGATGGCATATGGATCTCACCTAGCCTAGACCCCACTCTTCATATGTGTTTATTATTCTGGTGCTGACAAATCTTTTTCTTTAGTTGTTGACCAGTTGTGTCATTGATTCATTGTCTTGTTAATAATATGAGAGTTTTCTTCCCTACGTTTTTCCCTTCTTTCCCTTTGACAAACAAATTTTCTAAGCAGTTATTTGCCTTTCCCAATTTGGCTCGATATTTGGTTCTGATTTGTGCAAATCCAACTGGATCGGTGACTCAACCGTTTAAAATGGTAGGCCCATCTTCAGCTTCTTCATGTATCACAAGCCAAAACGAGGCGAAAGTACCTGGGTGTTATGAACCTCAGAGTTTTGTCTCCTTATTAGTCATATCAAGTAAAGTCATCTAACCACTCAGCCAAGCTTGTTTATGAGAGGATACTTTGGTGTTATTCCAAGTTTTGTCAAGGTCTATTACTACTGGCCTTCTCATATAAGAGAAGATCGTGGTGTTGTAATTATGGTTATTAAAACAACAAACCTGTAYTTACCAGGTCATTTGATCTTTCTGAAGATGCTTTTGTAATACTTTGATACTTAATAAGGGACCAAAATAGCAGAGTCAAAGCTAACCCTAATTGACCTGCCTTCTAAAACTCATCATCTTGTGTGATCTGGACCTTGTTTGCTACAGCTGTCACCCATCTTTATTTATTTTTATTACTGTTATATGACCCTACGTTGTCCTTATAAACTTATGGTGGTGTTTTTGGCTACACTTACTTGCCTTATTGTTCATGTAGGTTCTGATATACTCCTTAGATGGACGGTGTCTATCGAAATATCAAGCATATGAAAGTGGATTGGGTGTAAAAAGTGTTTCTTGGTCCCCTAATGGCCAGTCTTTAGCTGTTGGTAGTTATGACCAGATGTTAAGAGTTCTAAATCACTTAACCTGGAAAGTATTTGCAGAATTTATGCATCTATCTACTGTAAGGGCTCCTTGTTCTGCTGCTGTTTTCAAGGTAACTAACTTCCTGTATTTCAAGATTTGCCAAAACTAAACAGCATCATACTCCCTCCATCCCTAAAATTGACGTGGCACATAGTTTCATAAATCTCTTTGATTAAAGATCAAATACATATATAACCCTTAATAACACGGCAATGAGAGAAGTTTGGGGAAAGAGGACGGTACCTCTGGCAAGAGAACGAGAGAAGTTGTGAACCACAATTATTTTTACCAATATTTTATAATGATTGTTATGGTTAAATAGGTATATATGGATTGGAATCTTCCCGAGAAAGAAATTTTTTTCATTCTTTGGACAAACCCAAAATAGAAGGTGTTGCAATTTTTTGGGAGATGGGGGGAGTAATACATTATGCTTATCTTTAACGAAAAATTACATTATGCCTATATTATAATGTCTATAATTATATCAGTCTTTGATTTTCATATTTCAGGAGGTTGATGAGCCGTTACAACTAGATATGTCTGACTTGTCTTTAACAGATGATTTTACACAACATAATTCTGGTAAACACTAGTACTTATCCATCCCCCTCCCTCTTTTCCTCTCTCACACATTATTGATGTCCTAACTCTTATGCCTATTGCATCCATGACCATTTAGTAGAAGTATATTTAGTAGAAGTATGACTGTACTCGATGCTTTCTGCATGATTAATAGCACTGATTGTCTGTGATGTTCTTATCCCATCAATAAAACAAACCAAACCAAACGAACCCAATATATCCCTTCCGGAGGTGGGGTCTGAGGAGGGTAAGATGTACGCAGACTTGACCTCTAACCCCAAAAGAGTAGAGTTGCTTTTCTGTTCTTATCCCATCAATGACTTCCATTAATATGTGAAGATATTTTTTTACACCTAGAACTAACAAACATGCCTTTTGGAAGGAACTTGAAGCTTATTTTATCGATTTCCTAAGTTTTTGAGGATAAGAACAAAGCAGAAAACCTAAAATGGAAGTTTTTTCAGCCTTTGTGGATATCTGCGTCTAGGCTTGTTGTACCGATTCAAGCTGACATGTGCCACTAATCTCAAAAAGGCTGTTCTCAGTGGTTGTATTGGTTAATTTATTTTATTGGCTTTCTATTACCATCGGTTCTTAGCGTGCCTCAGCGCATGCTCCTAACATGTGGCTGTAAAAGCTTAGAAGTTTAAGTTTTGCTACATAGTTACCCCACCCCACATTCTGCTAATTATGCCAAAAATTTAGCATGTGGGTTTGCTTGATTTTTTTGGACGTCATTTCTTTTTATGTGTGTTCCACAATACTTGGCTTGCATTGATTTCTTCTTCCATAAAGATTCCAGTGTTTTTGTTCTTTACGTTTTATTTTTGCAGAATATGGTCCACAAGGACTAATTGATGTTAGATATGATGTTATGGAACTCCCCATCACCTTACCTTTCCAAAAGCCCCCTGCCGACAAACCAAATCCTAAGCAAGGAATTGGTAAGCTTGAGTTTCTCTTGTTTGGTCGCCTTTGCTCATCTAAATAAATTGTAAAAGCATCTGACAGATCCTCCCTTAGTCCCAATATAAACGTCCACAATGAAAGAAAAAAGCACACAGTTTGGAAATGTATAATTATTACACTTTTTAATTAACTAAATGACAATTTTATCCTGAGTATGAATTTCTTCATCTCATAATTGAGGGTATACTTAGAAAGTATGCCCTATCAGAAAGTGGACACTTATTTGAGACGGAGGGAGTATAAAAATTTCTAGAGGTCAATGCAGTCGAGGAAACAACCAAACAGGATTTAGGTGGAATGCCCACAGCCCATAGGATTCAACATTTACCATTTTAGAATGTCCTACGAAAATTTCAGCATTTCCTATTATAACAACCTTTTAAGCTAGAAGTACCTATTTGTCCATAGTTGTTGTTGCAACTTCTTGGTGCTATTGGTTGTGGTTGAATTTCTTTTTGTCTTTATAGGAAGAATTACAGACTTTTGACAATAGTAGTCGACACACTTTAATAAAATTATGAGTCCGGTCAAAAGCACTTTGAAAACATGTATTTCGTTTAACTAAATAACCTTAAATGAGTTTTCAATTAGGATACTAACTTTTAAAGTTTGTTTTTAACTCAATAACCTTCAAATGGCATCCCTCTGGTGGTAAAGCACCCTGCCTCTAGCGGTAAACAAACTGCCCTCCGAAAATCTTGAAAAAACACTAGAATGTTAGTTTGTAAAAGTTACTTCCATAGGTGGTCATTTAACAAAATAGACCAAAATTATTTAGCAGAGCTTTCAACCTGCTTTATAAATGGGTCATTTGGATAAATAACTTTAATGAGTTTTCAGTTAGGAACATGACCTTCTAAATCATTTTTTAGCTCAATGACCTTCATCTGATCTGCCTCTTGTTCTAAACAATATGCTCCAATAAAAACTTAGAAATACACTAGAAGATTAGATTTTCAAAATTCAGTTTTTGGGAAGGTTAGTCAGCTAAATATAACTTCAATCCAACCGAATTGCAGGAATCATGTCATGGAGCAAAGACAGCCAATACATCTGCACTCGCAACGACAGCATGCCGACGGTTTTATGGATATGGGACATGAATCATCTTGAACTTGCTGCCATTTTGGTACAGAAAGACCCTATTCGAACCGCAGCCTGGGACCCAACATGCACTCGACTAGTTTTGTGCACCGGGACGTCCCACTTGTACATGTGGACCCCATCGGGTGCTTACTGCGTGAACGTTCCGCTACCGCAGTTCTCGGTAATGGATCTAAAGTGGGATTTCAATGGTAGTTGTCTTCTTCTCAAAGATAAGGAGTTGTTTTGTTGTGCTGCTGTCCCTTTGCTTCCCGACTCTAACAGCGATTACAGTTCGGATGATTGATGCAATTTTCTAAGAGGTTAGAGCCATTTACTAAATTTTTTTATGGATAATCACTGATCGAGTAAGATGCTCTGACCGGGTAAGTAAGCCTTTACGCTCTTAGTGGGTCAGCAACATTTGTTGGTCAGAAGATGTTGGTAAACGGCATTATCTATTACCCGGTACACGCTACTTACCCGGCTATAGGCAGGTGAACAACCCCTTAGTTTTGTATATGTAATATTAATGTAATGCTCCTATAGATGTTGACATCCAACGTCTCTATTGCCCTCAAGAATCTTGTGCATTGTGACATGTTTGATGTTACATTCATGTTTAATCATTTTGAGATGGTTTTAATCTTTAAAACACAATTGTTTTAAGTATGTCATATTTATATACAACAAAATTTACAAAGGCTTGAGCGCTTAAACCTTTAGGGATGTTAGGATCTACATGTAATCCGTGTGCCGTTGGGCTGATGATCTTAATGGTAAAAATGGAAGAATTTAACCACAAGGGTGGTGCCTGATTGGTTTGAGCTTGACTCCAAAGGTCAAAAGTATCAGGATGTCCCATGTTCAAATCTAAGGAGGAATAAAAATCCCCTTGTGGCCACGGAGGTTCAAATATGCTGACTCCGGGCTATCTGCAAAGCAGGTGGTCGTCCTGGGATTAGTCGGCTCGCATAGCGGGTTGGATATCCAAGTTAATCAAAAAAAGATGGAAGAATTTTATGTGCTATGGCATGATTTAGGATGGTTTATATGTTGAACTAAAAACTCTTGGGACATGTTAATTGGGAGTTTTAAATGATTTTACGAAGGTTTTGACATTTTTCGATGATTACAGACATTTAAAATGAACTACTTATGTAGCGTTACTGCACACCTATCATTCGAAGAACAATTCTTCGAGTAGCATTGGTCGAAGCATATCGATTATGAAGCTGAGAACTCGAAATGACTATCATGTTTCATGTTTTCTTCTATTTTTGGCCACTCTCGATGCTAATTTTATGGTTCTGTGATGTATAAAATCAAGGTTAATTAATATGTTCGACTGGTGAACTGGAATTGCTGGATAGCGAAACTTTCAATGTCGTAAAATTGTTGTTCGTAGATTTTAAAGACTAACCTAGGCATTGGTGGTTTGTTTCTTACAAAATAAAATTCGGAGTTGTGTTTGAAGAAGCTGGAAAATAAAATCATCCGTAAGAAGTTCATGAAGATAATGCTCAAAAGGTTCGTATGGAGTAAGCTATCTTTTGCAACCATATTTTCATTTGAGAAATCTTGGAATGAGACTGGTAACGTTTGTTTTTTAAGAGTTGTTGAAGTCTGAAGTCTTATTTCACTTCTGACTAATAAGAGGTGGTGATGAAGTCTGAAATCTGAATCAATAAGACTATTTGTTTTTATAAACTGATAAATGTCTGAATTTGTTTAAATTCTATTTTACCCATTAGAAAATTATAGTGCTGAATTTATAGACAAGTTTATACAATTTCACGTATTTATTCATTATTATTATGAAATTTACATCTAAATTATATAATTAACATTCGTTTAAACGAAAATATGCCATTAATAGTATCTAACACATTTAAATCATATTAAAATACATCAATTGAATGAGGGGAGGATCGTTTTTGGTATGAATCCATTGAAAGAAATGATCGGTTAAGGTTAATCGATTGAGAAGCAATGATCGATTAAGGTTAATCGATTGAGAAATCCGATGCTGGCTGAGGGTTTGGAGAACAATAAAAGGCAAATAAGAGGTTGATTTATCTCTTACCAGATAAAAGGACAATAAGACATAAATGCCTCTGAAAAATTGGAAAAAACAAGCAGTCTGAATGATTTTATCTCTTAATGAATCAGGCATACGAGGTTGATAAGAGCTTTTTTTTTAAACAAACAAGGCCTCTATGTTCCATGCCATGTCATGTGAAATCTTAGTTGGTTCATTTAGAGAGTTATTATAATTATCCAACTGATTCATCTTACAAGGGTGGTGCTTGATTGGTTTGAGCTTGGCTCCGAAGGTCAAAAGTACCAGGAGGTCCCAGGTTCAAATCCAAGGAGAAATAAAAATCCCCTTGTGGCCACGGATGTTCAAATGCGGTGACTCCTGACTATCTGCAAAGCAGGTGGTCGCCCTGAGATTAGTCGGCTCGCATAGCGGTTGGATATCCAGGTTAATAAAAAAAATGTCTTGTCTATTGTTGTCTGGAGCTTTTTTGATTTATATGCTAGGATAAAACTATAGTTGAACTCTCAAAAATCAAACTTACTATAAACTAACAAACAATTTTGTTTTAGAAGAGCTCATAATGTTTTCTAGCTCTTTGATAAATATAAATCACGCATTAAGATTTGTTTGCATAATATATGAGTTATTCTCGATATTAATCTTATTTATATGAGTTATATAGAAAGTTATCATTTTCTAACTTCGTGTTGTGGTTGCTAGTTTCATCCATTCTTCTAAATAACTGCACTTGCACAATTTCATGTAAATTAGAATCTTGGGTTTCATTCAGCCTTGTCTTAATCCACATTCCAAAACAGATATAATAGGAAATGAAGTCAGAATGAACTTGTAATCTCAGCTGAAAAGCTTTGTCCATTCTAACATGTTACAACGGTTTTATTCAATGATTCAATCTAATTTTTGAGTTTTCTCTGAAATAAGATTAAAATACAACGGTGCAGATGTAAATTTCTGTTATAATTGGTATTGATTAAACCATACAATGCCCTAAACTGGTCATTCTTTAACAGATCTCGTCTCTAGAAAGACACATATTAATTGATTAGATCGATCCCATTAACTGATATCTGATGGTCCTCATAATCCGTTCTCTTTTTATATATGATCATCGCGGGTTGCATTTCATCATGGATTTCATCCATGACCCTAATTTAACCTCTTTTCCCCTTGCCGATTCATATATTACTTGATAATATTGATTTTTCACCAAGAAAAATATGTTGGGGAACTAAAAGAAAGCGGTTAGAGAGTGTGGTGAGGTTCTTTTTCTTTGTGAAGTATTCGGTTTTTCGATACCTGGGTTATCGACAGTTTATTTGAATCCAAAGCTACAAACAGGCTAAAACACCTCTGTCACTTGGCTATTAATCCTTTAGATTATATTTTGTCGCGTTTTAATTTTATGACTTTATTTTTCTTCTTCTTATATTTTGATTATCTTAAAACTAGTTGCCTTTTGTCTCGTTTTCATGCCAATACGTATTTATTTCAAATAAAATAAAAACTGAATAAAATTAATCACATTCAGCAATTAATATTTTGTGGAAAGTTTATTATTTATGCTCTGTATATGACTTCGTCAAACATGTTTTTGAATAATAATTCAGATAAACAGCTAGTTTAAACTCAAAACCACAAACATGTTATGTGTTATTTTCTGAAGTCAAACCCTGTATGAAAAAAATCAGCTTACTACCTAGTTTCAATTCTCTGTGATCCTCTATGCCACGATATGACTCTTGATGATTGTTGTTTAGTTTTCTCAAGGTTTGAGACAAATTGAACACCATATAGGGTTCGTTTGAAGGGAACAACCACTGTTTGCGTGTCTCTAAAAGTTCAACTTAGTTTGATGTTGTATATGGTGCTTATCATATTATTACTTATAAGATATGCATTATGAAATCAAAAACACATTATCAATCAAGAACGGTAACAAAAGTTAACGTGATGACAAAGCCACCTAATTTGATTAGATTCCAAATTCCTAAAAAATAGTTTGTTTCATTTGTTTTCATATAAAGTGAGACATCTTGTCTTTTTGTCGGGGCATGAAAAAACCATCCCAGAACCAGCCCTGCCGATAGAGTCTAACCTTTATAAACGTCAAGGGTTTAAATTTCACGAAAAGATAAGGAACTGTACGGGTGAGTTTTGCTGTATATAAAATATATTTATAAAGATTTAGAGGATGTTTGGTTCGCAGATTCTAAAGGAATCTGATGAAATTGGAATGTTGAATTTATTTGACAAAATTCTATTCCCTCATTTGTTTCATTCTTTTTCACGAAAGGAATCTTCAAAATCTTATAAATTCCACAAATGAAAGAATTTAACATTTCTTAACAACTACATGATATTTTGATAAAATGAAATTCTCTATTTTTATAATACCAAATATGTTCCTGATCTGAACCACCGCCGACTACCACTGCCAATTACCACTGATCTAAACCACCGCCAACCTGAACCACTGCTGATCTGTACCACTACCAATCTGAACCATCGTCCATCTGAATCACTGCAAATCTGATCCACCATTGATCTAAACCATCGTCGATCTGAAAACACCGCCAATCATCGCCATCTAAACCACCATGGACCCACCAATCTGAAACCACTGTCGACCATCGCCATTTGAACCACCACAGACCACCATCAATCTAAACTACCGCCAACAACTACCAATCCGAATCACTGCCGGCCACCACCGATCTGAACCATCGTCGACCATCACCGACATGAACAACAACCAATCTGATTTATCGTCGATCTGAACCATCGCCGATCTAAACCACATCCGACCATGGCCACCTAAAACACCATGGACCACTGCCGATCTGAACCACATCCGACCATGGCCACCTAAAACACCATGGACCACAATCGATCTGAACCACTGCCGACTATCGACGACTACCACCGATCTGAATCATCACCAGACACCATCGACCACCAACGATTTGAACAACCACCGATCTGAATCGCCACCGATCTGAACCGCCACCGCTGATCTGAACCACCGCTGACCACCTCTATCTGAACCACCGCGGACCACTATCGATCTGAACCACCCACCACAGATCTGAACCACCATGGATCACCACCAACCATCGTTGATTTAGTAACGTCATTTGGCTTATGATTATATTTGAGTTGTGTATTTTATATTGTTTTACATATTAAATAACCATTTTATTAAAGTATTTTTAGTTTTGAAAAATTAAAATTTTTAAGAAGGGCATTTTAGTCATTTACCTATATTTGATTCAATTTCCAAAGCTACATTCTTTGAACCAAACAGAAAGATTCTAAATCCTAAACAAATTTCATTCTGATGTCTGCTAATCAAACATATGGTCAAACCTGACAACCTTTCGTTCAAATTCCTTCAAAGTCAATTTTTTTAAAGATTCTATTTCATCTAAAACACCACCATAGTTTTCAGTTTTGGCAAAGAAACGATACAGAGCAAGTGGCGGTGCGGGTTGTAGAAGGAAGGATTTAATGCAATTGTTTGTACATGAACTTTTGATTTTACTTAAAGAATATTGGTTATCTCTTTTATCACTATATCATTATTGATTAGGGAAGTTCAACTTTCAAAGATTATGTATCTTGTATCCGATTGTAAATAATCAAGTAATCTTCGAGACAAATATAATCCTCAAGCGATTTCGGAGTCGCTTGGCTCACTTGTTCCAAAAACATCTTATCACTAAGATTGGACATTGAATATATGCCATTTTTTTTATTTATAAAGGTAGGTTTAATTTTTTTATTGACATATGTGAGAGTCTAATATTGATCAATCTTCAAGCAAAACTCTAACAATCCATGTCAGATTTTATATGAACTTTAAGAACATTTTGAGAGGAGATAGATGAGAGAGAAAGTCAAACTGTGGTCAATGCTTTATTACGTAAATTGAATTTTACAATTAGGCTCTCTAAAAATTACAAAGGACAAACCCTTTATATAGGGTCAAACATGAAAGCCACTAGTCAAAGTCAAATATACTAGAAAAGTCAAACACGATGTCTATTTTAATTATAAACAATAGTAACTTTCAAGACGAATACAATTTAACACTGATTTTCAGTCCTAATAGTATGAGATAAATACCATGATTGTTCATCGGTTGAAATTCAATAGATTTGATGTTGGATTTTGTCTTTGATTCCAATCAAATCCAATCCAATGAATGATTGGATCAGACTGCTTCCATCCATTAGATATTAGTATTGGTTATCGATTGGATCAGATTGGTTCCATCTAATATTTTGATCTGATTTTCAATCAATTAATCTACCATTTAAACCAATTATTAGTATATTTTCTTGGTTTATAAAAAAAATGGACATATAAAGATCAACTAAAAAACAATACGAAGATGTTAATAATATTGTAAAGTTATTAATTGGATGGTAGTTGAATGATTATTGGGTTGAATCAGTATGGTTTTATTGGATTCTAGACTGCTATTTAAGAACCGTCCGATCCAATCCAATTATAATTAGATATTTGATCATGGTTAGTCGGTTTAAATAGGATGACAATCTGCATACCCCCACCAAATAGGTAGGGCTGTAAACGAACCGTTCGACAGAAAGTTCGTTTATTTAATAAATGAACGAACTTGAATTTTTTTTGTTCGTTTAGTTAAACGAACGAACATGAAAAAGAGTCTCGTTCGTTCATTTATGTTCGTAAACGTTCATTCATTTACCGTTACGTTCCTTTCTATTCGTTCGTTTATGTTCGTTTATATATTAAATTTAATATATAATTTTTTATTTGTTACTTTGAATTCAAATAATATTTATTTATGTTCGTTTATGTTCGGTTAGCTCGTTCGTTTAGCATGTTAACGAACGAACATAAACGAACACGAACACACCTAATTTCTAAACGAACGAACATGAACACAAAGATTTTCGTTCGTTTACCGTTCGTGTTTGTTCGGTTAAGTTAAACGAACAAACATAAACAAGCATGTGTTCATGTTCGTTCGATTCGTTTACAACCCTACAAATAGGTCTAAAGTAGTTCAACGATGGACGGAAATTGAACAAAAGCTTTTTTAGAAGGCCAAAAGTGAAAGTTATAGCAACTTTCGGGACCATTTGTTTATTTGGCCGACATACGCGTGTCGACAATGTGATAACCCGTCAAATATGACGGAGATGTGTTAACGGCTCTGACTTAAACAGAAAAATTCAACTTTCACGTTTGATAATTAATATTTGTTTTTTTTTTTTTCTGACAATTTTCTTAATTTATTTTTAATAACATTTCTAGTCACAATCACTATAAAATACACACGAGACCGACTATTATTCGTAGATATTTTTAACTTTATCAGTCAGTCATCGACTAAATTGTATTATTATCAATTAGGAAGGGTATTCGTACAATGCAGTGAAATATATCTCAATTTTAATATTTCGTTTTATTCCGTCTCTACATATGTTTTAATATGGTGTTTATGTGGTTTTGAGAAAAAGATAATGTTTTTATTTTTAAATAAATAAATTAGAAGATATCATAAAATTTAAAAAAAATATATATCAACATTAGTATCAAATTAACTATTTAAAAGTTCTTGTTTTTTTATGTAATTTCCTTAATTTAATTTTTTTATAATAATTTAATTTAGATTTAATAACGAAGTAATTTATTTTTGATTTAATAATATATTTTTTATAAGGTTAATAATTAAGTATTTTGTTAGAACTTTATGATTATTTTAATTATATTTTAAATTTTTTATATTTAAAATGAAATGTTTATCATGTATTTGATTATGTTTATCTGCAGTTAGTTACACGAATTCAAGCATGAAACTTTAATAAGTTGTACTTATGCACAATTTACTTGTAATCTTGAATTTTAAGTAATATATATCAATAAACAGTATTTTATGTATACAAAATAATTTTTAAGAGTTTTTGTCAAATACTTATAATATAATATAGATAACATCTTATATTTTAAAAGATTAATAATTTAAATTTCATCGAAAGTGAACAAATATATATATAAATATTACATACTTAAATATTTGGGTTCATTTAACAACTGTGGCTAACAAGGGGTTCAAAATTAAACCGAGACTTGTCTTGTATCTACACAAAATTGTCATGTTTTTTATCAACTGAACTACATACAAAAGACATTTTTAACTGTTATATAAAACTCGAAATTATTTTCAATAACAAAAAAAAGCACTTTTTATATAAAGATTGTATAGATTTAACCATTTATTTATTGAAACATTAATTTAATGACTACAAAATAATTTACCATTATCTCAAGAGTAAACTACAAATTTGGTCCTTGTGGTATGTCAAAATAATACTTTTCGTTTTTACAGTTTAGAACTGGTCCCTTTCTTTAACGATCGTTTAAAAACTTTGTTAAACGAAGAAAATTTTCGCTCTTTTATCTATTTTTGTCTTTTCTACTCAATCAAAAACCAGACGGACCAAAGTCACATAATTGATTTTAATCAGATATTTTTTCAAACCACAATAGTCATCTTATATTTTTTAAGGAAATAGAGAATAGCGGGAACGTTTAAATAAGTTTGATTCATGATCGGATCATAAAAACCACTTTTCGGGCTGTGGACCCATAGACATTGAGATTGATGAGACTCGGGAACGAGGTCGTCCCCTGTTCGTTGTTTTTCCTGAGATAAAGATGGTCTCGAAGCACACTCTGGTTCGCGCCAATCCCTTCGCTCCAGTAATCCATACCCGGACGTCCGCGATGGCGCAAGCACGTCGCAAGTCTGCTCACTCTTATTTTATGTTCCCGGAATGCTTTCTTTCATCAAAGTCACGTAAGAAATAGAAAACGTACAACTCGTACAACTAAAGGCTTGTCAATTCTTAGTGTAATACTCACTCGAAAAGGACGTGTGTTAGAATTTCAGGCAGTCTCATCCRTGTAAGAATTAGGAATTCCTCTCTGGGTTAAGCAAATAGATTTCTTCAATGGTAGATTCCACTCCATTCGTTTGTACTGCACTCTACTGGCTCTAAGACCCAACATTATAAGAGTAACCTACACTCGCATTGAATTTGGAACACAGGCCAAACTACGCTCCTAGGCTTCCTTCTTCGAGGTTGATTCCCCCGGATCAAATGACAAGGAGCCAAAAGCGAAGATGGCAGCGGAGGAATCTGATGGCTAGGCGAATGGGGGGTTGAATACTCCGAGTCAACAGGGTTGGTTGGAAAGCCTCAGAAGAGCCGTGATAAAGAATAGCCTAAGGATTTTTTTAGTAAACATGTCACAGCTTCCTCCTTTTTTTTGTAAAGACGAAGAAAGAAATTCTATTTTCTCTCCTATTTACTACGGTGATGTTTAAAACTGCAGGGATGAAAATATTATTTTCGACAAACTAGAGGGACCAAATTTGTAGTTTATTTTTATTTTAATATTTCAATTTGTTTTTTTATAAATATTGGTTTTTGTCAAAATAGATAGGCAGAAGTGCAGAACCGCAGAAGATTTATTTCTATAAATAAAATACAACCGCCCCCATTGAGTGGTTTGCATCATCAACACTTCTTCTTCATCATCCTTCCTTACTTCTACGGTTTCCCATTGTTTCTATGATCATTCTCTTCGTTATCCTCTTTAATTTTTGTTTATCTGCGAAGATCGAATCAATTTCATAGAAAATTTCCGAAATTCAAGGTTTAATCGTTGAGCATTTTGTAATAGCCGACATCGCATACGTAGAGGATGAAACACGGTGATATTTCATCTGAGGCGGCGCCCGGCGGCGAAAATATATTCAGTTGTGATGAAGCCGATGTTTCATCCGCCGATCATCTCGTAGTCATGGTCAATGGAATACTCGGAAGGTTAGACACTTCAGTTAATTATTATGCGATGGACATCAATTAAGATCAAATGTTATTGGTGTTATTGTGAACTCTAGTTTCTTAGATCGGTGAATTTTTCTGTTTTTAGAGTATATTTGGAGAAAGTTTTTCTGTAAATGTTGAAATTACGTTTGTTTCCTTGGCAATTGGCTAGTGTGTGATTTCTAGTTTTCGGGTTCTGAGTTGGAAAATCTAGGGTTTTATCAAGTTGCTTGTCGGTTAATTGAGTTTGCAAAGATATTTGAAACTTCTATTAAATACAATACTAGTTCTGATCCCGTTTTAATTCACTATCATGGAACATATAATATCTTAATATTCTTATGGTGTCTTGATATCTTTGTACATCCCCAAATTACTATTTTGGTACGATATTCTTAATTTCTAAAGTCAAATTCTTTACCGTGTTACAGTTCTGCGGATTGGAAATTTGCTGCAGAGCAGTTTGTTAAGTCACTGCCAGACAGAGTATTTGTTCATCGTAAGGATCATCTTGACATATTATTTTCATATCACGTGATGACCAAGTTTTTATCATGACTTCAATGTTGTATTCTGCACATGTTCTATAACGTTACTCCTTTTGAGTACACTCTACTGCTACTATCAACCATTTTCTGGTTTTCTGTGAAGTGTTAGTGTCTTTATGTTATTATGCTCCATTGCTCTGTGTGGTCTTTCTGGCTTAGTACATGTGTTAATCATCTTCTGAAAGCCTGTGTGCATGTTTATAGGATATAACTCAGGTTTATATTTCAATAAGTTATAGTTAAGTTGGATTGTGACCTGCATTTTTTCTATATGTTGCTTGTGTAATGTAGGCAGTGAAAGAAATGCGGCATCTCAGACATTGGATGGTGTAGATGTAATGGGCGAGCGATTATCTCAGGAGGTTTGTTTCTCAATTTTCATATATTTATGCTTCTCTTTGTTGTGGTTTCTCTTTCAAATATTATCCATTAGGCATTAACCATGTACCTTAGCTTGATTCAATGATAATTTCAGGTCCTTGAAGTGATTAAGCAAAAGCCAAATCTTCATAAGATTTCTTTTGTTGCACATTCTGTGGGAGGCTTAGTGGCAAGATATGCTATTGGGAGATTGTATAGGCCTCCAAAGGAAAATACAGAGGATTTGTCGGTTGAAAACTGCGAGGAAGGAAAGGCCACCATAGGTGGTTTGATTCCAATGAACTTTATTGCTGTTGCAACACCTCATCTTGGTTCAAGGGGAAATAAGCAGGTACTTTTGGTTCTCTCGCTCTTCTTCTTTAGGATGTGACCTAGACGGAAGTAGTAGAATCGGGAATCCACGTCTATTTAATAAAAAAGAGAAATCAGTTCCATGGTAGAGATAATTTTCTTGGTTTTCGGCTGACGGTGAATGATAATGATACCATATTCTTCCCTTATTTTCTTTTCTTTTCCTAGTCCCTTGATGTTTCAAAGGATTTCTTGTGATTACTTTCTAGTATGAAATGAGTCAATCACCCACATTGGTATTGAATTGACAAGCCTTTGGTTGTATGAGTTTACATGGGTAAGGATGTAAACTGTTCTAAAGTAATCTGTTTAATGTTAACATCAAACTCTTAATTGCATATCCTTCATATCGGTCTTCTTTCTGGTTTTCTATTAGGATGCTCTAAGCAAGACTTGGAAATTTTGATCTTCTTCCCACATCTATAAGTTTATCCTTGCTTAGTAACATTTGCACATATTGCTCTGCAAATTATTTCATGAGCTCTTGATGTTCATTGGAATGTCCTTTTTTAAGGCTATACCAACTCCATTATCTTGTCCATTGATTTAAATTCCCTTATGTTTCTTTTATAATTTGTAAGGTGCCTTTTCTTTTTGGTGTATCTGCCCTCGAAAAAGCTGCTGTTCTTGTTATACATTGGATATTTAGAAGAACAGGCCGGCACCTTTTCCTTACAGATAATGACGAAGGGAAGCCTCCACTACTTAAACGCATGTTGGAAGATGATGGTGATTGTTATTTCATGTATGTTTGGCATAGCTGATTTCCATTTAAATTGACAGTTAGATTGTTCTTTCTTTGTTCTTGATATCTGCTACATGTGACTTTGCCATTTGCAAACTGCAGGTCAGCATTAAGGTCATTTCATCGCCGGGTGACATACTCAAATGTAGGCTATGACCGTATCCTTTGCACCCTTTTTGCGTGGCTTAAAATATAGTATGCCCTTAGTGATATATAAAATTGCCTTGGTTTGCCTTAACACAATTAGATATCGTCGGATGGAGAACTTCATCAATCAGGCGCAACACAGAACTGCCCAAGGTACATCATTAGCTTTTCAGACAGTGCTATTATCATTTGCAATAGGTTCATGTTTCAAACATATTTGTGATTGCAGTGGGAGGACTCCGTAAATGAGAAGTATCCTCATGTCGTGTATGAAGAACGCTGCAAGGCATGCGATTTTGATCAGGATTTGACAAGCAGTAATGATACAAAAGATGTAGAAGGTTTGTTATTCTCATCACTGATGTTCCCAAAGATTTCCAGTTGTCCTAAATTAAGGTTTGTTTTGTGCTGCTTATGATGCAAGATCAGATTTGAGTTCTTGGCAAAGACCACCTACATATTTAGCAGTTTTATTTCTTTTCACTTTGTCCAATAAGAGTTTAATTTCTGCATCATCTTGGTTCTTGGGACCAAGTATGGAAACTAGATAGACTTGTTAATAGTTAGGAATCTCATACAAGCTCTCTTAAAAGCTATATTGTTATGGAAGTAACAGCTGCAACACGCATATACCTCCCTCCTTTTTTCTTGTTTATTACCTCTCCACCCCAAATATATGTCTCTTTATTGAATGCCTGACCTAGTAATTCAATATAAATTGCTTTATATCCTCATTACAATATTCTCAACTTTTTCCTCAAAGATCAAATGTACTCATCAACTTCCAATTGAAGCTAGTCATCTAACTTCACAAGTCAAAGGAGGACACCTCTTCTGGGACCGAGGGGTTAAATTGTTATTCACCCTCTCTCTTGAAGGGCTTACTTTTTCCTCAAAGATCAAATGTACTCATCAACTTTCAAATGAAGCTAGTCATCTAACTTCACAAGTCAAAGGAGGACACCTCTTTTGGGACTGAGGGGTTAAAATCTTATTCACCCTCTCTCTTGAAGGGCTTACAATTTGCTAAAAATATATTGTCCCTGAAGCAGTCGGGCTTCAGCTGGGCATCACTTTTTTAGTACTAACATGTGTTGAACTATTCTGCAACCAATCCCTATATGTGTACTTAAGCTGGCTTGCTATTTACAGAACAAAGCATAAGTCACAAGTATTTGGATATCTTAGATTTTTTTGCATGTGCAGAGGAACTGGTGACTGGTCTTTCTCGTGTATCGTGGGAAAAAGTAGACGTCAGTTTTCACAACAGTAGATCGAGGTTTGCTGCTCATAGTGTTATTCAGGTAGTTCGTTCTTCTTATGTACTTGTGTCGTTTGAACGGGTGCGTTTGATATACCGGATGGGACATGAGAGAACAAAAACTTGTTTGTCCCTCGTTTGGTACGACAATTAGACTAGGACATACCAAAGTAAGGGAACAAAAATCAAGAGATGTGACAAGATTGGTAAATTACTAAAATACCCATGTCAAATTAAAACCTTGCACAATTCTTTCACCCTCCTACCACACCTTCGCCCATCCGGTCCTCTGTACTTGTGAGTAAAATATTTCCTATCGACTGCTTGTCTATTGATCTTGTTTCCTGGTCAGAAATCGACTCGTCTGGGTAGATTTATTCTTAATAGAACTAGAAATTTGTGACTAGGAAAATTGATTATGCCTTTTTTTTGTCGCACAATTGACGTTTCTTTTGGGAAAAAAAACCACTTTTTTGGCCACTAAACTGTCAAGGGGTAGAAGTGTTGATGATTGTCTTACAAAATCTGTTCTTTGGCCATTGCCCTTGTATTTCTACCACTTTTCCCCACTGTTCCTACTTTCTGGCCAGAAAAAGGGAAGTGGTTTAACCAGTTTTCTCTTGTTAAACTGATGTCAGAGTACCACCCATGTTAACGGAAACTGTGTTTAGATAAAGTCAACTTTTGGTCAACAATTAGTAGCAGGAGGGAAAAGGTGACAACAAGTGCTTCAAGGGCCAAATAGAGAGAGTGAAAACTATTTCACTCAATAATTAAATTATAAAAGTGCCAAACAATGCTTCTGGGATTTTCTTGATACTTCCTCCAATCCAGAGGATGTGGGATTTTTCATTTTTCCATAGCTGCTCGGATGCAATCCATCGTAATTGACTGCCAGTGCCTCCATCTGTGAATATAAAGATAAATGTTAAGCAAATAGATAAATGTTCACTTTTATGGCCTCATCATTCCATTTGTTTGGTCATAACTATTATGATTCGGATGCAGGTGAAAGATCACAACCTGCATACAGATGGGGCAGATGTTATTCAACACATGATAGATCATTTTTGTCTCTAAACGTCATGCCAGATCCTAATATTAAAGGTCCTGGCACAGGGTGTACGTCTCTTTTCTAAAGGTAAAGTTTCAGACATTTGTTATCGAGTCAAAAATCAACTTTTGTAAGATCTAGATGATATATTTCATCATTAGTTCATTACCTTCATTTGTGGATCCCCTTAATTTTCCTTTGCATCAAATGCACCCACACTTGCATGTTTAAACCAAATGAAACGAACCAATGAATCCCATTCAGAGTAGTTTCTGGAGATATATGTAGGCTTAGAGCATCTCAACAGATTCTCCAAGCCGGAGATTTTGGGCAAGTTTTTTTTTTCTCCAATGGAATTTCCAAAACTTTCTTCACAATGGAGAAAGCATCCAAATTTGGATAACTCCCCAAAAGTGATTACCATGAAGGAGATAATTTTCATTAGATTGTCATCAGTAGACCTTAATTATAATGTTCAAGAAATAAATGTTTAATTGTATAAAATATTAGTAATCTTCAAGACGGAGGAGTTTGTAAATTTTTTCTAGAGATTTTGAATTATTGATGATCGATGGTTGGAAATGCTCTTAAACATAAATCGCTTAAAACCAAGAATTGTGAACACATACCTAACGGAGGCTGCGTCATGCATTTGATTTCTCGCTTCTGCATAAACCTGTTTTTTTTTTATAGGGAGGGGGGAGACCCCTCCAGATCAAGGCAAAACACTAAACACAAAACAACAAATAAAGCGCTCGGGTGGGGGCGAACCACATCCACCAGAATATCTAAGGCACCCCGAGGGGAAAAGACTAGGAATAGGATGATCAAGAAGTGTGAATATTGTTAGAAAACTAAGGGGCCGTTTACCAAACGCTTACCAAGTAACATTACCTCACCGCATGAATATAATAAAGACCAAGAATCTTACCCGGTAAGCGCGAGACAAGGACCAAGAGTCTTACCCGGTAAGTGAGAGCGACGACTCTTACCACGGTAAGCGTTTACCAGGTAAATTGTTGCATACAATGTCGTTTTGGTGGACTAAAATTTTACCCAGTAAGTAAATAATAGTGTTAAATTTTATGGGTAAAGACGAACCGGGTAAGTGTTGGTAAACGGCCCCTAACTATCTTCTCATTAGATATAATGTAGTCCAAATAAGTATCTTCTCATTAGATATAATGTAGTCCAAATAACTATCTTCTCATTAGATATAATNTATCTTCTCATTAGATATAATGTAGTCCAAATAACTATCTTCTCATTAGATATAATGTAGTCCAAATAACTATCTTCTCATTAGATATAATATATTGTAGTCCAAATATATGGAGATACATAAAACCATAGAATTAAGAAAGATGAAATTGTGGAATCAAATGGGTAGCTGTGCGTCTTTGGTTCAATCATACATACAAATTTCTATGTTATATTTGGTGCAGGAAAAACGTGTTCAAAATGAACATAGAAAGAAAGAAGGGGTGATGCCATGCACGAGGAGTTGCAAGAGAGTAGTAGTAAGTAGTACGTACGTAGTTTACAAGTAATATATATGTAGTAGCAAGAATTATTATGTGTTTATTTTATTTTTTATTTTATCATAGAAGGCCTACTTCCTTTTTTAATTGCTGTCCCACCACACCAGTACCAGATGTTCATCATTTTCATCTTTGATGGATCTCACCACGACGCTACTACTGTCAACCGACATTACCCATCCACCAATAAGTCGACCGTACCATCGCTACCGTTTTTCATTTTTCAATTCCCGGCCTCGATTAGATATTGCTAACCAGGAAAACTAACGTTTTAAATGGTGTGAGGTGTAAGACGTAATGCTCTTCAGGATGTAACACAAAAGTTAAGGTGGAAAGCATAAAAAGGGAATTTCAGACCCATTCATGAATCGCGTTTGATACGGTGATTGATCTGGTGCATCTCATCCTAATCTAAGGATGGATATCCCTTCTTATGATTCTCAACTTAACATATACATAGACGGAAGTTTCATTAGAAACACAAAATTGATTAGGAACTGCAGAACCGTCCATGACATGTAACAAGTCTCTCTTCAAGATGAATATGAAAGTGTTATTTATCCTGAATTGTGTGATTCATGATGAATAACACGTCTATATTCATAATGAATATGTCATGTACTGTGTTGTGGGAGGTTCTTAGTATTCCACTCAATTTTAGGTTGCGTTACATATATCTTTTATGTTCATCATTTCATGAGATAATTATATTAGAAACTTTTACATTCATATTAGAAGAAAAATCATATATATAAGTATTATATAAAAAGTTTGTGATTAAATATTTAAAATAGAAACGCGAATGATATCACAACTTTGTTTTAACCGAGTCCATGATGTGTGTAAGCCTGTGAAATTATGAGTAATGTGATTAGGTAAATGTATGAAAGTAATAGTTAAAAATGCAAAAAATACAAAAACTAAAAAAATAAAAAAAATTGAAAAAATCACGCATTGTAATAAAATGCATGCCACATCTCTTATATCGTGCCTCAAGACATCATGATACGACTTACACAAACGTTATAGGCCTTATTGTAACGTGAATATGTGTCTCGCCATGACACATCTTTTAAAACCTGTAAAAACTCAATATCAGAACCTCGTTTAATCTAGGAATCCCCAAATTTAGAAATCAAGGCAGGGGTCAGGGATGGGACACCCCTCGGGTCTCCAAACTTGAAAAATTATACAGCAAAGTTTTATAATTACTTATGGACTATAACGACCTAAGAGCATCTCCAACAGATATTTCAAAATTTCTACACAATAGATAATCAAAAGTTAAAATTTCAAAAAAAAAAAAATCTAACAACTTCTTTATTTTCGACATTAATTATATTATTAAAATAAACTCTCTAATAAACATTAATTTAATCTCAATAAACTTCTTTTCTAAACATTTAACTTTTGGGAGTTCTCCAGATTTGGATAATTTTACGGTTTCTCTCTTACATTATCCAGTTTTGGGAAGTCTTTTAAAGCAAAAAAGTAGCTTGAAATTGTAATTCTTTTTTCTTATTTTGAAGAATCTATTAAAGATGCTCTAGACTAAAGTAGATAAATAAATAATTAAAGATACTTCATGAAATAAGATGTCATTAGCCAAACACTTACCTGATAAGCGTTTACGGGTAAAATTTAATACTATCATTTACTTATCGAGTAAGATTTTAATCCACCAAAACAATATCATATGCAACAATTTACCCCGTAAATGCTTACCATGGTAAGAGTCGTCGTCCTCACTTACCGGGTAAGACTCTTGGTCATTGTCTCGCTCTTACCGGGTAAAATTTTTGGTTCTTACCATATTCATTCGGTAAGGTAATGTGACTTGGTGTTCACTTAACTTAGTAAGCATTTGGTAAACGGCCCCTAAGTCTTAGGTCTATCCATTGACAATTATACTTTGAATTGATTAAAAGTGTGATTGTAGATCAGGCTATTCGGGGTTTCCATCCGGATTTCCCTATTACAGTTTTTTGGATTAGTTAACATAATTGTTTCCGATCTTGCTTGGAAGTGTATAAGTAACCCGTAATATTTTGAACCTAAATGGAATAGAACTATTTCAATTATGAGAGAAACTGTTATGTATAATATAATATTAATTTATTTTAATTACAATTCTAATAGATATTTCCTGTATTCCTTAATTCATTTTCTGTATAGTGGATGGTCGACGATGTTATCGATTTGTTTGATGTTACTCTTGTGTAAGTGCAACAATTAAATTTCGGTTTTGATTTTGATACATAAAATGTCACTATATATATATATATATATATATATATATATATATATATATAGGGGTGTGTTCAAATAAAAACCACTCAATTTATAAAAACCGTGAAAACCTCATTCAACCAATCATAATTTTTTATTTTGTTCATTTTTTTGTAATTATGAGAGGTTGATTAACCATTTTTATTGTGGAGGGTGTTACTAATGGATATTATCATCTTCATTATTTTAATGTTAAAGAAATACATGAAACAGTTTCATTAAAATTTCATTAAGTAGTATATGAAACAATTTCATAACCACATATGAAACAACTTCATCAAAAAAATATTATATGAAACAATTTCACAAGATTAACAATTTCATGAAAAAATTTCATAAGATTAACGACGGATGAGAGTAGTTTTTACACTTTTTACAAATTGAAGTGGTTTTCATTTGATCGTTCCTCTCTCTCTCTCTCTCTCTCTCTCTCTCTATATATATATATATATATATATATATTCTCGTGCAAGTGCAGCAATTAGGGTTGACATCAGGGGAGGATCTCAGACAATTACTCAAAGAATCACGAAAAAACGGATGAAAAAATATATCAATATGAATGCAAATTAAAGATAATCAAATCATCGATTTTGGTGCAATTCGTTACACTCTAATTTTTGTTGATTAAAAATATTTAGTTTTAAAAAATGATTATAATCATCTTTTTTAACAATATTTATTGGATCATCTCAATCTAACGGTTTGGATGAATTTTTTGAGATTAGCACTAAGGACAAGGATTGGGTTCCAATACCCCAATCCGGTTACCATCTTTAGCCTCAAAGAGTCTCATTTTTCGTGATCTACATTTGTATCGGCTATAAATTGTTTAATTACTATATTTAAGTTATAATAACTAGTGTTTGACATTGCGCATTGCGCGATGACGATAAATTTTTTAAGAATTTATTAAAGTTAGCTAAATGAGTGGATGATCACATTTATATATTAAACTAATAAGAATCAATATTACATTTGATATATGAATCTAACTAATCATGTATTTCTCTAAAATTAAAATAATGAAGATGATAATATCTATGATTAACACCCTCCACAATAAAAATGATTAATCAACCTCTCATAATTACAAAAAAATGAACAAAATGAAAAATTATGATTGGTTGAATGCGGTTTGCACGGTTTGTACAAATTGAGTGGTTTGCATTTGATCGCTCCCCTATATAGAGGTTGGTATATATATATATATATATATATCAATTATACTAAGTTTTTTTTATTATATTTAATTGTTTTATAAATAAAAACATACATATTATTATATTTAAGTGTCATGTAAATAAAAAAGAATTCTAAAATTCTAACAAAAGTCGAAAAAGAATGTAGAATTAGTCTTCTTGTATTAATCTGGAAGAAAAATAACAATTGAAAAAGAACATATTGAAGTTTGTTGAGGCTATATCATATATTTTTTAACACAAATATTCAAAATTCAATTATTGAACCATTGTAGTCATCAAAACTCTATAACTGCTGTCAAGAACAAATCCTCAATTCCATTGAAAAAACTTAGAAAAATATAGAAGAAAAAAATAAAAAAATAAACTTTAAAATCCCAACAAAAGTCAAGAATAATACTTAAATTAGTATTCTCATAGTAAACCTGAAAAATGATCTTATTGAATAATAGAAGTTTATAAAATGAAAGAACAAATCAATTGATGGACAGAGAAAATAAAAGATTACCTGAAAAAATAGATTGTTGAAGAAAAAGAGTTTGAAAAATGAATAATACATCAAGTGATAGGAGAGAAAGAATAATACCTAAATTAGTACTATGATAGTAAACCTAAATTTTTCATCTCAATATTTAAACAATGAAATTCATTAGGATAATGTTGTTTTGGTAATTTTAAAAAGTTTAACGTTCAACCTTTTTCATTTTTGAAAAAAACAACCTTATCCTAATGAATTTCATATTTTAATTATAGGGATGAAAAAGTCTTTTGCATATATCAAATATTTTAAAAAATAAAAATCTAAGAAAAAATGGGTTTCTAATGTTTAGAGGATAAGATCTCATTATGTTTGGTTTCTTCTTTGAGAATTAAAAATATTAGAAAATAATTTCTAAGCTCAATGCTAAAGAAGAAAAAAATTACAATGGATCGATCAACATTGACAAAAACCTATATTATATTTGTTTTCTTGAATGACGCCTCAAATCAATAAAAAAACAAATCATATCCACAAAAACTGAACGAAGAAGAAGAATTGAGAAATTAAAAGAGATTATTATGCTAAACAATGTTATCTTATTTCATCAAAGATTCATATGACACTTTATCTAAACACACAAAAATTCACATGTCTACATAATTCCAACTTTAGTGTGAATTGTCCGACTAAAAGATGAAATATTATATTTACATAAGCAAAAACTCATACTATGATTTGTCTTATTAAATGACGCCTCAAATCAACAAAAATGCAAATCGCCTCCACAAAATTATAATTGAATAGAGAGAAAGAATTGAAAGATTAATAGAGAGATTCATATGCTTGCATAATTCCAATTTTAGTGTGAATGTCTCCAATTAAAAGACGAAAATACTATACTTACATTAACAAAAACCATATCATATTTCTCTTCTTGAATGACGTCTCAAATAAACAAAAATGCAAATCATCTCAAAAATTGAGTAGAGAGGAAGAATTGAGAGATTAAGAGGGATATTATTCATTTGTTCTTAAACAATGTTACACTGTTTCTTCAAGGATTCATGTCACTTTATCCACACAAAAAAAATCTATATGCCTACATAATTCCAACTTAAATGTGAATGTCTCCGACTAAAAAAAGAAATATTATACTTACATAAACAAAAACCCATACTATGATTGTCTTATTGAATGACACATCAAATCAACAAAAATGCAAATCACATCCATAAATTTATAACTCAATAGAGAGGAAAAATTGATAGATTAATAGAGAGATTATCATAGAGGTGTACCACAAAATTATACATAAATAGAGAGGAAGAATTGAGAGATTAATATAGAGATTATTATAAAGGTGTGCCACAAAATTATACATGAGTAGAGATGAAGAATTAAGAGATTATTATAGAGGTGTATTATGAAGAGAAGATGAAAAATTATAACCGAATAAAGAAAAATAATTAGAGTTAAAAGAGTATTTATTAGAGGGAACATGAATAAGTTGAAACAACATAATTAAAGGATCTTAAATGTGAATATAAAAAATAAAAAACAAATATTAAGGTAGAAAAAACTTGAGAAAAAGAGAAAAAAGATAAAGTATTTTCTTGTTTTGAAAAAATGCCCTGCATGTGGTTTCTTCTTTTATATATATATATATATATATATATATATATATATATATAAAAATTATAAATTAAAAAATCATATAAAATAACAAATTGAAATCGCACAATTCACCGATTTAGAAAGTTCAATTTCAATTCCAAATAAGTGGTTGTATCGAATTTGACCTTCGTCGTTCCCACAGTCCAACTTCAACTTGTACGATCATTCCTGAATCCTGAGTATACGCATCGCCCAAAACCTTTGGAAAACCCTTTTGATTTCATTCATTTCAATCAAAAACCACATTTTCAATGGATCTTTCACTCGCATCTTCCTCAAATTCCCATTTTTCTCGCATTCAAACCTCAACATTTTCTCCCAGATTCCACAAACCCCTTCCCTTCTTCACCAATTTCACTTATAAACCCAAAACTTACTCCAGGAAGTCGTTAATCACTGGTTATTACCCAATCAGAGCTCAAAGTTTGAATCAGAACAACACTCCAAGCGATGATGATGACGATGGTTTTGTCCTTGAAGATGTTCCTCACTTGACTAATTACCTACCTGATTTACCGGTAAATGTTTTCAAGTCGATTAAACCAGTTTTCGGTTTTGAAGTTGACATTATTTACGTTTTTGAGGAAACATTTGATGACTGCAAGACATGATTCGAACAAGAAAATATTTGTGTCCGTTTTAGTAACGAACTCGATGTTTATCTGGAACTTCAATCCACTCCTTTTGTCCTCAAGAACCAATTTTTTGAGAGTAGTATGAGTTTGATCGAGAGCTACCTAAATGGAGCTCTTTTCTGGATGAGAAGATGACAAAGTGGACTCTATTTTTCAATGGAGGGACTAATACACTATGTGCTCTACCTAAATAAATAAACAAAAGGATAATACAGAGGATTTACATCATCAAATTAACATGTCTAAGATATACCACAGTTTCTCGCATTTAACTTTCAAGTAGAATACTAGGCAGCAATCATGTATGCAATAGTAGGTAGAACAGCGATATAGACTTTGGAGCTTCATGCCACAGTGGCATAGTCCACAGGTCCACTCTGAAAAAATGAATTTGCTTTGTTTTCATATTGTTACTCATATTATTAGTTACTATAACAGAATATACCCCCTCTCCCATTGTTTTTTTTTTTTTTTGATTAATCTGGATATCCAACCCGCCACGCGAGCCGACTAATCCCAGGGCGACCACCTGCTTTGCAGGTATCCCGGAGTCACCACATTTGAACCTCTGTGGCCACAAGGAGATTTTTGTTCCTCCTTGGATTTGAACCTGAGATCTCCAGGCACTTTTGACCTTTGGAGCCAAGCTCAAACCAATCAGGCACCACCCTTGTGGTTCCCTCTCCCATTGTTTGTGATATGCAATTATGGGAGTATAAAATTGATAATGCAATAGCTATTTGACAGTTGGTAATTGTTGGTTTAATCTTTCTTCTTGCAGACATATCCAAACCCATTAGAGTCCAGCCAGGCCTATGCAATAGTTAAGTAAGTTTTTCTGGTTTTTAAATCTTTTATGTTATAAACATCTTGTATTTGCTGGTGATTTTATGAAACTTCCCTTATACATGTGTCTGAGCATTTTTGCAACTTACTAAAAGGTATATTACTATTTTTCTCAGAAATACTTTTGTTAGTCCAGAAGATGTTCTAGCATATCAAGTATGTGACTCTTTCTCTCGAACTATTCCACACAGCCCTTTTGCCATCAAATATAATTTGGTAACCCTGACATCTTATTGCAGATTGTTGTCCAAAAAGGCAGTCCGAGAGGAGTGCACTTTCGGCGTGCAGGACCCAGGGAAAAGGTATTTTGTGATTAATTATTTAAGCTAGTTGGGCCATTTTCATTTTAGTCTAAGCATTTTCTATTGCTAGGTTTATTTCAAGCCGGAGGAAGTACGAGCTTGTATTGTGACATGTGGTGGTTTGTGTCCAGGGATCAACACAGTGATTAGGGAGATCGTATGTGGCTTGAATATCATGTATGGTGTCAATAATATACTTGGGATCGAGGTTGGTCATATCATCCCTCCCTGCCCTTCTTGCTTTATATTATAAATATGCAGTAAGTTAGCTTACAATGGGCTTTCCTAGGCTGTTCATTTTGACGGTAAATACTGCAATTACCCCAAGCATATCATGTTATATACTTATATGTTAATGTTATTAGCGAATCTACATTCTGGCTTAGTGTTTAGCAATCACATAAATATACAACAAATCATCATATATTATAATTGGTAAGTGGTCAAATCCATTTTGCTTTGTTGTGTGATGTATGCTAGAAGGGAACACATTTGCTGCTTCTAGAATGTGGCAAAAGAAGTAAATAGAATGATAATTCTTTCTTTAGTGATTGTAGAAGTTACCTGAATGATCAAGTAAAAAAAAACTGCAGAAGCATAAGTTCAGTTCATTTGCGTAGCTTTGTTCCTTTTGTGGCTTCCTTCTCCATTTCTTATCTATTCAAGCGAACAGGATCCAAATTACATCTTTGTTCCTAAACCATATAGTTGAATTTTCAAAATTAAACAAGTTAAGCGACCAAACAAATAAAATGCTTCTCACGAAACTGGCAATCATTTATCCAACAATATGCCATTCTATATTCCAGGGAGGTTATAGGGGATTCTACTCAAGAAATACCATGGAACTAAGTCCGAAAATTGTCAATGACATCCATAAACGTGGTGGTACTATTCTTCAAACTTCACGAGGAGGTCAGGATACCAACAAGATAGTTGATAACATCCAGGACCGTGGGATAAATCAGGTGGATGGTCTTTCCCTCTACAACAACGTTGGTGGCTAGTTTGAACTGTTTAAGAGAACTCATAAAAAGTCTTGGGTGTTCCAGGTGTACATAATTGGAGGTGATGGCACTCAGAAAGGAGCAGCTGCTATTTACAAGGTGATTGCTTTTTTGACGATTATGTTTGTTTTCGGTTGGCTTGCCAACTTTGATATATATGGCAATATGTTAGTTTTGATTTTTTCTGAAAGGAAGTTGAAAAGCGTCGCCTTCACGTGGCAGTAGCTGGGATTCCCAAAACGATTGATAATGATATTGCTGTAAGTTCTTTGAACCATTCTCGTATCTGATAGATCCTCTCTAGCGGCTTAAGACCAGACGTTGTGGGACAACTTGAGTCTTGATAGTGACGACTTTGTGTCTTTCTATCTACGTGTATATCTGTGGTCTTACTAAATGACTCCTGGTTTGAGTTTCTGTAGGTTCAGTATGCACAGAAAAAATATAACTTAACCCTATCCACACACTGATCGTCATTTCTTTTATTGTTTTAATGCTCAAAATGGTCGATGAGCATCATTTTACAGAATGGTGATATTTCTGGTGATAGCTTCTTATATATTATGCAAATTGGTCTCATCCGGTAAAGATAACCAGGAGAATACATAATGCTCCCGTGATAACTTATGTGCTGTTTGGAAATATTTCTTGTTACTGATGTTAAAAGGGAATGATTCTTTTCTTCTTTCTTTATTCAGGTGATAGACAAATCTTTTGGATTTGATACTGCTGTTGAGGAAGCTCAGAGGGCAATAAATGCTGCACATGTGGAGGTGGAGAGCGTTGAAAATGGAGTTGGAATAGTGAAACTTATGGGTCGATATAGTGGCAAGTATATGGATATTTGACCTAATGTATAAGATGTTGAGATTTTAGTTCTTATTTTTCCAAACTTATCTGACCTTTCAGGATTCATTGCTATGTTTGCTACGCTGGCAAGTCGAGATGTGGTAAGATCTTAAGAACTAAACGGGGAATCAAAGTCTCTGGCTTGAAAACATATTGATTTACTTGGACTTATTTCTGTATATAGCTATGAAATGAGGAATATGACATTAACTTAGACAACCGGGCTTGAGATCTGAACCTTGGATTTGTACATGAGCATGCACTTCATTCTTTATCATGTGCCTTTATAGTCATTTTATTAGTTAGTGGTTTGTTTCTCTAGTATTGTATTATATTGTTTTTTCTTGATTAGCTTGTCAGTATCTAATAAGCATATAAACTTGGCTGTTCTGGCATTCATGGATTCTTTTTATTTAAATATCAGAGTTTTCCCTTTATTTTCTATTTCAAGAATAAATGTTAAAAAGTTCAAAGGATAAATGTTCTAGAACAGTTGTATCTAGGGGTGTTAACTAGTTGAATTGAGTAGCAGGTTGTTTGGGCTCAGCTCGAGCTTGATGCTTGTTTGACAATTTTGAGTTATACAATATGACCTAAAATTCAAGCTTTATAAGCTCATTAATGGGTTCAAAGTCAAGATCAAATAACTCGTCTATTGGCTTTGTGCTTGAATTTTTTTATAATTTGATTGTATGATTTATGTACATATGAACACGTTTGGCTCAAAAAAATGTGTACTTGTGTCACTTGATCTGAAAATCTTAATCGAGCTTTTGAGCGAGCCGAGTCAAACATTGGTGTTACAGAGCTTGACTTGTTGAGTTAAAAGTAGCTTTGTTTGTGCTAGAGATCAACTCGAGATCGAGAAATACTAAGCTCGAGTAGCTCATTAAATGCTCGAATCTTTAACAACTCTAGCTGTATCAATCTTATTGAATTGCCTCCCTATGTTTTTTTTGCATCTGTGAATGATATTTATGCTCAGTGTTCTAATATGGGTTGCATACCCATATTTGGCAATATTATATTCCGTGAGGATGGTAATTACAGTAACTACGAACAGGAAACACAGGATTTGCATGATTGAATTGGATCAATTGTGATTGTTGTTGTTTCTGTTGGTTTTCACCTGTTTCTCAAAATAATGATTTGTTATTGTTGTCCTGTAAATATATGTTCTAGGCAAGATATGTTAATAGGTTCTGGATTGTAACAGGATTGCTGCTTGATTCCAGAGTCTCCATTTTATCTGGAAGGACAGGGTGGGCTTTTTGAATTTGTTCAACAGAGACTTAAAGAAAATGGGCATGTGGTGATTGTGTTAGCAGAAGGCGCAGGTCAGGACTATCTCTCTGGAAGTGTGAATGCACCTGAGGAGAAAGATGCATCTGGAAATAGGCTGCTTCTTGATATTGGTCTATGGTTGACTCAGAAAATTAAGGTATGGTAAGGGTTGACCATATTTCTTGGTTTTGATATCTTTCATTTCTGGGAATTTGTAATTTTAATATAATATATACACACCCATGCATTTCTTTATCCAAAATTTAGCATTGACAATTATCAACACAAGTGCCACTCATTGCAGATTTATTATTTGCAGTTACATCACTTGTAAAATGAGGAAATATTTTGGAGAGAGAATGTTGTAAATAACAAAGAACATGGTATAGATACAAGTGATTGGTAATGTAAAATTTAATCAATGAGCAATTTTCGGGAATCGGTGGAATTTTGCCGTACATTTTTCAGGGTATCCAGTAACTTGGTAAGACAGAAGAGACTTTTGGAATTTTAAGGTGTAGAGGCATCTTATCCCCGGACCCTATGTGCGGGTGAGATATATTGAGTTTGCTTTGTTTGGTTTTAGCCTTTTAGACATACCTAAATCCATCATGTGTACATTTTGATTGAAGATACTTGGGAATTTTGTAGAATGGAGTTGAGTTATGTTATCACTTTACTATCCTTTTTGTTCCTGGAGAAGGATGGATGTGGGAATGACTTGAATGGTGTATTTTCGTTCTTCTATTTTCTTAATATGGTAACAATAAATTGTACATTTTGACAGAAGATGTTTCTTTATAAGAAAGCAATTGAAAGAGAATTAACAAATCATATAATTAGGTTTTGGAGCCATGGAATGTTTGAGTGTTCTGAGCCTTGGTTAAATATTTGATCTGCCTCATTTTATCATACTGAACTTGTTTGGGACAGAAGACGTTCTGATTTTGTTTCCCACAACATTGCATTTAATCTGTAGTATCATGGTCTCATTTTAGAATCATTTACAAAAATTCTAAATTCCATTGTGTTGCATGTACAGGATCATTTTACAACGGTGAAGGGAATGTCTGTAAACCTGAAATATATAGGTACTTTTTGAAACTGAATGGCTGCTCTACACTTTGAGGTAGAGGTCAGGTCTCTGTACATCCCCCCACCCCACCTTCGGGTGGGATGTACCGGGTTTGTTTGGGTTTCTTTTTTGAATTGAATGAGGCTGCTTTTTTACTTTGCTGCACATGGGTTTATTATTTTTATTTTATTTTCTTATCACTTTGCTTCATCTGATTTTCAAGCAGGCCATGCATGAAAGAAATTGATGCTATTTTGCAAATTTATGCTCTACTCTAACCATTTTAATCTGCAGATCCAACATACATGATCCGCGCGGTTCCAAGTAACGCATCAGATAATATATATTGCACCCTTCTTGCTCAAAGCGCAATTCATGGGGCCATGGCAGGATACACAGGTTTCACGGTTGGACCTGTGAACAGCAGACATGCATATATTCCAATTGGGGTAAATACTATAAGCCCGTTTTTATCGTCTTTCTATACTTAATGTTCTTGATCATGCTTGCATGCTAGAGAGCTTATTCATTGATCATCCTGTATTAACTTCAATGCTCGTTTCAAACTCAACCTTTTCTCGATGCTGAAATTAAATATGCTATTTTTAACATGGACTTGGATCGACTTGTTGCTTCCGTTGCTGCTTCATGTCATGATGTTGCCTCCAACTATTTTGATTCTGAGAAACAGAAAGTCATAGAAAGGTTTACTCGAGTCAGTTTAGTGTTGTTGAAGTGCTTAAATGGTGCATTTTATAACTTTTTAAGACCTTTAAACATTAGAGCAATCTTCAAGGGCTTACATATGGTTCTCTTAATTACCAAGTGGAGAAAGCCGATGTTAAGTAGACGGATCTATATATATTTATATAAAAGGAAGTTTCAAATACAAACCCTCTAATTAGTACAAACCATACAAATCAATCAAATGAGATTTTTATGGAAATGATGAGAGTTTATGTATTTATGATATGAAGAACAGCAAGTATGATTCTAAAAGGAAGATTTGCAGTTTATTCTTGTTAGACTTGGACCATTTCTTCTCGATATATGTTGGAACCTCTCCTCTCCTCAAATGACTTTTGGAGAGTAAGATGGGGTTCCACATATTCCCACAGTTGTCCTTTTTTTAGGTTGAGTTGAGATTTTTTGATAGGAATCTCCTCCTTATAATATTGTGATGTGAATGTGATTGCAGCGCGTGACTGAGGCTACAAACGTTGTGAAGTTGACGGACAGGATGTGGGCTAGACTTCTAGCTTCTACTAATCAACCTACCTTCTTGAACAAGCATGAATAGAAAAGATACAACCAATAACAGATTTGAACCCAATACTCATGACTCAATGAGGTGGTAAGTTTACTCTACCATTTTTTATATTGGCAATGGTCTCATAGATGAACTATTAACAAGTTGAATTCCATTAACAAATATCAAAGTTTTATTCATCTTTGTATTAAAGTTTGTGTCTCGGTTATTAACGTCTTATTGTACCTTAGTAACTTGTCACAAGGGTTAGCCTGTCACAACCGGTAAGTTGATCCTAGGACCAGAAGCAGGTTCACCCTTTTTTATATCAGCAACTTTTCTGAATGCCTAATGACTTTTAAGTGTTTCAACTTTGCATGCATTTATGTATGGATGCAACTTTTCTAAGGGCCCTTCACCAAACATTATCGGTTAAATGCTTCCCTGGTGATAATTAGGCAAGTGAGATCGGAGAAGTAGAGATAGGTTATGAAAACAAAGAATAGAGGTCGGTTATAGATCGAATGGTAACGTTTACTAAATTGAGGTTAAGATATTTCCATCCCCTAACTATAGCATTTTTTTGTTGGTAGGATATGGTGAAGTTGTGGGGACAATTGAGTGAAATGTACTGATTTAAGATAAAATACATTTTTTTATTAACCAGTTGTGTCCAGATCAATTTGCATCCACCTCGACTACTCTCAAGAACCCTAAAGAACATTTAAGAAAATCCTCAATGGCCTTGTAGGACTCAAAGTCGTGAATTTTGAGAAATATCACCGAAGGCCCAAGTCTTATTCGTGAAACTTCAGGGGTTTCTTCTTTTAGGTATATAGAAGACTTGAACTTTTACACCAAGTCACCAACCATAAAAAAAGTTAACTGTTACGTGAACAAAAATTAAGGCAAACTAGGTTTTAAATCTTAAGAAATTTTAAAGATTTTGGTCTTTGTTTTGTTTCTCTATATTGTTCCTAAAATAGAGAAAAGAGAAACCTTAAATTTAGAGAGTTCTTTAAAATATGAGGAGAGAGAAACTATTTTCCTATTATTATTCTTAACAATATAATTAATGTTGAAATCTCAAAATAAAGAATCTTTTGCAGTTGAATGACATTTTTTTTAAGATTTTAATCTTTGATTCTTTATTTGAGAAATGATGTAGAAAATTGTTGGAGATGTTTTAAGGTAACGTTCGGTACGCAAACATGACAAAACTGGACATGACAAGATAGTAGAACTGGACTTGACATGACAAGTTGTCTGTATGGTGTTTGTTATAACTAGACAACTAGTGCTGGATAGGACAAGGATTAAACAAGTTGTTCCTAATAATTGTATCGTGATTTTACAAATCATATAATTGTTACAGTTACAAAGAATACAGATCAAAGAAATATTTAAATTTTTACACAATTTTCATACACGTAAATACATACATATCTAATAGTACCAATATTGAATGAAAAATTTGATATGATTGATGGTAGTTTGAAAAATTGTGATTCATATAAAAGAAAATTTATGTTTTATCCGGTTTGGAAGATCATTATAAACTGGTGGATGCACGATGAAGGTTGTTGCAGCGACAATGGTGGTAGGGATAGAGGCGGTGGTGATTGTGGTGGTGTGAAGATGGTGATGGAGGAGGTAGTTGTATCCGATGAAGTGAAGGTAGATGTGGTGGTGGGTGGTGTTAGTGGTGGTGGTGGACAACGATGTCCCTGGAGGATGTAAATATGGTAGACAAGAGGCAAGGTGGAGGTTGTTGCAACGACAATGTTGGTGGAGGTAGAGACGTGGTGGCTGGTGGAGGATATGAAGATGGTAAATAGTGGTGGTGGTGACCTACAATGGTCGAGGAGGTAATTGAAGGCAATGTGAAGGTAGAGGTGATGGTAAGGCAGCAGTGGTGGTTATGGTGGAGGTGGCCGACTGTGATTGTGGTGGAGGAGGTTGTAGTAGTGGAAGTGGCAAATTATGGTTGCCGATGGTGGTAGAGGAAGTTGTGGTGGAGGTGGCCAACTGTGGTTGTTGATGGTGGTAGTGACTATTAAAACAAATACAATATTAGTTTTAATGAATGATTTAACCTGATTCTAACATAAAAATGACTGCCATTATATAACATCACTGTAAAACTATCAACTCAAAATGTCAAAATTTTAAGTTAACTTATTGTTCTTGTAAAGCGAAGGATCGTGTGAGAACAAGAGTTAAGGTGAGAAGCGTAACAAATGATATGGACTCTTGATCACTTTTAATCTCTTGCTCGCCCATAAATTGCGCTTCTTATGGGAATTGATTTGATACATCTCGTTGCATCTCATCTTAATGTGCATCTAAGAGTGGAGATCCATTCTTACGCTTCTCGCCTTTAACTATCACTCACTGGAACCTTAACCCATCTTAACATCATGCTAAACTTCTATACGTAATCTTATGTTTATGTCTTGTATTTTACCTCTTATCACGCTTGATTCCGTATGCTATACTCCCTCCTATCAAAAGTAAATTTTGGCAATTAAAAGTCACAATACTTATAGGAATGTGTAATTATTATAAATTTTAATTAATAAAAATGTACCCTTATCTATACTATCTTATTAAGCAAATTTAGCAAAAGTCTTAAAATTCTAAATGACCAAAATACAATTTATACTCACTTTTTCACCCCCTCCTGTCCTCACATACACTTACCCCCTCACAACCGATTTTTTTTTAAAATTATAATTTTAAATTTACACTTTATACCCCTATAATTATCTATACTATCTTATTAAGCAAATTTAGCAAAAGTCTTAAAGTCTTAAAATTTTAAATGACCAAAATACCCTTTATACTCACTTTTTCACCTTTTCACTTTTTCATCCCCTCCTCTCCTCACATACACTCACCCCCTCACAACCAATTTTTTTTTAAAATTATAATTTTAAATTTACACTTTATACCGTTATAATTAATTAATTAATTTATTTTACGTTCTTTACTTTTAAATGTTTCATTTT
>NC_037540.1:21980177-21987574 GCF_001531365.2 Cynara cardunculus var. scolymus | reverse complement strand
TGATACTAATATTCATTATTTTTTTTAAAACTTTTATGATATATTTAAATTTATACTTTATTAAAAAAATAAAAACATTTTCATTTTCTTAAAATCATATTATAATATTGATAGAACCAAATAATAAAACGAAATATTAAAATCGAGATATATATATCGTTACATTGCACGAGAACCCTTTTAATATACAATAATAGAGTTATAAATTGTATCTAATTCAAAAGAAGATTTCCAAAGGGGGTTTTAAGCTAATTTTTTTTATTTTTGAGTTGTTGTGTCAACGTGGGTTGGGTGTCAAAGTACAAATGGCTACTAATATGTAATGTTAGATAACATTTCCAACAATTTTTTTAAATTAAGAAATTGAGATTTTTAGCAAATTTTTTGTTATAACAGATTTAAAAAAAAAAGATTTTTAATTTTTTTTCCTAAAATCCTCTAAATTTTCTTGAAAATGATTATCATGTCAAAGAAATATTTTTTATTATGTTCCTATCAATGGAAATTTTAAAATTAAATGTTTAATAAAAAAATAATATTTTATAAAATATAAAAGATATTTTAGTAATATATAATTAATATTTTTTAAAGAAGGATGGTCTAATATGCTAAACGTGAAGTTAAAATAGTAAAGTTGTCCTTTGCTAGTGTGGACTTTACTTCTTGTGATACATATTTTTAATGAAATAATGAGATATAATTTAAAATGAAAAAAGAATTTTTACATGTGGTTCATTTTCATATATTGATAATTGTTTTTGTTACGAAGAATTTGAGATATATTGATAATAGTTTTGTTATTATGTTAATTAATCTCATATGACATATATATCCTACAACCATGTCACTATTGTTATTAAAAGTTTGAAGATTCTTTTTTTTTTAAATAAGTGTTGATCCTCTCTCGTAGTGATTTGATGATAATCACTTTTACCTATCGAAGTATTATGTTTTTCGTCTATTCAGTTTCAGCGATCATCACTGAGTCTATTCAGTGATCGTTGAAACATGTATTGTAATCCTACAACGACAGCTATACTTAATGAAGACAAAACTCACACCCAAGAATCTTCAGCGAATGTCAATACTGAATCTAAAGATTAGTGACTAGCGTGTTCGTGATCTGGAGCGGTATTGTTGGGTTTGAGTTTTTGTGCTTAGTGTTGTATTCAAGCTAGTTTCTTCATTGTAATTTTGTTTTGTAACTTTCTATTATAAATAGTTTTTGTCTTTGTTATCTTTAGAATAGCCTTTCACTTTCTAATCATTCTTGTGAATACACTTTGATGTTCAATAAACAAGATTTAAGATTCTCTCTCAATATCTACTACTTTCAAGATTCTTGATTTGCCATTTTGAGTGTTCTTAATCTTGCATGAAGATTGGTTAATCAAACTAGGATTCTCATTTGGTATCAGAGTATACTGCAGCGATTTTGATTAGAAAATCTGCACAGAAATCTGGAACATATTCAGACTGTTTCTTCATGTGTTCTTGATGATAATTGAAAATATTCTTCATTTCTTCATCTAAAATCATCTAATCTTTGTTGTTTGATCTTTAATTTGTTGCTAATCTTGTGCGGATTATTGTTTAGGATCATTGTGTTCAAACAATTTATGTAATTGATCGATTAATTGTCAAAATTTGGAGATTTTTTGAAGTTTCTGGAAAGTTGTTGTTCGTATAAAAATTCTTAAATTTTGGGGGTTTGATCAATATTTTGGTGATTTTTGTTAGAATTTGTATTTGCCAATCATTGCTCATTGAAGATATTCATCGAGCGATTTGTATTTCAATCCGGTCATTGAATATGGCTTAGTGTCCTAATTAAGTGATATCCGGTCATATTGTTGATTGTTGTCCGAATTTGTTCATATCCGGTCATTGAATTGTTTGTTGTCCAAGTTTGTGAAATTCGGTCAAGATTGTTGATTGTGTTAAGTTTTGTTATCCGGAGTATATTTTGTGTTGTGATTGATATTTTTGTATCCGGCTAATACCTTGTCCGGATTCATTGATATCCGGTGAAACCTTCATCCGGATTCGATTGTGAATATTCAAATGTTGCTTATTGTTGTTACATCCGGATTGTTAGTCGTCCGTATTTGTGTTTCATACGAATAAGATTTTGTCTTTATAAATCCAAGTGTTCGGAGACCTTTTTTCCGGAGTCTTGTTTCTTATTGTCTGATATACTTGTCCACAGACCATCCGGAGACTCCTTTATCCGGATAAGTAACGTTTTGCTTGATTGACCGTATTTGAGTGTTTGAAAATTTTGTGTGTGTGGATTAATTGATAAAAATTTTGAATATTAATTTTTGAATCAAAGTCTTGAACTGCAGAGATCATCTTTGTTTAATCAATTTTTTTGTGTAAATTTTTTCAAATGGCTTTAAATGTTGAGAGAGAAAATAAGGATTTAAAAGAGAAAATTTTCGAGCTGGAAAAGAAATATAAGTTGGAACAAGATAAATATCTTAAAATGTTCTACGAGAATCATTCAAATATTTCTTGGGCTAAAGGTTTGTTAAAAGATTATGAAATGGTTTATGAAGAAAAGAAATTCTTACAAGAACAAATTGATGAATTCATATATAAAGGTTTTCTTATGATTTACAGGAAAGAAATGTGAAGCAGATTAAAGAGAATAATGAGTTGGCAAAGAGAGTTTATGAAGCTGATATTGAACCGACTTCTGAAAGGAAATTATTTGAGAAAGAAAAGGAGAGGGTTACTGAAAGTGTGAATTTTGATAAAAATAAGTTTGAAAAGAAAATGCAAAAGTTTGTTGAAGCTGAAAAGATTTTTTGTAATGAAAAGAAGATTCTCGACAGTAAAATCAAGGTACTTGAGTTGAACAATGCAAAACTGTCAGAGAGAATGGATTTGAACAAATTATCATCTTGGAAAGAGCCAAGTTTGATAATGTTATGAAAGATTACTTGAAAGAATCTGAAAAGAAATGTCTGGAAATATCCAAGAGCACTGCTGCAAAACAGAAAGCTTTGGAGGAAGAGAGAAAAACATTTGCATCCGAGAAGAAGAATATTGCTAAGAAGAATGCAACAATTGCCAAAGAACTTATTGAGAAAAAGAAATGGCTGAATGTTGCTTCAGACAATGAAAAAAGGTAGTTTTGAGGAAAAAAAGAAAGAAATAGAAAAGGAAAGGAAAGAATTTGAGAAGAAAAGAGCTGTGTTAGAAGGTAAATTCTTTGAAACTTCAAAGAAATTGGCTGATTTAAAGACAGACCGTGTAACTGAGATATATATGAGATCTGAACTTAAAAAACAATATGATTTAGTTACTGAAGAGAGAAATCCGTTATTTAAAGAAAATAAGAGATTATTCTGAATCAAGTACTGAATGCTCAATTGTTTCTCAATCTAAGTGTAAAATCTGCTTGAATGACTGTTCCACTGTTAAATCCAACAGTTTTTCAAATAGTTCTAAATCAACTGTTTCAAAGAACAAGTCTCATAATACAAATCAGTTTTACAAAGGTTATGTAATTGAATCAGACAATAATTTTTCAAAAGTGAAAAAAGTTTGGGTGAATAAAGTTGAATCTATTAACTCTCATAAATCTGTTGATAAATAAGAAATCGTTTGTGACTAATATTGTTCTACCTTGCATTGTGAATTCTACTAATCAGCTGATCAATCTTAGCAAAAGAAGAATTCGATGCTCAACTTGTGGAACAAATGATTTCATCAACAAGAAGAAGGTCAACAGATGGTATAAAAACAACTGGTGTGAAAACAATTGGAATGGAAATACTAGATATGAGAACAACTGGTATGAGAATAACAGGTATAGTAATGACTGGTATGATTCTTATTGTATATCTGATTTACCTATTAAAAGAACCAAAAAGAAATTATATGATAAGAATAGATGGTATGACACTTATAACATTCCTCAAACCACTACTAACAAAGTAGAACCCATGTTTGTCTGGGTACCAAAATCTACTTAATCTGTTTTGTAGGTGTCATATGTTGTGCCGATGTCAAACATTTATTCATATGATACACTAATGCATGGGGGGTGTGATGTGTTGGAAAATAGTTTCTGAACACCCAGTTTAGGACATGCTCTTCAATACAGTTTCTAAACAATTCAGTTCAGAATCTGAGCTAACTCAAAAGGAGATTATTGTTTTATCTGTTTGAATATGAAATCTATTTTCTAGGGGGGTGTTGAAAAATGTTTTTGAAATACGAACTGACTCAAAATGAGTATCATTTCTGATAAGGTATTTCTATGAGATTTTACTTGTGTATTATACATATTTCCAATACTTGTTTCAACTATTCTTCAAATTGTTATTATCACGTCTTTAAAATGAAAATCATTTTCAGTGATAATACACTCGTTTGTATTCAAAGTTGTTTTCTGAGCCTATATGAAACATAATTCTTCGATTGATACACATTTCTAAATTCTTTGAATCTATATCTGTAAACTTGTTCTTACATATCTTCATTCATTTCTCCTAGTTATTCTGAATAATCTGTTCTGTACATCACTCCTGATTAATTGTTCATATGATTAGATGCTACATTTTTCTTGATCAATTTTCATCTGATCAAATGTGCATCATTGTAATAATATTTTTGATCAATCTGTGATCAAATGAGCTTACATTGTTATTTTTAGGAGAATCTGAGAGCTTTATAAGAAATACCTCTATGGACTGTCAGAACCGACAGCCCTACCCAAGAGGACATCCATATCTAAATGAGCTTAAATGTAAAATGGGTTTGTGTGCAGAGTTTAGAATGAAAATGAGAGGGGTAGTTGAAGTGAGTTAAAAGAATTGATGAGAGTTGTGTCCAGGATTAAAAGATTAAAAGAATCCTGTTCTATCTACTATAATTCGGGCAAATCACAAAATCTATTAGTTCTCAATTCTTTGGAGACTAATATTGAAAGAGACAAAGCCCAGACCAACTCTTGTTATAACCACATCAGCTACTCATTTATTTGTGACAACTGTCAAATTTGAACTTCCAGGTTAGCTCTTATTAAATTTATATTCGTGCTATTGAAGATAATTTATAAGATTAGGAGTTAGTTAGATTAGTTTGGCCGAAAAATTTCTAGAGATTCCGGCAGTTGCTTAGAAAGTCCGGTTCCGACCCGTAATTATCTGAAACGTCCTATACAGTGCCAAATACTCTAAATTATACCTAATTTATATAAAACACCAAGTTTTAGTGTTTTAAATATAAAACCNATCCGCGCACTTTTTACCGGTTCGAGAAGACTTCAGTATGGAAAGGCTTGCACAAATCTACATCGATGAAATAGTTACACGTCATGGTGTGCCTATTTCCATTATTTCAGATAGAGATACACGTTTTACATCAAGATTTTGGCAGACTCTTCAAAAGGCATTGGGTACGCGCTTGGATTATAACACTGCCTATCATCCTCAAACAGATGGGCAATCGGAAAGAACTATTCAAACGCTTGAGGATATGTTGAATGCGTGTGCAATAGATTTTGGTGGGAGTTGGGATACCCATCTGYCCCTTGTTGAATTCTCTTATAACAACAGCTATCACACCAGCATACAATGTGCACCGTACGAAGCTCTATACGGACGTAAAATGCAGATCGTCGCTTAACTGGGTAGAGATCGGAGATAGACAGTTGACAATGCTCAATATTATCCAGGAAACCACTAACAAGACTTCAATCATCAAGGAGAGACTTTAGACGGCAAGAGACCGTCAGAAGAGTTATGCGGATAATCGGAGAAAGCAGTTGGAATCCCAAGTGGGGGATAAAGTACTCTTAAAAGTATCGCCATGGAAGGGACTAGAACGATTCAGGAAGAGAGGCAAGCTAGGTCCCAAATACATTGGTCCATTCGAAATACTCGAAAGAATCGGACCAGTGGCGTACAAGTTGAAGTTACCACAAAATCTAAACGCCATCCATGACACATTCCATGTATCGAATCTGAAGAAATGCCTAACGGATGAAACAATAGTGTTACCCTTGGATGACGTTCAGATTAGCGATCAATTACACTTCGTTGAAGAACCAATCGAGATACTGGACCGAGAAGTTAAACGGTTGAGGAGCAGAAAAATCCCTATTATTAAGGTCCGTTGGAATGAGAAACATGGTCCAGAGTACACTTGGGAGCGAGAAGATTCCATGAAAGACAAATGTCCGCATTTGTTTGCAGAGAAATCCATTGGCAGTAGCAGTCGTTAAATTTCAGGACGAAATTTCTCTAACAGGGGGAGACTGTGACAACTGTTAAATTTGAACTTCCAGGTTAGCACATATTAAGTTTATATTCGTGTTATTGAAGATAATTTATAAGATTAGGAGTTAGTTAGATTAGTTTGGCCGAAAAATTTCTAGAGATTCCAGCAGTTGCTTAGAAAGTTCGGTTCCGACCCGTAATTATCTGAAACGTCCTATACAGTGCCAAATGCTCTAAATTATACCTAATTTATATAAAACACCAAGTTTTAGTGTTTTAAATATAAAACCTTTTTATTTAATTGAATTTAGCCATCATGGATATATAATTTGAAGAAAAATGTCAAAATTGAGAAAAATGACATTTTAGCATTTTGGGCTTAAAGTTTATAAAAAAAATTATATAGTTATGGGCTTGGGATCCCCATGGCTGGCCCCCCCACCTTTTCCCTCCTAATCCACATATAAATACCTTTATTCTCCCTTTACAAATCATTTCCACCCTTTTCAAATTTTGAAACTCCTTCTCCCTCTCTCTCCCTAAACTCAAGAGTCATTTTAGATCATCTTCATCCTCCTTCTTTATTTAGCCGAAATTTTGGTCTTTCTTCATCAAAATAGCAAGAATTTTGAAGATATTACATTCTTCTTATCAACAAACAAGGTATCATCTTCATCTCCCTCTTTTTCTTGCAAATTTTGGGAGAAAAACCCACTTTTTATGCATTTCTATCTACTATCTTCTAACCTCCAAAAATTTTGAGTTTTAAGGAGAGATTACACACAAAAAACATGTATAAATGTTCATATGATGGTGGTAATCTATGACCCAAACATTAGAACTCAAGAAAATGGGTAAAATCATGTTGCATGTGGGTTTGTTTCTYAAAAATGGTATTTTTTGGTGCTGACAGATTATGTGCATGTGCACAAATCGTCTATATATTGAAAATGGTATGTTCAAATATTATGAATCTGCTTCTAAAAGTTTATTTATTGAGTTGGGGTTGTAATCCAACTGGTCTCACTAAAAAACATTGAGTTTTGACCCCCAAATGMTCAAAGCATTATATATGTGCATATGAGAGTTTTTCAGTAGGTAAACCCTACTTTGAACAGCCATAACTCTCTAGATAATCATCCAAAATTGTTGATTTTTCTT
>NC_037540.1:21964687-21980077 GCF_001531365.2 Cynara cardunculus var. scolymus | reverse complement strand
TGTGGTCTTCTGTGACAGATCATCTTCTATCAACACTTGCAGTATTACTTTTTCCATACTTTTACATTTAAAGAAATGAGAGCTAACACTTAGCAAGAGAAGAATTATGTGCTCAACATGCAGAACCAATAATTTTGTCAATAACAAAATGTTCAACAGGTGGCATGGAGACAACATATATCAGAACAGTTCAAAAGGTAAGAACAGGTATGATCACAATTACTGGTACGAATCATATTTTATTCCTGATCATCCTGTTCACAGTGCTAAAAAGATTACATATTATAAGAATAAATGGTTTGGAAGTTATAACATACCCCAATCAGATTCTAACAATATAGGACCCAAGTTCGTTTGGGTACCAAAATCTACTTAATCTGGTTTTGCAGGTGTGTCAATTTTGTGCTGATCAGAATATCATTTTAGTGATACACCAATGCAGGGGGAGTTGTAATTTATTCCAAACGAGGCTTCTGAATACTGCAGTTCATAACCCGTGTGTTACTGAGTGTGGTTTCTAAACACACAGTTTAGGACCCGTGCTAAACACGTTTTCCTTATTTTTTTAAATTTTTTTGAGCTGAATCGAATCATTTCTATAATCTACTTTCTAGGGGGAGTTTCTAGAAAGTTTAATAAATGTTTTTTTTTGGAAAATAATTTTTTTTTTGGAAACGAGTACATTCTCTGAAAAGATATTTCATGATATTTTACTTGTGTAATTTCTCGTCGTACATAACTCCAATACCTGTTTCAGCTATTCTTCAAACCGTTATTATCACGTCTCTTATACGAAAATCATTTTCGGTGATAATATGTTCGTTTGTATTCAAAAGTTGATTTTCTGACTTTTTTTCATTGATTGATATACAATTCATTTTTTTTAAATCAGAATCTGTAAAGTCGTTCTTACAGATCTTCATTCATTTCTCTCGCATATCGAATAATTTGATAGTTGTTGCATAACTCCTTCATTGTTTGTGCTTAAATGATATATTTTTTCTTGATCAATTTTATCTGATCATTGTGATTAACAAAAATAATATTTTGATCAATCATTGTGATCAACCGAGCTTACAGTATTTTAGGAGGGATTGAGTGCTTATTAGAAATACCTCAATGGAATGTCAGAATTGACAAACCTACCCATGAGGACAACCATATCTGAGTAAGCTTTAAATCAAAAAGGGTTTGTGTGCTAAAACTAAAATGAAAAAGAGAGGGGTAGTTGTTGTGAGCTAAAAGAATTGACGAGAGTTGTGTCAGGATTAAAAGAATATGAAAATTTTGTTCCAAACTTTTAAAATCTAGGCATACCACACAATCTATTAGTTCTCAATTCTTTCGAGACTAATATTGAAAAAGGCATAGCCTAGGCCAATTCTTGTCACAACCCCACCAGCTACTCATTTATCTATCAACGGATAAGTGTTTCAATAACACTTGGGGCACGCAGCTCACAATCTATCAATTTCTCATTCGGAGAAAGTTGATATTGAATCAGACGGATATATGTCCTCCCTTCAAGTCTTTTTGATCACATATTGAGTCTGATAAATTTGTGTAGTCCACACGATTTATCTTTTTGAGCCTTAACAGAAGCATATGTTGCTTTWTCTTTCTACACTACACAGATTTTGCATTTTATATGTTATTTTGCCAAAACATTCATAGATATGTTAATTTAAGCTATCGATGATTGAATGAAAGACATGGTGAGATGAGCATCAAAAAGTCTCATATATATAGTACATTCGTTGTACTGAGTATATATGTTATACTCACAGGCCAATCTTTTTATAAGATTGAAAACAATTTCATTCGTTGAAATTGGGTGTTACCTTCCCATTCCCTTAATCTCAAAAGATTAAATAAGTGGATTTGCAAAGATCTACTCACTATTTTATGAATTGATGGCTTATGCGGAGGATTTCATTCATTCTTGTGTATGATGGAATGATCTCATTTCATCATAAGGGGGAGTATGTAATAATGAATGAAATATCCAATTCTAAACATTATAAGGGGAATTTGATGTAAAGATCAAGGGGGGAGTAACTTCAAAGATGACAAAAGACTCAAAAGGAGTGCGACTGGAGATGATTACAAAAGATTATTCCTGTGCTAAAATGCTTGAGAGTTTTTGAATGAGAAGATCAATGTTTCAAAAGTTTACCAACAGAATTTTCTTATTAAAGAGAAAGTGTGTGACTTATTGTCTGAAGATTCTTTGAAGATCACATCTTGTACAATTGTTTCTGAAGATTGTTATTGTTTTGTTCTATATTGTCAAAAGAGAAGATCATCGCGGTTCTACATTCGAGGGGGAGAATGTTAGAACATCTTTCTCAACAAATGATTGCCTGAAGATTTCAAGTTGAAGTTTGGTTTTGAATAAGACGTAATATGTTTAAAGCTTCAAAGTTCAAACGAGACTCAAAGCGCGCAACTTCTTTCAAGTCAGAATACAAAGGGGGAAATGTTAGAATTGAAAGTCAGTGTAAAATTGTATTCGTCTTGAAAGTTTAGTTTGTCTATAATTGTATAAAAGTCACCGTGTTTGACTTTTATTAGATAGTTTGGCTTTGACATTTGTCTAATAGTTTGACCCTATAAATAGGGTGAAGTCTTGTAATTCTTGTAAGAGCTCCATTGTAAAATTCAGAATACGTGTATTGAAATTTGACTAGATTTCAGATCTTGACTTTTCCTCTCAAATTCTCTCATCTCTCCTCTCATGTTCTTCAAGGCTAAATCATAAAACTGCCATGGATTCATTGAAGATTATTGAAGATTGATCATTGTTAGGGACAACACAATCTTCTAGAAAAGATAATGTTTATCTAAAGTATGGATAAACTATAAATCAAGATAAACTTAAAATCCAGCTGTCGATTTGTTATCTCCAGCTGTCTTCCATGCGATGTTAATTCAACCTTATCTTCATATCTTCATCGCATGCCTCTGGTTGAACTGCTGAAGAAAACTCTAAGTGTTGTTGACCAGATGGGTGATGAAGATGCTCTTTCCATTGCATCTCTGGTCGATTCATCGACCGTCTGGTTGTTCTCCAGACTTAGTCAATTCTGCCTTAACGTCTTCATCGGTCTTTTGGTTCTTCATCATTTACTGTTCTTCATTACTTTTAAAAGTATCACCTTGGGAGGAAATGGTACGTTTTGGTAAAAAGGGAAAGTTGAGTCCAAGATATATTGGACCATTCGCTATTATTGAAAAGGTTGGGGAAGTGGCCTACAAGTTAGAACTTCTTTTGGAGCTAGGTAGAATTCACGATACATTTCATGTATCAAAATTGAGGAAGTGTCTAATAGGCCCAGATGTAGCAGTGCCTCTACTTGAAATTGAGGTGGATGAAAGGTTGTGCTTTGAAGAAACCCCTAAACTAATTACTGACTTCAAAGTGAAGAAGTTGCTGAATAAAGAGGTTGGGTTAGTAAAAATTCAATGGCATTATCATAAGGGACCAAACGCCACCTGCGAGTCAGAGTCAGTAATTTCGGGACGGAATTTCTCTAAGGAGGGAGTATTGTAATATTCGTTTTCAGTACTTTAAGAATTTTGAATTTGTTTTCATAAGCTTTGTAAATAAGTAAGTTTGATGATGATGTGTGTGTGGGTATTGGAGTAGGAGTGGCTGGTTTTTTTGGAAAAGGCGGCCATACACTTGCTATAAATAGCAAGTGTATGTAAAAGAAAAGCTTCTTCTTTTTAGAAAGTTTTTCTTTGGTGATTTGAGAATCAAGACTTCAGAGAAATCGCGAACATTAAATCGATCAACATTCAAAACAAAGGTGAGTGTATTGATTTTGGCTTTATATATGTCTATGATTACTATTTTTGGTACTTGCTTATAGTAAATCGCAAAGTATATTGTCTGGATATCTCATAAACCGGCTGAAGAGCCATCCAGATTCACCCTAAACCGGTCAAGTGGTGTCCAGTGTAATCCCTAAACCGATCAAGGTGTTGTCCGATATAAACCTAAACCGGACAAATGCTGTCCGGATTTCACCTAAACCAGCCAAGAGTTGTTCATTGTAGCCCTAAACCGCCCAAGGGTTAACCATGGTAGTCTTAAACCGCTCAATATGTTATCTGGTTTAAAATTTAACCGCTCAATACAAATATCCGGATTACCTATTTTGGTTCTAAGTAATTGTCCGGATTTCATATCCGGACAAGTGATGACCGGATTTCATATTCAGCTAGAATTGACTAAACACTATTATTAGTTTTGGCCTGTATTAAAGCTCATCAGAAAGATGTAATGGCGGTGTAACTGCGAGAATGTGGTAATGGCGGTGTAACCACGAGAAAGATTTAATGGCGGTGTAACCACAAGAAAGATGTAATGACGGTGTAACCGCGAGAATGTGGTAATGGCGGTGTAACCGCGAGAAAGAACTAATGGCGGTGTAACCGCGAGAATGTGGTAATGGCGGTGTAACCGGGAGAAAGATGTAATGGCGGTGTAACCGCGAGAATGTTGTAATGGAGCTGTAACCGCGAGAATGTTGTAATGGCGGTGTAACCACGAGAAAGATGTAACCGCAAGAAAGTGTGGTGATGGTTGTGTAACCGCGAGAAAGAGAGATTCTATAATAGAATATAGATAAAATGTTTATGTCTGTACAAGTTCGTTTATAAATTCCTAGTTTGGAATGAATATTGTTTATATGAGTTTTATACACTCACTAGACCTTTGGGTCTAATGCTCAGATGTTGGACTAATCTGTTTTGCAGGTCATCATACAGCACAAGATAAAGGCAAGGGGAAAGTTTAAGCAATGATGTTTAGTTGCATATATTTGTATTAAACAAAATTTTTGTTAGCCCATATTTTGTAAACAATATAACGTTTGATTATCAGATGTGGTTATTATTATAATGCATGTTAGTGTAAATTGTGGGTCGTTACAAGATACCTCTCCTTCAGACTCATTCTCTCAGATTCCGCAGCTCTATCGTTGTCAGCTTTTCTCATCTCAAGCGCCCGTCGAATCTCATAAACTTCTTTATCCGACCTTCAGCACTATACACCACCCCAAACTCCGGTTCTTCAAGAATAGTATACAGAGGATAGCCTTCAATGTCTTCAATCTCTTGATCATGTCTTTTCAAGTTAATGATACTCAAGACGCATTTGGATATCAAGAACCATTGATACTTTGACATGACTCCGCATAAATCTCTTGATAGCATTAAGACCAACAAGTGCTCCTTCTCTTCTAACCGTCATATTCCGTAGTTCGTGGTACATGTGCTCTAAGTCTTCTAAATACAGATTAGAGAAATCAATTTCACTAAATACCCAGACCTTTCCATCTTGTCGTATAAAAGTGAACATAGGATACCAAACTCTAAGAAGTCGTTGGGCATCAATTTGTTTGATGGACACGACACGATGTGTGGTCCGTACTTGGCTGATTGGGAGACGCTTTGCCTTATGAAAATGCTTGTACTCTAGACGATAATCTCTGGGTTTCTTTGTGAATCCCAAGAATCTTGTCAACACTGTGAACTTTGTGGTGTCGAAGAAAAATACCGAAGTAAATGTCTTCCAAATAGGGTTCTCTGATCATTGCTCTATCATAACCTAGAACGTTAGCACGAATTGCAAATGGCATATAGTTTTTAGAAAATATCTGAGTAGGATCATATGCCGCTCTCGAAGTTTCAGATGCACCAAGATCAACTGCAGTGGAGGGTTCAGACGGAGTCTGATGATCACCCTGGAATGGGAAGATAGGATCTTCTTCATTGATATCGGCTTCAAAGTCAAAATACATTCTGGATGATTCATCAATATTGTCGATGTCTTCACCAAAATCCTGATCTCCCCCAGTTCTTTCGAGAAAGCTTCATTGAATCCCATGTTGGCAGACAAATCCAGAAGCAACCTTGTTCCTACAGTGGAGTCCGTCAGCTTTCCAACCAATGGCTCCATCACTGGATTTATCTCCAAGACTATCTCATCTTCAACAATTATTGAGGATGTAGTCCTTTCCCTTGTTGTTTCCGGATTAGGACTTTCAACGTTAACTGCTTGAGAAATTGGCTCCCTTTCAACACTTTGAACACTTGAGCTTGGAACGTATATTCTAGAGTCGAAACCCTTTTAGATAAGGCATCAATTGAACTTTTCAGGGCTTGAGTGTTTGATGTAATTAACTTACTAACTTTTGAGAAGTTAGAAGCAACTACATCTTGAAAGGCCAAAAACATTAAGGCTCTAACAATGGGGTTGTCATCAACAAGTTGTCGGAGGAGCCCAACCAGGTCTGCATCAGCCGCATCTTGATTTTGAGTTAACATCAGCTTTGCATACAATAGAGATTTAAGCATCCATCGATTGCTCTTGTACCCTCGGAGGCTCAGGTATAGACGGTGGTGATGGCACAGACGGTTGATCATCGACTACAGGCTCCTTCCCCTTCATCATCCTTTTGAGACTAAGGATTTGCGCTTCCATATGATCTTGAACAACCTTTAGGGCGCCGTCTAGATATTCCCTTGACACAAAGTCAGGTAAAGTCACACCTGGATCACATAGACTGCCAGTTGAAACAATAGTTGAATAAACTGTTGTGCCAACGTTCAGTGTTAGCATGATGTTAGCACTGGTAGGACTTCCAACCTGTCCTCGTGGTAAGTCAATAGACTCCACTCTGGTTGTTCCGATAGGTTCACTAAGAACCACAATTGGGGAAACAGATGCTCTTGACTCTTTTGTACCTATGTGTATGGGCTCTATACTCGAGGTGTACATAATCGAAGTTGTAGGCTGGGGCAGCGGCCTACTAATTTCAATATCTACATTCTCCAAATGAGAAGTAGATAGGTTATGTGCTAAGTCCACGTGAAGAATTGAAACAACTGATTGTTGAGAATCAGTTGAGTGGCTGGGATGGGTGTGCAAATGCATAGCTGGGCTAGCTATGTCTGCTTCAATACCGACATTCAATGAATGAATGTCGATAGTAGATGTGGGTGCCCGGCTAACTGTTTTGGCTGGGATAGAAGCTTGTTCTTCATTTTGTGCTTCACTCTCACACCCACCATCTTTTTCTCCATCCCTTACACTCATACTCTCAACATTTTCTACTTGAGCTCCCTCTTCTCCTTCAACTGGAACATCCTCTAGTAAATGATCAAAACCATCAAATGTTCCTCCAAATTCTTCAACATTGAAAGATAGCGACTATAGACTTGGGCAAGTCTGCTATCCTTCTATTATTGGAAAGATATCTTCAATGTTATCTATAACTGCACTGACTTGAATATTCTGTGCAGGAATAGGTTGAGCAGCATTGTCAGCACCATCATCATTATCATCATCATCGTCATCAATATTTACATCACCTTGAGCTGCCTCATTATCGGATATAGTATCTTCCAAACTTGAAGAAGTTATGAAAGTACTTTCGGTTGAAGTACTGTGCTGATCAGAGGCTCCCTGCTGCACATTACCCCTCTCATTTTCATTTTCTCTCTGCTCACAACCCTGTTCAAGAAACCCGTGTTCTTGAACGCTCTCAACTATAGCTAGACCTTCTCCCTCAGATAAGTCATGGGTTGATCCTGGGGTAAGTTCAACCGGTCCTTGTTGAGCCAAAGGATCTATCACTCTCCTATAGTCTATAACGCGCTGAGCCCTCTGATCAGCGAAGGCAAAAAGCTCCGGTGGGATTTCCATTATAGAATCCAGATCTTCAACTTCTGTGTGTTGCCGAATACGCGTCGTGACAAACGAAGGCCCAACTTCACTGCCTGCCCTGGTCGGGATGTCATCGTTGGCGTTCATAATGGCTTTAATAATTAATTGCAAAAATCTTTGAAACGGCACAAACTTCCTTTCTTTGGACGGGAAACGTTTGGCGTTGACTAGCTCGACGAATTCATTCCATGGAAAAACTTGAGAAACGAACTGCTGAAGTTATCGATTCCGGCAGTCTTTGATGTCAGGCATTGGTTGAGGATCGAAAATAGAAGATGCCATATCAACGGAAGAAATCTTCGTTTGAACTGCGACGGATTAGTCAACTCTTGCGAGTATCCTAAACTCTTGATATATCTGCAAAGTTCGTCATCGGTGACTAGTGGTTCAAAACCTGTCGAGCCCGGTCCCGTTAGACGCAGTATTGTTCGGAGTCGTTTTAAAGTCAAACGACTTACGTATTCATCTACGCTTCCTTCAAAGAAATAGGTATCACCATCTTTGGCAAGGGTTAGTGTGTTCCAGAATTGTTGTAGGTAAATCATCGGGACACAAGTGTAAGCTGAAAGGGCATTGGAAATTGTGTGTCCACGAATAATTTCTAGGATAATTCGGTATTCAGAGGGCATTTCGAAGTTGAATTGATGGTTATTAGGTTTGATCTCAAGATAAAGGCTTTGTGATAGTAAGGTTTCTTCAAGAATTGGATTGTTTAATGGCTGGGGTGGGTTGTTTATATTGTCAGACCTGACGGAAGAAATATGAGATTCCTCGTCAGACTGATTGTGTTGTTCAGCCATATTAACCTGTAAAAATCAGAAATGTTAGATCCAAATTAAAGATACAATGCCAATATCTAAAAATCAAAACAAAATAATTTCTAAATTTTTTTTTTAAAAACCTAAACAAAAAAATTTAAAAACTAAAAAAATATAACTAAAAAAATCTAATCTAAAAAAATAAAACTACAACTTAAAAAAAATCTAAACTAAAAAAAATAAAACTAAACTTAAAAAAATTCTAATCTAAAAACAATTATCTAAAAAAAATATCCTAAACAAAAAAAAAACAGAAACTAAAAAAACTAAAACTTAAAAAAAATTCTAAAACTAAAAAAAAATCACCCAGATTAGATATTCAGACAAAGAAGAGAAAAAAAATAAAACTATCTAAGTCTAAAACTTAATCTGGACAACTCACGTGGATTGAGGTTGATCGGAGTAATATCCAGTGACCTTCTTCGGTGAACAATCCGACTAAAACTCTAAATCGACTAAAACTAATAAATCCTATCCTAAAAACGATTATTATAGCAAAACGAAAACTTATTAAAATCTACACAGATTATTAGTAATCGATTTATGTTCAAGTATACATATTTATGTCCATTAATATCCAAAAGCGATTATTTTGTCAGATTAAAGGTTCATTTTAAGTTTCGATTTGAATTAAGTCCAATACAGTCCAAAGGAACAAATCAAATCCAAAGATGTGAAATGAGAATCGAGTCCAAAACAGGTATAAACCTTTAGAATGGAGATGAAGCAGAAACAGATTATCGATTTAAAGTCTGTGAATGAACTTGAAGAACACAAGCGGTTTAAGGTAGCCGGAGAAGACGATGAACAATATTAAGCAAATTGAGTGAAAGTAAAAAATGAAGAATAAAAATCCTCGTGACTGAGAAGTTTCTTGGAAAAGTCAAACTTATCAATCTCATTGGCTAAACAGGTCTCTGAGTTCAAGATATCTGAAAAAATTAATTTCATCATTTAAAATATTTAATTCTTCTGAATCTGAAGTGTCACTTGAAGATTTAGCACACGAAAAATATTCAGACTCAACTCGTTCCGTTTTAACTTTAGAATTTTCTAAATTTTCAATTTTATTTTAGAAATTCTTGCTTTTGTTTATTGAATGAAAGTCTTTCTTCATTTAAAATATTTTCTAACTGAATCACTTGTTTTTCTAAGATTAATGTTGGAGTATAAATTTTTGGTTTAGCAGGTTCAGATTCAAGCTCTGCTTTTGAATAACTGTGAAAATAATCAGTTGAAAGTGTAGAGACTTGTGTTTTATAGCTATCATTTAAATTTTTATAGTCAAACGGAACTTGCATTTTGTCTTTTTTTCGGTTAAATCTTCTTGTTGTTCTACTTCATCAGAAGATTTTGTAAATTTAATTTGAAACTCGGGTCCGTAATCAAGATACTCAAATTTATATAAAGTTGGGGTAAAGTATAAAGTTTTTCCTAAAAATTTCGGATTTTCATACACCAATCCTTCCCGAGGGTTAAAGAATCTTGTCTCAGAGGGTTTGTTTAGAAAAATCGTTTGATCAGTCTGCCCTCTCTTATATAACTTCTCATTCTTAGCTTTCAGTTTTTCATTTAAATCAATAATTTGTAATTCAAGCTTACTAAATTTAATAATTAAGTCTTCATTCACTAATTCTAAAGATTTATATTTGTCCTTTGAATCAGATAATTCGGATTTGAAAATGTTGGATTTTTCATGAAATGCTTTTGATTCAGATAATAAATATTTAGCCCAATCCAAATTTCTAGCATTCTCATCAAAGAGTTTTATGTATTTTTCTTTTTTCGTTTCTAATTCTTTTTGAAAATTATTTGAACGCAATTTTTCAGTTTTTAGTTGTTGCTGAAAAGTTTGGAGTTTAAGCATCATCTTTTGCATAAGATTAATGCATAAGTTTTCCAATACCTCTTCATCCATCTCAGCATTCTCCTCATCTCCTTCATCCAAAAAATCATTTCAGTCTTAGCCATCAAACAGATGTGAGCCACAGCTTCTGACTCTTCCTCTTCATCAGTTAAGTTTAACCAATGGTCATCCTCAGCCATTAATGCTTTACCCGCATCTCGATGTTTAGACAGAAGAGATTTGTTCTTATAGTAGTTGGTATTTCTTGTTACCGGCTTTCTACAATTTACCGCAAAATGAACCAACTTGCCACAGTTGTAGCATTTGGTATTTTCATCCGCAACTCCTTTGACAAACTTTTTCTTTTCTTCAGGTTTCTCTTCATATTTCTTTTCATATCTCTTCTCGTCATACTTCTTCTTTTCACCGAATTTATCTTTAAATTCGTATTTTGAACCCGAAGAGAATATCTTATTATTCGAGTGTGGTTTCTTTTGGAACTTTTTCTGAAATGCTTTGGTAAGCATTGCCATGGCATGTTTGAATTCATTCATATCTAAGTCTGAGTCTGAGCTGTCACTCCCTTTACTTGACGATTCACTTGACTGGTTGATCTCTTTCACTTACTTCCCATATCTGCTTTTACTCTTCTTCTCAGTTACAAAAGGCTAAAGGATCAAAAACTTCCTTTTCCTTTTTCTTCTTTGAATCTCAGACCTCTAAAACTTCTTCCTCGTTCTGTTTCAGAGTTTCATAAACCTCGTGTATATTGATATCATATAAGGATTTATTGAATCGGATATGATTGGCATAAGGCTTCCACTCCGGTTGTAAGTTGCTGAGGAATTTAACATTAATTTCAATGACAGTTTTAGAAATTCCATTCTTGGTCAGCTCATTCAGCAGTCTGGTAAGCCTGTCATATACATCGTCAAGGCTTTCTCCTTATTTAGCCTTAAACTCTTCATATGCAGAAATACAGTTTGTGATTTTTAAATGAGTTCCCACCTTGGAACCCATCATCATTTTCTCTATCTGCATCCACATGATGTGACCCGAACCTTTGTGACTGTCAATGCTTGTATAAATGTCATTGGTTAGTGCTTGCATCGTATACAGCATGTGCTCTCTCCTTTTCTTCAGAAGTGTATCTGGATTTTTCTTTTATTATTCTTTGAGCAGGTCTGCCTACAACAGGGATGGCAGGTGTTTCTCTCCAGAATACTGCAGGTTCTTTCATCATAGATTCCATGATCAGCTCACATTCTTTCATTCTTTCAATAAAGTTCAGAAATCTATCTCTTCACTGTTTGTAATTTCCTCTGAATAAAACTGGTGGCTTGGTATCAGTATCAATAGCCACTGCTTCTCTTGAACTCATTATATCTGAATAATATGATACCAGATCTTGTACAATTCAAAATTTGATTTAAAGGATTAAAATTCAAAATTTATCTATATAAATCGCACACAGGAATTTGCACACACATTCAAGACTTAGAAAATTTAAGCACAAAAACTTATCCGGATTAGAAGTCCGGCCAAGCTTATCCGGATTAGATATCCGGACAAAAAGATAGTCAATATTTCTAATCAATCACAGGTTATTCGGACTAGATATCCAGACGACAAAGACTAACAAAATCGCACAAATCACAATATATCCGGACCGGTGAATTCAAACACTTGTTCAAATATCGCACAATTAACAAAATTGAATACGAACACAAAAAGTCAACAAGTCAAACAAGTCAACAAGTCAAACTATTTAAATCCGCACAATTAATCTGCACAAACCAATATACGATCAATTAACAAAGTCAACAATCAATCCGCTCAATCAAAGTCAAACAATTCAATCCGCTCAAATATCAAAGTCAAACAATTTAAATCACTTAACAATGAAAGTCAAAATCCGCACAAAAAATCAAAATCAACAATCCGCTCAAATATGGTCAAAGTCAAAATACTATCAAGATTTTGAATCGCATACAACACAATATGACCAAGATTAAATCGCACAATATACAATATTAAATCGCACACTTAAATTGCAAAGGTTACAATCGGATTACCTCTAAATCGGACACAACAACAACCGCTTTACCACTAAATCGCTCAATCAAGAATTCACAGAATGTTCAAGTCTTAAATCGTACAAAGCAATAAGCGGCTTATACTAAATCGATCAAGAGTTATACGGATAAAATTCAACCACAAACACAATTTTAACAAATTTTAACCAAAAATTTGGATCAAAACATGGAAAAATTATGAGTTTTTGAAGAACAATAACTTTTTCGTAAACTCAAAAATCACTCAAAATCGATTCAAAACTTGATTAAAACACAAAATGATGTGAATCAAAGATGTTCAGATTGAAAATGTGAATCTAGTAGTGCAAATTTTAACAATTAACACTAAGAATTGATGAAATTAGAGAATAAAATGTGCAATCCGATAAAAAAAAACTCAAGAACAGGCGATGAACACTCAATAAGAGTTCTTAAAATCCACTAAATCCGTGCAAAATTCCTTGAAAAATTTGTAATCCTTCTATCAAATTGCTGCAATCTGAGCTCTGATACCAATTGATAATCCCAAAATCATACAAAATTAGATTAATCTTCCAACACAATTAGATGAATAGAGAGAGATTTTTCACCAAAGCTTGAAATTAATATTTCTTGAGAGTGTTTACAAAATGATTAACAAGAACTAATCTAAATTGAATTGAACTAATTACAATTAACAAGCTAAAGACTATTTATACTAGGACATTAACAAAGGCTAACTATTACAAAGCAATTACAATGGGAGAACTTGAATACAACAATTAAGCACATTCTTGAACCCAACACATAATGTGAATATGCATGACTAAGATGTGTTATAAGCATGAAGTTAGTATGCATGAGTTTAATATGCATGGATTATTATATGCATATGTTTGTAATAAATACATGGCATGCATGGGATAGGATTTTAGATGGGTTGCTTATGGTAGCTGTCATTCCCTTTTTGGAAGGGTATATATTTGAGTGATAAACCTTCATTCAACCTTGTTTCCACTTTTAAAATCTTAAGAGTAAATTGAGAGGAGAAGTGTTGACCGGATTGCTATTAATTTGAATATTTGAAGTTGATTTCAAAAGAAAAGCATAAGGTGAGTAAAATTTTATCCATCTTATTTCATTTTAGAAAGTAATTCCTTTGATTTGAATATTGAAATGAATTAAGAACTTATTTTCCGGACTGGTCATAAATTGGATACGTGTTGTCCAGATTAGTCTTAAATCGGACACATGTTGTCTGGATTAGAGGAGAATCAGTCATAGTGTTGACCAGACTAGTATGTTGGTGAGATTTTGAACTATGTAAATTAGATAAAGGTTTTGAACGGAGAAGTAGGAATATGATCAAAGGCTATCTGGATTTGATTTAATTCATTTGATATGTTGCCCTTTTTAAGATATAAATCGGCCAAGACTTGACCGATGTTGTGTAAAACCGGTTATATGATTGACTGGATTTGAAAGTTTTGGGAAAATTGGTTTTGGTGTTGTCCGGACATATAGTCCGGCCAAGGCTTGACCAGAAATGAAGTCCAACCAACTCTGTGTTGACCAGATTTTTTTGTTTACCCGAATTAGTGTTCTGACTTAAAGTTTTGATCAGTTAAGTTATTATCATGTTACTCTTTTAATGTAATAAAGGAATGAGAACTTTTATAAAATTATTTTGGAACTGTTTTTGGATAAAACATGGATACTATTTCATCATGACATTGTGACTTCAGTCTGTCCTAATTGAAAATAATTTGTAAAACTTCGAATAGGAAATAAGGGTGGCATATCAATGAGAGTTGTACCGTGGGATAAGGGTGACAAATCAGTGAGAGATGTATTTTGGGATTAGGGTGGCATATCAAGGAGAGGTGTACCTTTGGATATAAGGGTGGCATTTGTATGTGTATCAATTGTGAAATAACTCTTACTATTATATTTCTTAAGATTACAATGACCTTAAATCCTTATTTCTTTGTGATTTAAAGATTTAGGATCGTGGTTCTTATTGGAAATCATAGTCTGGATGTTATTGAGGGAAATGATAACTGGCTTATGGCCTGAAGTGTGGATAAAACCTTGTTATTTATTATAAAGGTTTAAAGTGGTTTTATGTGATATCCGACAAATTCTAACCTATTTGGTTGAATATAATATTCATAAAGTTGAGTATTTGGCTTTGGAAATTGGTAAGGTATCGGTATTATGGATTATATGTTCATTTACTTGTTATATACGAAAAGTTGATTTTAAATAAAGTTTTAGTGATTTTCACCCTGCAATAACATAGAAAAAGGGATCTCACTAGACCTCCTGGTCTAACCCTCATTTTTGTGTTTTTAAATATGTATTGCAGGAACTACGGACGGTAAGGGAAAGGGGAAAATATGATATTTCCTTATATGCATATCTGTGTGAAGATTTGATCATGATACATCTAATCTTTGGTAGATGAATGTTGATTAGTACAAGAAATGTATTTTAAATTTTTTGACCATGTATTCAGTAAGATATGTATTTCTTATACTTCGAAACCTGGATGGTATATAAATATGTATTTCTTGTGAATGAAGTATATGTTACGTGCAATGTGTGATGTGGGGTGGTACAGAAGTAGTATCAGAGCCTGAGTTTAAGGGATTTAGGTATTTAAATCATGATACCTAGACTTAAACTATTTCATTGCATGGTAGGGGTCCCGGACGTAGTTAGCACCATTGGAAAAAATATGATGAGTTAAAAAGAACAGTATGTAAGGTAAATTTTAATTACATCTGGCCAGTGTAATTATGAATTGAAAATTCCAGATTTCATACGAATCTTGATGTAATCATCATAAAATCTCAAGAACAAAGATGAATGTAAGATATATTGGAGAGAAAAAATTACTTGGTTGTCAAATCACCTTTTCAGAATTAATGA
>NC_037540.1:21961824-21963701 GCF_001531365.2 Cynara cardunculus var. scolymus | reverse complement strand
AATGGAATATAACCCTTTGTGAAGATTTCTGTAGATTCAACAGTTGGCTTTGGAGTGCTAGTTTCTGGTGCAGTAGGTAGATCAGCAGTTAAAGATTCTGGAACAGACTGTGGATCACCTTGAATAGGAAATTCTGGATCTCCTTCTTCTGGATCATCTTCAAAATCAAAGTATAATCCAGTAGATTCATCAATATTCTCCACGTCTTCACCGAAATCCTGCTCTCCACCCAAAGTAGATGTAAACATACTGTTGAAACCTACGTTGGCTGACAAGTCCATAAGCAACCTTGTCTCTACAGTGGAGTCCGTCGGCTTTTCAACCATTGGCTCGATCGTAGGACTTGCCACCACTTCTTCTTCATCTTCAATTACGAATGCCTCTATTATTCTTTCCCGTACTGACTTTGGGGCAGAACTTTGAACGTTGACATCTTGAGAACCTGAATTTTCCCCCACCTTTTCTCCCTGTGCAGATGTCTCAGCCAATCTCGGTCTCTTCATCCCCCCCTCATGACTATCAGGGTCCTGATCGTCATGCTTTCTTTTGAGAGATTCGGCTTGAGATATGCAGGTTTCTTCAAGAATAGACACTCTGTCAACAAGAGTATCCATTGACCTTTTCAGTTTAGAGAAATTAGCGTTGATCACATCTTGGAAAGTCAATAACTCAGAGGCTCTAATAACAGGGTTTGTTTCAATCTGTTGGCGAAGAAGACCAACTAAATCAGCATCTTCACTCTGTGAAGCCATCAATTTTGCATATAAAAGCGATTTGAGCTCATCCATCGACTGATCCGGTACTGATGGTTCTGGTACTGGAGGTGGTGATGGCGCTGAAGGTGTCTCTTCCAAAACTTGCTTTTTCCCTTGAGCAAACGTTTCAGACTAGCAAATTGAGCATCAAAATTGTCTTGAACAGCCTTTAGGGCGCTGTCCAGATATTCCCTTGACACAAAGTCGGGTAATGTAACACCTGGATCACTTAGATTACCAGTTGAAACAACAGTTGAATAAACTGTTGTGCCTAYATTCAATGTTGCCATAATATTAGCATTGGTAGGACTTCCGACCTGTCCTTGTCAAATATCCGAAGATACCACTCCGGTCATTCGGGCTTGTTCACTAAGAACAGCACTTGGAGCAACAGATGCTCCGGACTCACGTATACCTATGTGTATGGGCTCTATACTCGAGGTGCACAGAATCGAAGGCGTAGGTTGGGGCAGCGACCTACTTATTTCAATAACCACGTTCTCCAAGTGAGAAGTAGTTAGCATATGTGTAATATCCCCGTAAGAAGTTGAAACAATCGGTTGTTGAGAACCGACTGAGTGGATAGGGAGGGTGTGCATTTGCATAACTGGGCTMGCTATGTCTTGTTCAATACCAACATTCAACGTATGAATGTCAGTAGTAGATGTGGTTACCCGTCTAAGTATATCAGTTTGGGATGGAGCTTGTTCTTCTTTTTCGGCTCCAGTCTCACTCTCACCATCTTTTTCTTCTTCCCTTTTTCTCATACTCTCTTCATTTTCTACTTCGACTCCCTCAACACCACCTGCACTTGATATGCCTTGRAGATAACGATCATACTCGTCGCCTTCTTCAATATTGAATGATAAAGATTGTAGGCTGGGACAAGTTTGTTGAGTAGCAAACTCAAGAAAGATCTTAGCGATGTCATCATCAAATGTCCCAAAGTGTTGTGCATCGTCATCATCATCATTACCAGAATCCGCTCTTTTATCAGATTGAGTAGCTTCAGAAGACGGTGAAGCTCTAGCAGTTAAAGTATGTGGCTGATCAGAAGCTCCCCGCGCCGATTCACCCCTCTCTATTTCATTTTCCCTCAGCACACAACCCTGTTCAGGTACC
>NC_037540.1:21936121-21961724 GCF_001531365.2 Cynara cardunculus var. scolymus | reverse complement strand
GGATTAGATGCGGGACAAGCTCCAAGGATTCCCTTCTCATTGGTTATAGGAGGAACCTTTGAGGGAATGGATTCCTTAGGTGAAAAGTTCACCTTGAGCTGTGACTTAGATTTCTGATGCGATTCAGATTTCCTAGTCCCTGAAGAGGAAGAAGTTTTACAAGTTGAAGGAATAGATTTAGATCTATTTGTCTTGTTAGACTTCTTGGGAAGGGATGCTATGACAGTGGATTTACCTTTGTCTTTGCACCCAGAACTCAACARAGTTCCTTCAAGATGACTCTCAGTAAAGGAAGAGGACTGAGAGGGAGAAGTGTTGGGAATAGAAGAGACAAAAGTACCAAATTTAAGCATGGACTTGTCTTTAACACATTCTTCCTGATCATAAGAGAATCCTAGACCAGTCGTTTTCTTAGCAGGGATCTGAGCGTTAATGATCTCAGAGGCTTTGAGAGAAGCTTTACACCATCCTTCAATGGTAGCTTTCTCAGCCTTGAGTTCAGCGATTGCTCGCTCACGCTCAACGACAGCTTTCTCACGTTCAACAGTGATGGCCTGGTTTGCAATAACCTCATCCTTAAGATTTTCCTCAACAGAGGTCAGTTCTTTGATCTTAGAATGAAAAATCTTTAATTGCTCATGAAGATCAACATTAAGCATTTCAGCTTTAGATTTGCCATTGAGGGCATTGTAAAGGTCAACCGTCAGCGTATCCAGTGCAGAAAGACTAGAAGAAGGTTCATTCAGGGTACATACCTGAGTAACAGAAGATGGCTCAGAAGAGGTAGATGCTTTAGAAGAACCTTCATCAGCATCAATAGCCATCAAGTAGACATAAGCTTTATCTTCCTCGTCATCAGATGATTCATCAGATGATTCATCAGATGATTCATCAGATGATTCAGCCCAGTCATGCTCTTCAGCAATAAGGCCTTTAGCCTTTCGCTGGTTGTTCTTCATCTTCTTGTATTTCTCCTTCAGTTTTAAGTATTTATCATCTTTGGTCCTGAAGGAGGAAGAGGCTTTTGAAGATGGCATTGCAGTCTTCTTGGATCTGCATTCACCTGCAAAATGTCCGGGCCGGTGACAGTTGTAGCAGATAGCTGAAGCCTTGTCTATTCTTTCAGACTTTGGCTTCTCCCTAAGGGGTAGCTGAGGAGATCTGCAGAAATTGCTTTTACTGGCGAACCTCCTAAATGACTTAGTCAGGAGTGCTACGGACTCATCAAAATCTGTTAAATCGGATTCAGGAATGTCCTCAGAAGAATCTATCTCCGTGATGTCCACGGGAGGTAGAGAAGAGACAAAAGGAGTAGAGGTTTCAACTGAAGAASATTCAGAGATCAAAGCTAAAGAAGAGCTTTTCATTTCCCTGGAATCTCTTACAAGATTTCTTTTCAAATGACGAGATTGCTCATGGTTAAGCAGAATCCCGTATAAGGTAGAAAAAGAAAGAGTGGACATGTCATTTGACATATTGAGACACATGGAAAAAGTATCCCAAGACTCAGGAGGGCATTCTAGAAACTTAGTCAAGGTTTCAGAATTAGAATATTCCCTATCGACAGCCCTAAGATCAATAAAAGGCAATTAAATCTTTGATGTACTTCAGACAGTGGCTCGGACTTTCCACAGAGAAAGCTTTCATACTGTCTTACTAAGTTGATCTTTCTAGTCTCCTGAACTTGAGTGGTTCCTTCGTATTGGACACAAAGAGTATCCCATACGGATTTAGAAGTTTTGAGTTTCATCACAGAGTGATATATCTCATCAGGAAGAGACATAGCTATTATAGACCGAGCACGTGTGTCTATAGTATTTTCTTCTTGTCTTCATCGCTCCACTGATGTGGAAGCTTTGGAATCTGCCGTTCAGGAATCGCAGCAGTCGTAGCTGTTGCTGGAACAGCCGAAACAACAGCAAATGGAATATATGGTCCATTTTCTATGTAGTGTGGAATTTCAGGATCCACACCTTCCAGAAAGAGGGAAATCCGGTTCTTCCAGAGACTAAAATTGTCACGGACAAACTGGGGTGGTTTGGCAAGAGAGCCATTATCCTCTGTGTGTGTGTTTGTGATTTGTAAAGCCATTTAAAAGCAGTAAGTTATCTAAGAAGAGATAAATTAATACAAAAAATTAGCTAAACACAAGGAAAGAAAGAAAACACTGCTCTGATACCACTTGTTGGTCCCGTAAGGGTCTACAAGAATAGAAATTGTTTGTAGAAGGGGGGATGAATAAAAACACAGTATTTTCAAATTTAAAATATATATTGATAGAGAAGATCAATACAGATTTTACAAGACTGTTTGCGGAAAGATAAGGTAAATAAAACATATCTAAACAATCTTTGGTTWCACACAGATCTTTAGCAAATATAAGAAAAGAGATTGCTAAAAGGAAGATCTTTTACTTAAGCTAGAAGATGCTTGAAGTAAGAAGAGGATAGCAGAGAGATGCGCGCACTCTGCATGGAGAATAAACACTTCTATTTATACTCAGTGCATTAAATGAACATTTAATGCAATATGGTAGGTTTAGAGTGCGTGTCAAGCCTTAAGAGGAAGGCTTGTCCTTTGCTACAGTGAATAGTACAAAAGCACTATTCTTGAGCAGACATCCTTGCCTAAAGTTGGTGGACAAAGAGTCGACTAATCGGCTCCGTACCGTACTAACTTTTGCAAGGGTATGGGTTTGTCCTTTGTGTGCATAAGGACAAGACAACAACAATCGTGCTAAGCAAGCTTCCTTTGATCGCTGAATGCTGGAATGACCTGAAGGTCTCATCATCATTCGTTGAAGCTAGAGCAGTCTTCACACATATGTAGTCAGGCTTGTAATTACTGAATACCGCTTCAGATCAGGTACTCGCTAGTCTCTAGTCTTCAGTTTTAGTCTTCGACGTTTCCTGAAGGTTCTTTGGTGTAAGTGTTGTCTTCTTGAAGTATTGTTGTCTCTGATAAATTTACAATGCAAGTTCTTCAGCAATCACTGAACATACTTAGTGATGATCGCTGGAACTGAAAATACATAAACACAAATACAACGTGAAAGGGAAAAAGGATTATCATCAAATCACTGAGAGAGAGGATCAACAAAAGAAAAACAAAAGTATAATGCTATAATAAGAAAATTTATAAAAGTAAGTTGTTATTTTATGCATTTAACTCTATCTATTTGTATCAAAGTTGGATGAAATTATCTATACTATATTATAAAGCATTTGACAAAAACTCTTAAAAGCTATTTATTATGCATGAAGTACTGTGTATTAATGCATAATACTTAAAATTTTAAGATTTAAAGTAAATTGTCCGCAAGTACAACTTATTAAAGCTTCATGTTTGGATTCGTATAACTAACTGCAGATAAACATAATCAAATACAGGATAAACATCTCAATTTAAATATAAAAAATCTAAAATATAATTAGGATAATCATTGAGTTCTAACAGAATCATTATCTTTATAAAATTTTATTGTTAAACCAAAAATAAATTACTTTCACTAAATCATAAAAACATTATCTTTCTCAAAACCATATAAACCGTATTATATCAACAAGGACACAAAATAAAAACGAAACATTAAAATGAAGATATATCTCGCTGCATTGTGCGCGTACCCTTCTAGCGTTTTAAAAATGTAAAGGGTATTTTATATGTTTAAATAATACTTATATAATATTTTTATTGTTTTAACATAAGTGTCCATACATATTTCTTTTCAAAGATAAATGTCGAAATTCAAAAAAAAAATAGTAAAAAATTCAAAATTTCTCTTATGTAATGCATAAATATTTAAGAGTTATAAAAAAGGATAAATTATACAAGGGTAAACATGTCATTTGATTAACAAAAAAATATTAATTATGTAGGTCTAAAACTATGTATCATTTCAACTGTAAACATTTATTCTAATTCTTGTAACACACACAATGCCCAAAGCAACAGACTAACACAATAATTTTGAATCCAACTTAAAACCATGGTGGAAGTTAGTGGTAATCCCACTACTTGAGACTTATAAGAAGCTAACAATTCTCACATTCTATCCATGTGGGACGAGTTGTTACAAACTCCCTCACTTAAATCCCTGATGTACTCGTCAGACCTACCCAGAATCTTTCTCCTTATCATCGACAATGTGGGATTCGTCTAACATGTTACAAACACCCCATCTCGATGACTCATCATACCCGATGAGATTTGTCCCGCCATCCCGATAATACAAGGATCGACTCTGATACCATTTATAACACCTCCAAAACCTAAAACAAAGAACTGACCCAATAACTTCGAATCCAACTAAGTAAATAATAAGTGTGTATTTAACATTAACGAAGAAAAGTCTATTGTGTTAATAAACTTTCTAATTCTTCCACCATATACTAAACCTATTGAAACAAAATAAAATTTTAGAAAAGATACAATAAATTAACCACAAAAATACAAATGCCACAATTATCAATCTAAAATCTTGGTTTCATATAAATCACTCTCTAAGAATTTGTTCATTATTATTTTAGCTTTTTAAGTTATTCTTGATGTTCCATTTATGGTTTGGCTAGGCTTACCTTTCCCTTTTTAAAAAACTTTCCAAGTCATCATCATTTAGGGGTCATTTGGTTTGTCAGAATCCACCAGATCTGATAAAATTGTTGATCAAATTTCATTTAAACGTTTGGTTACTCATGGAATGGAATTGAGTTCCAAACGTTCCATCATTTGAAGATTTCACCATTCCTTCATAAAAGTGATGAATTTTAATTTTCATCCAAAATTATGTAAATGATAAAAATACCCTCATTAGAATTTTACTTCCTTTTGAAATTTCCGATTTCATCTCTTTTCTTTCCAAGTTGTTGGTTTGACCATCGGACATGAAACTCTACTTTCAATCGTATTTGCAGAGCATTTACACCCACCAAACAACAATAAATGCTTCGTCTTCTTCTCCTGGGTTTCATCCTACATGCTTCTATGGCTTCTTTGGCTCTGGTTCTTTAGATCTGTCAACCCGATTTCTTGTTGTTTCAACAGAAAAAACTGTAAAAAGCTCCTTTTTGATAATATTTTCGGGTTGGATTGACGGTAGGTCCTGGTTCGGATCCGTGGTCGAAACGGCAGGATTTGACCTCGGAAAAACACCTCTTCGGCGCTGCAAAATTTGATTTTCCTGCAAATTAAAATCAGCACCATTAAAATCAAACTCTTCTTCTTCTTCTTGGTGTTGGGTGGACAATTGTTTTCCGGGATGATTAGTTGCAGGTTATCTGGTGGCCAGATTGCACAGAGATAAAGCTTCTTCACCGTTGTAAAAAAATTTAAAAAACATATCAAAGAAATGGTATTTTTATTCTTTTTCATCATTTCATTCCAATTATATTGCAAACCAAACAGGCAGATTCCAATTCATTAAACAGATTACATTTTATTCATGCCAACTAAACACTTGGTCAAACTCTTTACTATTTTCATTTTTCATAGCTCTTATTCTTAACTTTAACTTCTTCCGAGTAAATAAAATTTATTGTATGTTTTTTGGACATATTCTAAGGAAAGTTGATGCATTATTGAAGAACGAATAGTATCAAAAAACAGTTTCATAATTAAACACCACTATTTAGGTAACAAAATCATGACAAGCATGGAAACATCCTAATTCTCGAGACTAACATATAAATACCGTCTAATACTCCCCCCACCCCAAAAAAGGGAAGAGGGAAGGTCACTGACACCCGACTTGGATAGCAAAAAAGAAAAGGTAGAATTATACAAAGGCTTCGTGAACATATTGGCTAATTAGAACTTTGTTCGAACATGAGCAATAACTATCACACCACGAAGAAGCAACTCTCAAAGGAAATGACTAGGGATGTTAAAATTGTCGGAACGTTCAAACCAGACTGTTTTGGCGGTTTGAATGGTCAGGTCTAGGCAGAAAAATAGCCAAGCTGTTAGATGCGGTCCAGTCTGCGATTTGAACTGAAAATTTGTTCAATACATTAAGTTTTTAGTTTTTAGTTCTCAATTGTTTGTGTTCCCTAAATCAGCAAAGTTCTGACACCAATAAAAAAATCAAAATACAAAACTCCAAATCGTCAAGTTTTGTTGATGGACTTGTTTTACTTTCTTTTCAAATTGCTCAATATTTTCTTTAATTTTGGAGATAGATGTTTCTTTTATAATTCAATACAATGTTTTTATTCTAATAATATTATGTTGATAGAAATTTCATTTTAAAGATATATGTTATGTTTTTTTAAGGTTTAAAGCCATAAAATACCCAATTCGCTGAAACCGGGACTATACCACCTTTTTGTGATTCGATTTGACTCGTTTGGCCACATGCTGTTGAATCACTAGGTCTGTAAAGTTTTCTAAATCGTCTTAGCGGTTTGATTTGTGGTTATGGGGCTTAAACCGTCCAAACCGAACCACAAACATCCTTAAAAATGACGATCAATTTCAATATGTGTAGAACATTCCTGAAAAAGCAGGATTTGTTGCGATACAAATTGCAACTTCTTCATCATCAGACAAAAAAAACTGGTTGATTACGATTAACGCAGATAAACACCAAGTAGCATAGCCATTTGAGTTAACACAAGCATCCACCATGACTCAATATTCGACATGTGATCGCTTATGTACACGTTCTATGTTTGTGAGAATATACAAAACATATCACTATATAGAGGCGGATCCAATAGGTTACTTTTTTGATTACGTGGTAACGAAACAAACTAGTATCATCCTTACGGACCATAAAAGAATTACACTTCATCAGAGAAAATTAGTGGTTGTAGGAACACCCATTGAATACATCTTTGTTCAGATATCAATATAGTTTTACTTACATGTATATGTATATATTGTTGGAACTGATCCACTCATAAACTAGCAAAAGAAATGGGTGACTCCTATGAATTCGTGGGAAGATGATAAAAAAGAAAAAGGAAATAGGAGATTGTTTTCTTAGATTAAGGTTTCTGATTCATTTGATCAAATTTCAATTCTTTTTTTGGTTCATATATTGAAATGGATGGAATCCTTTTAACTACAAATTAATGGATTCATTAGCATAAGTGAAGGAATTGAATTTCATTCCAATTTAACCAACACCGCCCACCCCCTGCCATCCACCACAACTATGATCCTCCTGTCACCGTCATGCCCCACATCACTATTGTCGTAGTCACAATCCCACCCCAAACAAACCCAAACCCCAAGCTGACCACCATGCCACCTCCGCCTCCAACAACAACCATGCCATTATTGTAATTATCACAGTTCTCATTCCAATTCTTTTGACGGATTCCAATTCCACCTAATTCCATTCTGCAAAGGGAACGCCCCTAATAAAATTCTATATGTTCTCAAAAAGGTTTTGTTTTGAGGATGGTCTTGAAAGTGATGATGGAAGAGCTGCTAATGGTACCAGCTTTAATGTGATTTTATCGACACCAATGTTTTATAGGATATATAGAAGGGAGTAAAACCCATTAGATTTAAAAACCGAGTCAAGATTAAGAACCATACCTTAAAAATAAATTTGATTTTTCAACTTATAACTAGATATTTAAAATAAGGAAACTTGTTTCACAAACGCGGAGTATATAGCAAAGAGACCAATATCTGGTACATCCATATATCTCCTATGAATTCGATGTTCATATGTGAATTATTGGATTTATAATCCAAAAAAGACGTACTTTAAAAAACCAAGAAAACTGGTACACAACTACACTTTACTACCGCATAACTTATAAACCCACAGTAACTGGGATTTTGATGTAAAATATAATAGATATGAACACAAGCCTCTCCATGTCATCAGTTTCCACTATTCGACACCCTAAAACCTACTCATTCACAGTCATGCAACATACCTACACAACTTCATACCGATACGTGTTTTCGTAATGCAACCACCCCTGCACACAAGCCCACGACAATCAGCACCTTTGGCATATGCAAGACCTCTGGGATTGAAGTTAATGCTGCCTTAAATCTGCTGAACAAAGATGGTTTCTTTGCCTGAATCACATTCGAACTGGAATCTTGATCAACAGTCTCATCATCTGTTAAAATCTCAGTGCCTTCCTTTGCCTGTGAATTCCAGTTGCAGTCAGATAATGTAAAAAAGAAAAAAACTCATTTTGAAAGGAAAAAAGAAAAACTGAAACGCACCTCAGTCACGCAAGATTTCTCATCAAGACCTTCTTCAGTGGTGCCCAAATTCAGTAGCTGGTCCTGGTGAATGAACCTTGGTTTCTTCTGCAAACGAATTCTTCTGTTTGCAGTTCCTTGGCTAGGGAGATCAGGAACCTGATTTTGGCGAGTTCTTATTATGATCCCAGTTGCAGAATTGTTTTCACTGTCAGAATTCAATTGATCTTCAGCAGGAGGAAGCAAGATGGCATTTGCTTCAGGAAATTTGTAGCTAGATTCAGCTTCTTTAACATGATCTTCGAAACGAGTGCAATCCACTTCAGTCGCACTAGATTTTTCTTCATGGTTTTCATCACTAGAGCTCATACTGGGAGGTGGCTGCTTTTGGTTAATGGAGCTTAGCCGATTCACGCTCAAATGGATTCTTCTGCTTGCAGATCCTTGACTTGGGAGATCAGGAAGCTCTGGGCCTTTGCGAGTTCTTATTATGATCCCTGTTCCACCATCATTTTTCCCATCAGATTTGCTGAATTTTTCTTCCTTCACCAGACTATTCACATTTCCATTGCCGCTAGATTCAGCCTCTTTAACTTGATCCTCCTGTATAGAAGGTTGAGCAGCCGAACCTTTTTCAGCATCTTCGGAAGGAAAACAATCCATATCCATCTCAGTCAAGCTAGATTTCTCGTCATGGTTTTCATCAGTGGAGCTCCAATTTGGCAGTGGATGCTGGTTAATGGACGATATTTGTAGATTCACGTTCAAACGAATTCTTCTGTTTGCAGTTCCTTGGCTTGGAAGACCAACAGGCTTCGGCTTTTGGCGACTTTTTATTGTGATCCCTGTTCCAAAATTGTTTTCACTTTGTTCTTCCTTAACCAGATTATGCACTTGGTCTTCAGCAGGAGGGCGCGAGATGATATCTAGGCTTTGTAAGTAAACTCTATCAAATACTTCAGAAGGACCTGCGTATGCTGGTCTATACATTTCATGAGCCATGTGAAGAGGCCTCCCAGAGTCCTGCACAGATGGTCCTCTGCTAGAAAAACCACTAGCTGATGGCTAGAGAGCAAAAAAAAAATTAACCACGTAAGCTTATTACAAATCATATATCATATTACAACATTTTGATACACGTTATGAGCATGAAATTACCTCTTTCAGGACCATTTCGCCCCCTGACTCGCTGATAAATCCAGTCTCTTTAACATGATCCTCCTGCATAGAAGCTTGAGCAGCCAAAGCCTCATTATAACCAGTATCTTCAATAGGAAAATGATCTGGTTCAACTAGAACGTTCTCCAAAAACTCCATCATATCCTTCACATTTGTTCCATACCCACTATGCTCGTTGCTAGGGTTGCAAAGTGTAGGGTTACCCTGGTATGAAGATCCAAACTCTAGATGCATCTGAGAATGCAGAGGCGAGAAGATCTTTGAATCCAGATCGTTTGGTATAGGATCACAAAGAGCATTTAGAGCCTCATCTAGATCAACATCTGGCTGCAAATTAAAAACTCAGAATATAAGAACTTTAATTACATGTTCATTGTCAACAAAACAAACAAAAGGGTCATTGGCCGAGCAGTACCCCGGGTTACTCTGGAGGTCAAGGATTCAAACCTCACAAAGGTTAAGAGTGTGTGAGTAAATATATATATATATATATATATATATATATATATATACTTCAAAAAAAAAGAATAGAAAACAAAAGGCACATATAGCAAATTTAAAATCCTGAGGTGCAATTTCACGCATACCATCTCATTTTCATGGTTCATAGTATGCCAATCAAAATAATGAGGAGGGTCGACACTTGTTCTATCAGAATCTTCAATTGCCCAACTATTGTTGCTTGAAGGTTGCACCTCTGGCTGACCAGTCAACATTGGAGTCACGGGATCTGAAGGAGGATCTTCGGTGGAAGACTTTACATTGGATAGGGGAGAGGCAATGCTCTGATCAACATCAACAGAGTTTGTACCCCCAAAATTCTCATCCTTCCCGTCATGTTTCTTGAATAAACGACAAAGCACAAAAGGGCTCTGCAAAAGGCAAATCAAAACAAGCAAAAACGATTTTGTAAGTGAAGCGACCTATTTTTCTAAAATATGGTTTTCCCCACATAAGTAGAGTAAATCTTGAACCATTGCAAATTTCCTATTCCGATAATTATAATTAGAAGATTATGAGTGTATAGAACAAGCTATCGTTTGAAATATGCATGCAAAGAGAAACTGAATAAGAAACAGATCAATCATGCAGAACCCAGATAAGCTATCATGATTTTAGAAGATCGTATTTTTTTCTTTCTTACGTTAATTAAATTTTTTGGGTGTAAACATGATCAGATAATTAAATTATTTGACTTTTTGAAACATAGGTTCTCTTTGTTATCGCAAATCAACTTTTGGGCATGAACTCTTCATCGTGGCTGGGAATCCGACAAGATCCTAAAGCTTTTTATGGTGAGAACCCTTAGAAACCCTAGCTCCTCCTACCATTTTCTCCCAATTCTGCATCAGTGGTATCAAAGCCAGGAATCTGAAACTTCATCCTAGTTGTCATCAGCATACTGTGAAACCATAGTTGTATGAAATACCATCAAACTATCGAGTTGTCCCCATAACCCTCACCAAAACCCTAGCCCTAGTTACTCAACAAAATGTGAACCTGTCCTCCATGGAAAAAGAACTCAAACCCAGACCGTCATAATCGTCACGCATGTATGTACTGGTGTCAAGGTAGGTAAAACAAGAACAATCATTCTAAGGGTCGTTTGGTTTGACAGCATGTTTTTAAGGGATTTGGATTTCGTGGAAGGATTTGGAATCATTGATGTGTTTAGTTTGTAGGATTCGGAATGGAATTGAATTTCAATCTTCATAGATAATTGATAAAAACAAATTATAGATAATTACAAAAATAATTAAATTACCGTCTATTAATTGATTATTACAAAACGAATTTTTTAACATTTTTTATAACGTCATTACAAATAAATTATATGAGATCCTATGAAATACCAACTACCCCCATGGGATTTCTAAATCCAATGTTAGTGGGTCATTTCCATTTCGGACTTCCCTTCGGTTCTAAACCAAACACAGGATTAGAATGGAATCCAGTTCCAATCCCGCAAACTAAAAGGCCCCTAATAGTTTTTTACGTGGGGAATGGATCTTGTTTCGAACCTGAAAGACACGGAGAACATGTACATGCACCACCAAGGTAGGAAAAAGGGAAGCATGGAACTGAATCAATTGAATCAGCTTTTGGATGTGAATTCCAAGAGATCCTAGTATTTATATCGTGTGAACCCCTAAAAATGTGGTTCCTTTATATCTCTTCGCCAACACCATTGTTGAAAAATCCTGCATCAACTTGCATCATATTCTAGTTGTTCAGGCCTGGCTTCACCAGAAAATAATGGAACTTAATATCGACCACAAGATCATAGGAGAACATGATAAAGCTCCTTTCTAAAGCAGTCATGTAGAAATATCTACTGAAGACTTTAGAGCATGTATCAAACAGAAACCAGACCAAACAAACCCAGTATATCCCGTTCGAAAGCATGGTCTAGGAGGGGTGGGCTGTAAGCAGTTCACAAAGAACATTCGACATGACCCTACAACCACATATTGAACACCCTCTTCAAGCAGCCAAGACAGAGCAAGTAAGAAAGCTTGGTTGTATAAGAGCGAGTAATTTTGGCATGAAGAAAGTCCAATTTGATCTTTAGATTAAAAGTTGAACACCTTGTTAAAGCAACCAAATATGAGTACTAAAGAAAACAAAATCGCTTCAAATTTCAATACTTACATCATCACCGACAACATTTTGTTGTGATATTAGTCGTTCATGATGACCTTAACAAATGCAAATAGAAAAACACTTATGTTTATGGGTTACGCATATATACATAAAATAACACACATTTTATGGGTCGGCATCAACACAAGCACAATTCATGGATGGGATAGCAACTCAAGACATGATTATTGTTTGTTGATGAGCTTCTATGTTTGCTTCATAAATCAAACTGAATCACACAATTCAAAACCGAAATTGTAGGATTTTTGACAACTAAACTTATATCAAATGTGTCCGACTATGAATAACAATCATGAATCACCTATGATGCATAGTGAAAGACGTATTTTATTACCTCAGAATTTACTATTACTACAGTCTACACAAATCTCTGAGAAGTGTACAAGATTTGACTTAGGGTTCATCAAATGTGGTTTACCTCTTGAATTCCATGCTTGCAATGCATTGAATCCAACCCTAAACATGTTGCAATCAAACCTAGTACTTTCAAAATACATTATTATTCATAAGGATCTTCATACTAATCTATAACACCAACATCATCAATTTGCTTCCCAAAAGGGAACATATGTAGATTTTAGAAAGTAGTGAAGTTACCAATTTTCTGAGAAAAGAGAAGAAAAGTTGAAAACCACATCAACTTTCGTATTTGGAAAATGTTTTAAAACCTAAAGAATTTACAGACCTGGCCAGGATGGGTACCATCGAGTTCCTTTTCTGTAGCACAGTACTCATGGATCACCCAATGAGTCCTCTCCCCTTTCGGAGCCCGACCCGTATAGAAAACAAGCGTCTTCTTCCTCCCAATCACATGATTCCCCCTGGTAGTCTTAATCATCCTATCTTTCCCTGTAGCCTTCCAGTAACCAGCAATCGTTGCCCGATTCAATCGCTGCCCGTTCTGATACTTACGATCCTTGGGGCAAAAAAAGAACCATTCGTTATCAATCGAGTCAACCACCGACAAATCTGCAACAAATGATCAAGATGCAGCATTTTAGCAATTTCACGAGAGCTTTTTTCAGTCTTTTAGATAAAAGGGCGTACCGGGTAGGTCCCAAGGTTCTTTCTTGCAAACGTCAACTTCTCGAATACAACTAACTTCATCAATGTAACCATTGATCTTTAACCGCAAGTAGTGATTGATCAGTTCTTCGTCAGTCGGACGGAACCGGTAGCCGACCGGAAGATATTTTGCCGGCAACACATTCATCATATGGCAGAAATAGAACAGTAAAGTATAACCCTAGGATTTTGATGGAGAAATTGTAAAAGAAATTTTAATCTATGAACCTCGGGTTCATCGTCAAAACCAAGTTACAGAAGACGGTCCCCGCGTCCTGATCCTGTGTATATTCACGGACAGAAAATGGCGTCTAATTTCGACAAGGCCATTGAGTTGTTAAATGAACTGGCATTTCGCAGTTGCTCAATATTTTTTTTTAGATTCGTTAAATGATCAAAATGATTAAGTGTCTTTTATTTTATAATATAATATAATATAAAATAAAATATAATTGTTTGATAATTATTTATAATAAAATAAGGATTTTTAATGGTTAAGAAAGACACATAATATAAAATCATTCAAAGAGTTTTAAAATTATTAAAAAACATATTTTTTTTTACCAAACAAAATTCACCTCTTAACGATTCAGAAATTACCTCTTAATAAAATTATTAAAAGGTAAATAAACAATCCACGGGAACAAGAGGGGCAAAATGGACACACTAATTGTGAAGCCTTAACGATGAAGGATTGAAGGTGTAGTCAATATCGAATGATAGTACGACATGTGGTGGGGGATGACGTGTGCTGGTTCCTATGTAATGACGCCAAGAGATTCTTTTAAATCAAAAAATTTAAGGAGAATAAGTTACATTTTTAGTCCTTGTAGTTTATTAAAAAAAATTATTTTTATCCTTATAGTTTAAAATTACAATTTTTATCCTTATAACTTATAATTTTTTACCTTTTTCATCTTTATAATTTAAATTTTATCCTTTATTTATTTCTATGGTTTAAAATTCATTTTTATTTTGATCTTTCATTCTTAAAAAGTTAGTGTTTTGGCATTAGAGATTAGAATATAAATGAATTACAAACTATATAAATGAAAACCGAAATTTTAAAACCACAGGGATGAAATCCATAATTCTTAACAAACCATAGAGACGGAAAACATAATTTACTCTTCTAGAAAAAATCATTTTCTTTTTTTTTTGAAGATGATACAATTAATTATATTAAAAATATTATTTCTTTTTTTAAATATTTAAATTGATGTAATTTCATGGATAAATGAATGGAAATCATTTCTCCCTCCCTCATAAATAATCATTTTTGCAGAAAATTTTAATTTTGAAGAATTTCATTCTCTTTTTTAATCTTTTTTGCCATTTTAAAAAAGATTTTAGAAAATATGTTAGAACAAAAATGAAGTTAAAAAATATGTTAAAAATGCACTATTTTTTGTTATAACTGATTATTTAGAAAAAAATGTAAATAAAGGAAATAAGAAAGAAAGGTAAAAAAAATTAAAATCTAATATAATTTTTGTTTAAATTTTAATTTTTTATTTTACTTTTAGAAATGTTCGTAAATTATTATGTTATGGGGCCAAATTAAAAAAAGGTGAAACTTGTGGGGGTTGCATTTCCATTCATTGCACAGTGATGACCCCTTGTTTTATTAATAGACACATCTCAAGGTTTGGTCCATTACTACATTTTAACCATCTAAGCCCGATTTGTTTTTTCCTTAAATTGAAACGAATCTCGCTATCAAATTAAATAAATAGGTTAATTAATCTTTTAGTTTGGTTGTATAACTAATCTTTAGGGGTGTTTGGGATTGTTTATTTGAAACAACTTATAATGTTCTACAAAAGCACTTATCAACTTATTATAAGTCAGAAAGATTTAACTTCTTCAAAAAAACTCTTTATTACCGATTTGGCACCGGTATAAGTTGTTTATCCAAACACTCAAAAGTGTTTATTACCGGTGACACATCGAAATAAGTCAATAAGTTGTTTTTATAAGCAATCCCAAACACCCCCTTAATGCATAAAGGTCAATTTTGGTCTCTAATATTTGTTATTTTTTAACACATATTGTCCTTAAAGTTTAAAAACTCGAATTTGTTCTTAATAATTGTCAATTCCTAAAGAATTTCGTCTATCAGTTTAACAATCGTTGAATTTACATATTTTCTTAGTTTTATGTTAAAATTAATATATATATATATATATATATATATATGTGTGTGTATGTATGTGTGTGTATCAAGTTACATCAAACCCGCTTCTTAAAAAGAGGTTTATGGTGGAACAAAATGGTTCATTATCAATTGATCATCAAATCAAATCAGAGATTCTTGAAAATCTTTTCTCTCCACCATTGCCATGAAACCCACAAGTTTTTTTTTCACCCTTTAGTATTTATCCACATCAAAACCTTCCATCTTCATTTATTTCACATGAAACTCGTTCTATAAATAACTTTTTAAATAAAAGTTCTTTTGATGTTTTTGTGAAGAATACATATGCAACAAAAATATATGTTGACGTCACATAAAAGCAAATGAGTTCCGTAATATCCCATGAGAGTCCCCGAAATGTTATCCTTATGAACATTGCTATCTACACCACCAGGTACCCTAGTCCACTCCAAAGCCCATGCATGTGGACAATTTTCCATCTTTAATGCATGCAACCAATACTACATATCATACTCGCAAATCCATGTTGATAACCAACATAAAGTAGTCTTGCCAAATTAACTTTGTTAGACTTTCTAAGGTACTCGTCACTAAAAAATGAGATGACATCATCTACGAAGTACATGAAAACTTCTCTTGTTGTGAATCCACTCATTCTCACATATTCGTCAACTACATCAATTGATGCCCCATATGCCAACACCCTTATAGCTCCAGTACATTTTTGCAATGATGAAAGACTTTGTCTACTCGTGGCATCAACTCTTTGTTTGACAGTATTCGTCATTAGTAGTAACAACATCCACTATACGACCAAATAAAGGTGTCCATATTTGAAATCTTCTTCGGAGGATAACTTAATCATACGTCAAGTTGTCGATAAAATAGTCTTCCATCAAACGACGTTTCGCCTATGTCATGTTACCTATCACGATACCTCCTAATTGCTCTTAGAGGTTGATCTCCTATGAACAGATTTGGATGAACTTATGGGCATATACTCGATGATGCAATCAAGTTGTTGCTAAAGCTAAGGTTTCGAAGTAAAGGAAGTCTGAGAGAAGTGATCTCATCTTGATTGCAATTGTGTTGAACAACTCATGATTGTCATTCATCAAATTCGTCAATTGATTCTAGTGACGAGTTTTCATTGAGAGAGATTTTAGACTTTAGTGTGTATTTGACGAAAGTTTTATGCATAAGTCTTTGTTCAAAAACAATAAATAATTGGGAGATAATGACATGTGAACCTGAGTGAAAGAAACAACAATATGCTAACTTTCAAAGAAATCATAACCATTCATTTTAACATCAAAACAAACTTCAAATAGAACACTGAAAAACAAGTTACAAACGGATACATGAAATAATGAATTAGATATAGATAATATCAAATTACAAACAAACCACTATCAATACAACATTGCAAAAAAAATGTTCTTTAAATGCTTCCTCTCCTAGTGACAGTTGTTCTTTCGCCAACAGTATACACAAATTTTTCTGGTGATTGTAAAGTTTACAGTTGTCATCTTTTTCTTTTTCATATTCAAGTCTTTTGGTTATGATTTCAACTTCATTGTTTCTTATAATATTCAATGCATGAAATTCTTCGGAATAGTCAGAAATCAAATGTCTTACCTTTTCCTAATCTCTTTGTCGCATCTCTACCTATACAACGTTGAACTGTTGAACCACCAACAATTGGCGATTTCTTGGTTTGTTTCAAAGGAAGTTCTTGATTTTTTTGTGCTTCCGCCACTTTATTCATTACACACTTCATATTTCGGGGGAGAACGTGTTGTCTCACGCTGTAACTGTAAATCCAATTTAGGATGTTTACACATAACTTCATTAAATACAAGCAAGTCACTGAACTTGCTCCCACCCAGCTCATAAATTGCATAAGCTTCTATCTCGACATCTTTTATACTCGTTCACTCATTTTTTGACGATATTATTCTCTAATGCAACAACCTACTTGTTTGCACTTTTATTAAGCCATACAAAACAACCTTTCATTTGATTTCCATCCCTGATGCGCAGTCATTCTGCATTTTCTGCTCAAGTTGCATCATACTATTCTTTCACTCGTGACAAAAACATCGATTTCTTTTGGTTTTTGCCTCGAGTAGGTTCTTCAATAATGTAGATCCATGATGACATCAACATCATATCTTCTTTAGTTTCCCATTATCGGCTCTTGAACTCTTTTACGGGGTTTGGACATTTTCAGCAATAAGAACTTGATTATCATAGACGAAAAACTCAGAGTTGTCATATTGTGTGTTTGTATAATTTTGAGAGCTATTAGGATGTTAAAAGTTTAAAAAAATATGAAAGTTTGGATACATAGTAAAATTTTGAAAAATAATTGGAGATTTTGGAATTTGCAAGATAATGAGAGTATTGGAATGAAGAGAAAGGTTAGTGTGATAAAAATACATCAATAACGGGCTATATTTGTAGGGAACTAAAAATATGAATTTTGATATATTTTTTAATTTTTTTGTTAAAGTCGTTTTTCTTAATCAAATAAGTTTTATCTTTAAAAAATTTAAACCAACCGATAAGAGGATGACATGTGTCAGTTTCATTTAAAAATTAAAGCCTCAATCCTTGTTCCTTGGATGAGACGGGTTGGCCAACATTGGTTCATTATTTTTTTTTGTTTGTTAAGTTGTCTGTCCTACTCACGAGTGAGATTGTGAGTAGAGATAGTCTTAAAATAATTTGAATTAAGGGTCCAACACGATTGTTAGAGATAAAAATCTACAATGACATGAAAACAGATCAAATTTTTATATATTTTAAGTTTATTTTACTTAAGTTCACATTCTCTTTCTGATATGTATTCATGTGATGGTGGAGATGAATAGGAAGTGAGATTTATATCAAGTGACACGAGAAAAGGGAAACATAATTAAACATCACTTTTAGCTACCTTGTTTGATTTTGTTTTTCATTGTAAACTTTGAAAGATAAAACACTATTGTTAAAACATACCCTTTCCATATAGATGCACAAAATTGGTTATTTTTGATGCATTTAGATTTTAGCCCAAAAAATCCTAAGGCTTTGATCATGACGTCACACCACACACCATCTAGAACCTTGGTTTCCTCCATTAAAATAAAAGATAAAAGTTAGACAGGAAGGAAATAGATGAAAGATCCTGTCAAAGAATTTACATTTGTTAAAAGATAAAAGTTAGACCGGAAGGAAATAGATGATATATATAGTAATTCCCAAATATCAAACAAATCAGATTATCTTCAAAGTAGAGAGAGAATTTCACCAAAGCTTTTGAATGTATTTTTTTAGAATGATTACAAAATGATTAGCAAGACTAATTACAATTACACTACTAATTCCCTATTTATACTAAGAAAGCATTTAACACTAACTATTACAAAATAGGAGAAACTGCTTGAATACAACATTTCAGCACAACATTGAACTCAACATTCTCCCCCTTTGAATTCAAGCACGAGAAATAGTGAATCTAGTTTTTCTAAGCCCCGGATGTGTTTCAATCCTTCTCAAAGCACTCCAATATTGCAATTTATCATCTAACAGGTTCAAAGCACTTATTAGAAGATACCTTTCTTTTGGACTCATTCTTTCCTTTTCCGCTGCTTTATCATTATCGGCTTTAATTCTCTCAAGGGCCCGACGCACTATCTTGATCGTACCGTCACAGTACTTGTCAACTCACTGAACCTCATAAATCTTTTTATTCTGCCTGCACCATCATAAATCACTCCAAACTCTGGATCTTCAAGAATAATGTAGAGATGATAGTCTTGAATGTCTTCAATGTCTTTGTAAGTCCACTATGATGATCAATCTTCATAAAACTTCATGATTCCATGGCAGATCTAGATTTTCTTATAAGAACACTTGGAAGGAGATTTGAGAGAATATGTCAAACTTGGTCAACTTTTCAATATACGTAAAATTTTACAATTGAGTTCTTACCAAAATTACACAAAGTAAAACTATTTATAGGGTCAAAGTTAAAACCCACTAGTCAAAGTCAAACTCACTATACAAAGTCAAACACGATGTCTAATACAATTATAGACAATATTATCTTTCAAGACGAATACAATTTAACAAATAAATTCAGTCCTAACATTCTCCCCCTTTGTATTCAGGCTTGAAAGAATTTACGCGCTTTGAATCTCGTTTGAACTTTGTCTCTTTAAGCTCTTTATGACTTCTTTAAAAACAATCTTTACTTTGAAATCTTCAAATGATCGTTAGTTAAGAAAATCTTCTAACATTCTTCCCCTCGAATGTAGAACAGCGATGATCTTCTCTTTTGACAATGTAGAACAGAATCAACAATAATCTTCAGAAACAATCTACAAGATGTGATCTTCAAATAATTTCTTCAGAAAAAAAAATTCTAACATTCTCTCCAAAAACGAACTTATTCAGACAAAAAATTCACAAACTTTCTCTTCGATGAGAAATCTCTGTGAGTAAACTTTTGAAACGATGATCTTCACATTTAAAACCTCTCAAACATTTTAGCACATGAATAATCTTCAGTAATAATTTCCAGTCACACTTCTTCTGAGTCTTTTGTCGACATTGATGTTACTCCCCCTTGATCTTTACAACATATTCCCCTTATATCGTTCGGAATTGAACATTTCGTTCATTATTACACACTCCCGCTTATGATAAAATGAGAATCATTACATCATACTTCAGAATGAATGAAATCTTCAGCGAGAACTGTCAATTCATAAAATTGTAAGTAAATCATTTTAAATCCACTTATATAATCTTTTCAGATTAAGGGAATGAGAAGGTAACAACCAATTTCAACGTATGAAATTGTTTTCAATCTTATAAAAAGATTGACATGTGAGTATAACAAATATACTCAGTACAATGGATGTACTGTATATATGAGACTTTTTAAGGTTCATCTCACAAGGTCTTCCATTCAATTATCGATATCTTATTAAAAGTATATCTATGAACATTTCGGCAAAATAACATATAAAATGCAAAATCTGTGTAGTGTAGAAAGATAAAGCAACATAAGCTTCTGTTTAGGCTCAAAAAGATAAATCGTGTGAACTACACAAATTTATCAGACTCAATTCGTGATCAAAAAGACTTGAAGGGGGGGACATATATCCTTCTGTTTCAATATCAATTTTCTCCGAATGAGAAATTGATAGATTGTGAGTTGCGTGCCCCAAGTGTTATTGAAATACTTATCTGTTAAGAGATAAATGAGTAGCTGGTGAGGTTGTGACAAAAATTGGCCTCGACTTTGTCTTTTTCAATATTAGTCTCGAAAGAATTGAGAACTAATAGATTATGTGGTATGTGTAACGCCCCAACCCACACATTGCATACAACACATATTTCATACCAAAGAAATACATATTCATTTAACATTCGGGTCCCTTAGTACAAGAATCTATCATGACCAAATACAAGGTCCAAAAATTCGAAATACATAACTTGTACTAATCAACAAAACTACTCATCAAAAACAACTCCTCATCCAAAATGCATATAAGAAAAGCATTAAATCTTTTCTTTTCCCTTACCTTCTGTACCTCCTGTAATACATATTTAAAATCACAAAAACGAGGGTTAGACTGAAAAGTCTAGTGAGTTACCCTAATCATGTAATTGCAGGGTGAAGGATCACCAAAACCTTTATAAAACAATTATTCACATATATAACAAATATATGAATACGCAAGAAGGTAATACCAATTCATTTTCCACATTCAAGCTAACCACGTAGCTATACAAATTCCATACCTTTGAACCAATCGGGTTCCATTTAATACCATTTTAAACCTTTTCTTTATCAATTAAGGTATAAACAAAAATTCAGGCCAAACCTGACGTTTCCTTCTCAATAACATCCAGACTATGATTTCCAATAAGAACCTTGATCTTAAATCTTTAAATCACAAAGAAATAAAGATTCCAGATCACGGTAGTCTTAAGGGATATAATAGAAAGAGTTATATAATATCACACGCAGACAATGCCACCCTTATAACAAATGGACACCTCTCCTTGATATGCCACCCTTATATCAAATGGACACCTCTCCTTGATATGCCACCCTTATCACTTCATCAATTGGACACTTCTCCTTGATATGCCACCCTTATCACTTCATCAAAACATTTATAAAATAATTCCAAATAGACCGCAGTCATTGGAATTATTACCAGTTTGAAAACATCTATATCAAAACTTCATTTTTTATAAAATAATAATTTCTTTCTAAACACATGACACCATCTCAAATCCGGTCAACAAATCCGGTCAACAAGTCCGGTCAACAACAGGTTAACAATCCGGTCAAGCCCATCCGGATTAAGCACTTAGAATTAAAGTTCATTTTATCCGGATATCAAGTCCGGTCAACACATCACACACTCGTTGAACGGTTTAACACTTAGAACAATATTCATATTGAACGGATAACAAATCCGGACAACAGTCCGTTCAAGACTCGTCCGGTTTAAGACTAAACCGCTCACCACATGGTCGTATTCCTACTTCTCAGTTTAAATCATAAATACTACTACCATTTATAAACCGCTCAACACTCAACCGGTTTACTAACTCCGGACAACAAATCGCTCATGATTTGTCCGGTTTGAACTAGTCCGGTCAATAAACCGTTTAAAGCTTATCCGGTTTAAGAACAATTCGGACAATAAACCACCTAAGGCTTGTCCGGTTTAAATGCTTATCCGGTCACTCTTTGTCCGGATAAACACTTAGACAATAAAAATCATTGTTTCTTTCCAAATAAGAACAATACGAAACATGCAATTGAAACCAGTAGAATCTTTATACAAAAAGGTTTAGAAATCACTCACTTTGTAAAGCTTTTGAAACCAAACTGCTAGAAATCGATCCCTTTTGAAACTTGACACTTGAAACCAACTTGAAATCACCTCCTTTTCTAAACCGGACAATACTTCTTTAAAATGCTCTCAACTTACTCAAAATAGCAGGAAAAATAAATGAGAAGGTGAAGTCCCCCTTTTATACCTTCCAAATAGGGAAGGTCGGCTAACCGCCTTCTTTCCCCCCTCCACCTCACACTTTGACACATAACCATATATACATGCATACATACATATCCATACTTCCATGCATGCATAATAATCACATATATATACTCACACAAATATATATATATATATATATATATATATATTTATTTATATATCCAAATTAATTCACAAATTCTCATACCGATATGTATCAATTATCATGCTATCACGTAATTATTAAATCAGATAATCACGTATTAAATACCTTGGGTAATAACCAGGATCTGGTTATCACAGTATGCTCGGTATTTTGAAGTTTGGAACAGGATTCTTGTAATCTTTTAATCCTGACACAACTCTCATCAATTCTTTTGGCTCACAACAACTACCCATCTCTTTTTTCATTTTAGTCTCAGCACACATAACCATTTTGAGTTTAAGCTCACTCAGATATGGTTGTCCTCTTGGGTAGGTCTGTTGGTTCTGACATTCCATAGAGGTATTTCTGTTAAGCACTCAGTCCCTCTTAAATTACTGTAAGCTTAGTTGATCACAATGGTTGATCAAAATATTATTTCTGTAAAGCACAATGCTCAGATAAAATTGACCAAGAAAAATATATCGTTTAAGCACAAACAATGAAGGAGTGATACGACAAAATCAAATTATTCAGTATGCAAGAGAAATGAATGAAGATCTGTAAGAACAAGTTTACAGAATCTGATATTCAAAGAATTAACGAATGTATATCAATCAAAGTAAAAAAAATATAAAAAAAAACAAACTTTGATTACAAACGAGTGTATTATCACCGAAAATGATATTATTTAAGAGACATGATAATAACAGTTTGAAGAATAGTTGAAACAGGTATTGGAGTTATGTACGATGAGAAATTACGCAAGTAAGATCTCAGGAAATATCTGTTCAGAAAATGTACTCGTTTCCTTAAAAAAGTTCCACTTTCCGAAAAACATTTATTCCAAAATTCTAGAGACTCCCCCTAGAAAGTAGATTTAAGTAATGTTTCAGTTCAGTTCAAAAATTAAAACAAAAAATTGGAAACATGTTTAGCACGGGTCCTAAACTGGGTGTTTAGAAACCACAATCAGTAAAGCACGGGTCCTGAACTGTGTTGTTCAGAAGCCTCAGTTGGACATTTTACAACTCTCCCTGAATTAGTGCATCATAAGCATGATTCTCTGATTAGCACAGTAATGACGCACCTGCAAAATCAGATTAAACAGATTTTGGTACCCAAACGAACTTGGGTCCTTCTTTGTTAGTATCAGGTTGTGGGATGTTGTAACTTCCAAACCATCTATTTTTATTAGATGTTTTCTTTTTCGCGCTTTTAATAGGATGATCATAAATGCAGTAAGATCCATACCAGTTATTGTAATCATACCTGTTATTACTTTTCCAACTGTTCTGATATCTGTTGTCTGCATTCCACCTGTTGTACCTCCTCATGTTCACAAAATCAGTGGTTTTGCATGTGGAGCACATGATCCTTCTCTTGATAAGATTTATCAAGTCAGTAGTGGATCTCACAAAACAAGAAAGATTATTGTTAGTAATAACAGAATTACGTGAGCGAAACAAATTCAGAATTAATTACCCAAATGCTTTTAACTTTTGAAGAATAATTGGGTGATCCGATGACGTACCCTTGATAATACTGACTTGAAGAATGAGAATAGTCTTTAGAAACAGTAGATTTATGACTGCTTGAATAACTGTTAGACTTAGAACAGTCATAAAAGCTTGTTTTACACTGTGAAGGAGAACCAGTTGAGCTTTGAGCGCAAGAAAAGTCTTTGACTTTCTTTAAAAGCTAGTCTCGTTCATCAGCAACTAAATCATACTTCTCTTTGAGTTCAGTTCTCATCTTCTGTTCAGTTTCAAGTTCTGTCTTCAGATCAGACAATTTCTTTGAAGTATCCAAGAGTTTACCTTCTAACTCTTTCTTAAGCATCTCAAATTTCTTCTTCTGATTATTAAACTCTCTTCTCTCTTCATCTGAGCTGCTTTTCTCATTTTCAGAAGCAATGTCGAGCCACTTTTTCTTTTCAGCAAGCTCTTTAGCTATAGCTGCATATTTCTTTGAAGTATTTCTCTTTTCAAGCGCAAATAGCTTCTTTTCTTCGTCTAAAGCTTTTTGCTTTTGAGCAATGCTGTCAGACAGTTTCTGATTCTGGCTCAGACATTCTTCTCTGATCTCTTTTTTCTCTTTATCTATCTTGGCTCATTCCAAGATAATCAACTGCTTAAAATCAGAGATCTGATTCAAAAGCATTTTCGTGTTCAGCTGAAGAGAGTTGATCTTATTTTCATAAGATACACGTTCAGCTGAAGAGAGTTGATCTTATTTTCATAAGATACACGTTCAACACCAAATTGTTTCTCTAAATCAATAAATTTCTTCTTTTCTTTCTCCATATTTTTCCTTTCAGCATTTAAAACGTTCTCAACTTCTAAAACTTTATTCTTTTCTAGTTCCAATAATTTCCTTGACTCAAATAGATCACATTCAAGCTTATGAATTTTATCTGTTAAGTCCTCAATCTCAGTATTATTTCTTGGAGAGTTTCTCTCAGTCTGTAGTTCACTTCTAACCTTTTGAAGTTTATCAAACAAATCCTTATTAGCTTTACTCCAAATTTTCAAATCATCATCATAATCTTTTCTCACATAACTCAGAGTTTTCTCAAGCTTTTCAATCTTATGCATGAAGTCCTTTTCAACACGTTCACTTCTTTCTTTATGTTCCCGTTTTAGATCTTTAATAAATTCCACATTTGCATAATTTTCATGGAACATATTAATATATTTATCTTTATAGTCCTTTAAGTTTTTCTCCAACTCTGAAATTTTATCCGTCAACTCTCTATTCTCCTTATCTAGATTTACTGCCATTTCAGAAATCAAGATTGATCAAAGGATCTAATGCGATGAAATCAATAAAAGAAATCAAAATCAAGTAAGCTCAAAAACACAAAAATCAATGAGAAATCAGAAAATCAGCGAAAAATGTCAAAAATCAGTAGGAACAGTCAAAAACTATTGAAAACTGTTAAAAACAGTCAAAAACGGTTAAAAGTGATTAAAAAAGTTTACGTGATCCAAATCAGTTCAAAAATTCTCAAAACAGTTAAAAAAATCAAAACAAATCAAAATCAGTTAAATCCTCAAAAATCAGATAAAAACAGTGAAAATCAGATAAAAATGACAAAACAACAAATCTTAAGGATGATCAAGATCGGATGCAGAGATGTGCGAGGTTAAGGAAAAACGCAAC
>NC_037540.1:21928418-21934611 GCF_001531365.2 Cynara cardunculus var. scolymus | reverse complement strand
GGGGGGGGGGGTTTACCTGCAGCTTCTGACCCATTCTTGTTTATTACCCCTTTTTCTTAAGGTTTCCTCTTTTCCATGGGGGATTTTATCTTCCATGTAAACTCTAGAGKAGGATATTTACTTGGGAAGGGGGAAGTACTCGGGAAAGAAAAAAAAAAGAGAAAGGAAAGGGAAAAAGGAGAAGCATCTCCTCACTGGAAGAAGGAAGCAATCAAGAGATAAAACAACCCTGTAGAGCCGGTTGTTAGTAGAGGAAGAAGCAGTCCTGTGGAGCCAAAGAAACAGCAGCCGTTGTTGATCGAAAGCCGGGAAAAGAAGCAGCAAATCAGCCTCTGCTTGGCCGAACTACAGGAAGAAGGGGAAACAAAACAGCACCAGCAGGTGCTGTCCACATTCTCTGCCCCTTCTCGGACCACCAGCAGGTACCGACTGCGTTTTCCGTTGTTTCTCAGGCCACCACCAGCAGCAGCGAGCACTGTTGTCCATCGCTTCTCGGACCGCCAACAACAGCAAACGGCACCAACAGGTGCAGATCTGCCGTGTTCTTCACCAACAGCAAACAGCAAGTTTGTGCTTCACCGAGCCGCAAGCGTCGTGTCCGTTGCTGCCTGCACCGAGCCTCGAACAGCARCAAGGAGCCAACAGCAGCAGCAGGGCCGTCTGAGTTTTCTGCTTCTTCTCGAGCCACCAACAGGTGTGTTACCTGCGTTTTCTACTTCTTCTTATACCACAAACAGCAGCCGAACAGCAGTGCCTGCTGCCGTTTCCTTCCTCGTCCYGACTGCCCAATCGGCGCACAGCAACAGCAAGACAACAACAGCAGCAGGAAATCAGCAACCTTGCTGCGCGTTCTTCGTGCACTCGTCAAGCAGCAGCAGCAGGAAATCAGCAGCAGTCGCTGCCGTGACAGCACCGGACAGCAGCAGGCTCCCCTTCTTCCCTGTCCGTCTTTTTGGCTGCCGTCCAATCCATGTTGAGGTGTTGCCCTCTTGAGCTTGGATCTTCTTYCGTCTACCGGTTAATTCTTAGAAATTGGGATTTATCCTAATTTCCTACAAGGTTTCTTTAGCGGTGGGGCTCTAAAGGGATGAGAGGAGCGTTGGTTCGTCGAAATAYTCTTTGTAATTTTAGCCTTTATTTCTCCCGCGTGATGCAGTTTGGATATTTCGACTTTCTTTTATGCGATGAAATCAATAAAAGAAATCAAAATCAAGTAAGCTCAAAAACACAAAAATCAATGAGAAATCAGAAAATCAGCGAAAAATGACAAAAATCAGTAGGAACAGTCAAAAACTATTGAAAATTGTTAAAAACAGTCAAAAAACGGTTAAAAGTGATTAAAAAAGTTTACGTGATCCAAATCAGTTCAAAAATTCTCAAAACAGTTAAAAAAAAATCAAAACAAATCAAAATCAGTTAAATCCTCAAAAATCAGATAAAAACAGTGAAAATCAGATAAAAATGACAAAACAACAAATCTTAAGGATGATCAAGATCGGATGCAGAGATGTGCGAGGTTAAGGAAAAACGCAACCAAGGTTGTATAAACCGGAAACAAAGGTGGATGATATTGATCGAGAATGCCAAATCCGGACACGGGAAAAAAAAATACAAGACTTTTGATCGATCAAGCTTCAAAAACGGACACTAAGTAATCCGGACACAAAATCTCAAGAGAAGATGATCGTTGGCTCACCAAGTACGAACAAAGCGTGTCTGAGGTCTATCGAATAAGGGTGGCCTTGTGTGTGGGGAAAAACAAATACAGACACGGGAAATGCAAGTCACTTGACCGAGGATGTTTAAGTCGGACACATGGGGAATGCAACCAAGTCACGACAAAGAGTAACCGGGGAACCTAATCCGGACAGCCTATTGTGATACTAAGGTGAAATCCAGATGCGAGAAAAAAACAAGTCCTTGGCAAAGAAAGGTATCCGGTCAAGGTAGTTACCAGGTTATATGATCAAATGACAGTCCTTGACCGAGGTTTGCTAAGTTCGGACAAAGAGTTCTACGATAATGAGTTCATGGTTTGGAGATCAATTTCGATGTAAGGTGCACGTGTCCAGGTGTTGATGGATGGTTTGGAGAGGATCGGTTTCTTGATTCCACAAGTTTGAGATTTAATTATTCAAGTTTTTGTATGTAATTTCTCATATCATTGATGTTGATAACTATGTTTCTATAGATCTAATATTTAACAATATGTTTCTTGACTTTTTAGACAAGAAACTGGATTTGGATCAAACGATGAGATAAAGCTTATGAAACCAAATTCATATCAAGCCATAGAAACATCATCTCTAACCTTTTTATTTTCAAGTAATTTAGTACTTGTTTTCGTTTTTATGATATTTTTTTTGTTGTTAGAAATTTGGGTTTCTGCTCTTTCATAAAGCATCAATTATATACTTTTTCAATATTTTCTGTAAATGCAAAATTTGACTTCTAAAAAGATGCAGAACAATAAGTTGTCAATTTTTTTGTTTAATCAATAGAATGGTACATTTGTATTTTTGAGTTTTTCTACTTGATGGAACTTCCCATAAAAGAGCATTAACTTTGCTTACGATGCTATTAGGAGCAAGAAATGGTATCAAGATCACAATTTCATGATTATGGAGATGATTAGATGAATTGCTAATTGGAAGCACAACAAGATAAACAACATACCATGCAATGCAAGTCTCTTTAGAAAGGAATATTTATTGTGGATATGTAATTTGCTTTATATGGTTACTAATAAGGAAATTTGTATGAGGATATTTGGATCTTCAATCCAAGTCAATGAAATCATGTTTTAAAAAAAATATTTCTTTTCACTCGTAATTATTTATTAATTGAAATGTTAGTTGCTATAGTGTATTATCCTTGCATTGACTTGTCATATTATCTAGGGGTGGCAAAAAATGACCCAACCCACTAACCTAACCCATAATTAGCAGGTTGAGTTGAGATTTTCAACCCATTTAAATAAATGGGTTAATCCGTCTAACCCATTTAAATAAATGGGTTGGGTTGAATGTTTCGACCCGTTTTCAATATGTTTCTAACCCATCTAAAATATTATATAGTTTTATTTTATTCTTAATATTATATCTAGTATTCTAATTTTAAATTTTCTTTTATGCTTAATTAAAAATCTTACCATCATGAGATGAAAATCCAAATTCCAATCACCTCCATTACTCTTAATCATCATGAAACCCTAAGAAAGCCCTTTAGTCCATTACTCTATTATCGCCTCCAAAGTCCAATCCAACTCTTCAAGTCTGTTGTCCGCCTATCGCCCTCTCGATCTCGGCTCTCTCTCCATGCAGCTTTTTTCTTCCTCTCAGCTCTTTCTCCATCCAACATTTGACTAATTGTCTCCCTCTTAGTTTTCTCTCCATCCAGGCGTCCAACATTAGTGACTCAACAGGCTCTCCGAGGCCCTATATGGAGCAATCATGACAGAGAAGATAGAGGATCAAGAGGAAAGTAATATCGAGAGTGAACTTGGGGTTGGTGAAAGTGGAAGTCGAGTTACTTAGAATTTAAAATTTTCCAATTTATTTTGAACAATATATTTGTTGTGATTATGTTTTATTCAAACTTTGAACAAGTTGTTTGTATTTGTGGTTGTGTTGTGTCTTATTAAAAGAAATTAAATAGTCTAGTCCTTTTTTTATTTAAAATTTTAAAAAAATTAAATGAGTAAACTCAGGTTTAACACATTTATTTAATAGGTTGGGTTAAGAAAATGGTAAACAGATCAACCCGTTGTCGACCCTTTTATATAACAGGTTGGTTTGGGTTGAGATTTTCAACCTGTTTAATAAATGGGTTGAACCCGAATCCAACCCAAATTATTATCCTTGATTATGTCTTTAGGTTATAGGACAATAAAATACATGGATTTAAAAGTATTTGTTTTCTTAAGTTTAAAATCTCACTTATTTTACAAATGGTTGTAGTTGCACAAGTAGACTAACATCTTGGGAGTTTTAAATTTCAATTTGAATGATTTTGACGAAGTTTTATTTCCTGCTAAAGTAAGTTTGAGTGTCGAATCTTACAGGTAAACACCTATCAGGTAAGAATTTGGGTAAGCGGCCTAAAATTAAGTCTCACATTAGGTGTGTGTAGCCTTTATATCGCAGAGGGTCTATGAATGTATGTGTACATCTTATATCACTTGGATCCTGATTTTGAGTAAGATACTCGGAGTATCTTTGAGGTGTCAACTAGCTACAACTCAATCAAGTGAAATAAAATTCGTAGTACGATTACTAGATAACAGTTACTTGTACTTATTTATTCAGGTCATGTACGGAGTACCCCATGCGGTTGTGCAATCATATTCGAAACAAAACCAATTTGGCACGATAGAAGGCATGGGGTGCCCTTCTGCTAAAGATATTTTGACATAATGATTACCGTTAACATACACGATTGTAAAAGCATCATGTTCATACCACGGCGGATGACTAGATCAAAGTGGGAAGAATGTCATGCTATCTACAGTTGTTAGAAAATGTAGTATCACATTGTATCTTTTAACAATCAGCAAGCCCGTAAAGAAAGAATGTTGAAGTGGTTTCTTGTGTATGAAAATACAAATTTTCCTTCACTTTTTATAACAATAGTAAAATACATATCATGTTTTTTGATATTTTACTTACCTATTTATTTATTTAAGTTTATATATATATATATATATATATATATATATATATTACCTTGTTCATCATGGTTCACAAGGTATAGCTAATGTTCATATTTTCTAGTGTTCATTAAGTACACTACAGGGACCATTTTCTGTTTCTAGACTAAAACATAACCACACTTACCAAGGTTGGCACACCATAACATCAACTGCATATGCACAACTAACGTATCCATACGTTCTCATGTCCCCCCCCCCCATTGAAATCATGCTCCTACACTTATAGACCTTATGAACTGCTCCTACCCTCCCAATCTATCTTGAACTCACGCATGCATTAGCTTGTTAAATTCATATGTAATATCTTCTTTCCTTTTCCAGTGGCTGAACTTGGTAACTATAATCATGTACACCAGGTGAACTTGAAAAACCAATGAGATACACAATAAAAACCAAATCAGAGAACCAGTTATGAGGGAGTTGGTATATAATGTTTATATGTATGACACCAATGCAGCAATGCCAACATGCAACAAACAACACAGTTCATTATAGGGTTTGACGAGTTGCAGTCTGCTACTCAATGGGTCAATGCCAACATGGGATGTTGGGTTTGTTCGATGTGATCAAGTAAGATAGCACATCCATTGCAGCAAGAATAGTTGATACTTCTCGAAGGTAATATGTGTTCATTTAAACGAATGTAAAAAAAAAATATTTAGCACTTACCAATATGARCAGTTTGATCATTTTCTTCGCTTTCGGCATTCGAATTCCGAATGTATTCGTAGACACTTTTAGCTTTTTCATTCCCATTGTCGTCAAACCATTTTACTCTATGATTATCCACATTACTCGGACTATAACGGAATCCTTACAACATGGACTTTTTTCAAATTTACAATATCAAAACGATTATAGTAAGAATGTATATAAAATTCAATAAGATGAACATATTTGAATCTTCATGTCATTATTAGATGAAGATCAATTTGAGATATTGTAAGATTTGTAACTCCCAAATAAAATATTTGGGAGTTACATAAKRATGAYTAATGACCTAAATACCCTTATCATTAATATGTAAGTTATATTTTAACCAAACTCAAAGATGCAACACTATTGGTTGATGTGGGTTAGCAAAGTTAGTACAAAATATTGAGTTAGTATTTGAACCACCCTCTATATATATACTAGAAGCGTACTCGCGCAATGCAGCGAGATATATCGTGATTTTTAATATTTCATTTTATTCTTTATCTCAATCGATGTTATAATAYGACTTTATGTGATTTTGAGAAAATCGATGATGTTTTTATTTTTGAATAAAATATATGTTTGAAGATATCAATAAAATTTGACAAAAATATATCGATATTAGTATCAAATTAACTATTTGAAATTCCTCATTTTTTTGTGTAATTTTTAATACAATTTTTTTATAATTCAATTTATGTACAATAATGAAGTAATTTATATTTGGTTTAATAATATAATTGTTTTATAAAGATAATAATTATTTATTTTGTTGGAACTCGATAA
>NC_037540.1:21925591-21926923 GCF_001531365.2 Cynara cardunculus var. scolymus | reverse complement strand
TAATGAGAATAATATAATAAACAAGAAAAAAATGAAAGCTATCAATTTAAAATTGTTAAGTGATTATTATTATTATTATTTTCATTATTTTATATAAGAAATACGTGGTTAACTATGTTTGTTTTTATTATTAATTTTTTTATTGATTATTATTATTATTATTATAAAAATAGATTTTTTAATATTAATAAAATTAAATTCATCATCTAATAAATATTAAGTTTATTAACATGAAGTTTATTAACATTTTCAAGAAATTCAAAAAGAAAATTTCTTCAAACCACCTTTAAGATCATGTTTTCAAAATTTCATTTACATATGTTTTTATTACAACAATATTGTTTTTTTATAAGTAAAACATAATACAATTTAAACTAATTTTTATTTGAAGTTTTAATAAAAAGCGAGAAGTTATTATCTGAATTTTTAAAGATTGCTGAAAAATTGATGAAATTATAATTTGAATATGAAATTATTACTTAAATATGAAATGATTAGTTACTTTTTAAGTTTTAAAGTCGGAAAAAAATGATGAATTATTTTCTGAATTTTTAAAATTGCAGAATGATTAATGATATATTCTATGAAAATTAAGAATTAACATATGAATTTTTAAATTTTTTATTCGCTTTTTATATGGACAAACCATGCCTATATACATATAGTTAAAATTTATAAAATTATAAAATAAATCAAAATTTATTTTTATAAATAACAAGGCGTATTTTCTTTCCAATTTATTGGTTTTAAATTTGATTAATATATAATACAAATACAAATTATAATTACCATAGACTAATAATTATTACTATCAACTAATTGAGGAGGATATAAGAGAGAAAAAGAGAGATGAAATAATATCACTTTTCAAATTTCATCATTTAATGTTATTTACTAGGGTTTTTTTTTTTACTTTTTTAATAAGTAAAATACATATAAAAGACAGTCTTTTTTAGGGAAAAGTTTAAAAAAATCCAATGAACTTTAGTGTTTATAATGATTAAGTCTTTGGACAATTTTTTGGAACAAATAAGTTCTTGGACATTCTAAAACCTATTAAATTACTTCTTGGACTTTCTAAAACTTGTTAGATACATCATTGTAACCTACAAAACTAGTTAATGTGGCAACATAATGAAAAAATTCAGAGACTTGTTAGATACATCCTTATATTTAAACCTTTTTTGAACCAAAAAAATACTTACATCTATAAAATGAAACAAATATACCAAAAAAAATACTTGAATTTTACAAAAAAATACTTATATTTAAAAATATTATTAATGAAATTTATTTTAATTAAAAATAAAAAATATTATGTCAATGATTTTT
>NC_037540.1:21923412-21925376 GCF_001531365.2 Cynara cardunculus var. scolymus | reverse complement strand
ATTTGATTTTTCAAATTAAAAAAATAAAAAAGATTTAAAAAGAATTACTGATTAAATTTATTTTAATTAAAAATAAAATATATTCCTTGGCGATTTTTCAAATTAAAAAAATATAAAATAATTTGATTAAATTACTGACGAATTAACGATAAAATTCAACTAAATACATAATTAATTAAAATTCGTCGCTAATCCGCCGATGAAATCATATGACTGACAAGATTCAAGCACGATCTTTCACACTTATTAACATGTTACTGTGTTAGAGCACATAACCGTGGTCAAGTTAATTATCAATTAGATATGAGTAATTCATGCATATATACCAATAAACACTAGCGATGAATTTTAATTAAATATGTATTATTTAAATTTAGTCGTATCCGTCAGTAATTTAATTAAATTATTTTTTATTTTTTTATTTTAAAAATCACTAAACGTAATATATTTTATTTTTAATTAAAATAAATTTAATTAGTAATCTTTTTTAAATATTTTTTTAATATGAAAAATCATCGACAAAATATATATATTTTTCATTAAAATAAATTTTATTAATAATATTTTTTAAATATAAGTATTTTTTTGGTATATTTGTTTCATTTTATAGATGTACGTATTTTTTTGGTTCAAAAATGTTACCGACTTAATCGTTCAAAATATTAAAGTCTAGGGGGTTTTTTCAGACTTTTTCCATTATTTTATCATATTAACCAGTTGTATAGGTTATAAGAATGTATTTAACAGATTTTAGAAAGTTCACGTAGTTATTTAACATGTTTTGCAACGTCCAAGAACTTATTTGTTCTAAAAAAATTATTCAATAACTTAATCATTCCAAACACTAAAATCCATCGAGTTATTTTAGATTTTTTTTATTATATTAGTATTTCCTATTTAATGGTTAGGATATGAGTGATGGAGCCATAGAAAGAGAAAAGAGTTGCCTGTGAAACACGAAATCCATACTTAAAGTCATGATCACATCACTATGATCATGGGTTGGTCTCTTCATTAATTACACATGCAGAAAGGCTCCCGTTCATGCATGCCTTGCCCAGTGATTGCCTTAATTGCATTTCCATCTGCAATATATATATCATGCATAATTAAGGGTCCATATATATATATATATATATATATATGTATATGTATATGTATATGTATGTATTTTGGCATTAGAATGGATGATGAGAGGAAGAAGTTAATTAAGAAGAAGAGAAGGGATGAGAGTGTGAGTTTTTCAGCAAGTCTGCCGGAGGATGTTGATGGGGTGTTTGCTGAGAGTGATTGTGTGGTCAAGTATTCTTCCCATCCGTGCTTTGAGATAAGAAAGTCGATATTAGAGATGATTCGATACACGAAAGTTGAAGATTGGAAGGACATAGAGGAGTTGGTCTACTGTTACATTGCTCTCAACTCCCCCGATGTTCGTATCTACATCAAACATGCTTTCCTCACCTTAATTAACTGATTAAATTCCTATATATATATATATATATATATATATACACATATGTATGTGTATGTATGTATGTATTGTATTTCTTCTTCTTGTGTAAATTTGCAACTTAATCGAATTGGCATCTCTACTCTTCTCTTCTCCCTAACTCCCAAATTAATGATCTAGTATCAACAGTTGAATAAGAATTACTGCATGCTTGCCATATGCAAGTCTTCAAGCTCACATCCAATTCATGAAGTTGGCAAATTTAATTGTAAAGGTCTATATCACTCACATTTACTTGGGTTGATTGGCTTTGAATCATTATATATATATGTTCATCATAAGTTTGGAATTGATCCATTTTTGTTAGTTGGGGGAAGTCTCAATCTTGCAAACTCTTGGTAGTTCTCTAGTTCAAGACGTCATATACATATACATATACATATACATATACATATACATATACATATACATATACATATACATATACATATACATATACATATACATATACATA
>NC_037540.1:21908068-21922932 GCF_001531365.2 Cynara cardunculus var. scolymus | reverse complement strand
TGAACATTCATAATCACAAAATTACCACGAGACTTCTCAATAATCACAAAATTGTCATCGTACAACTTTAGATCATTAGGTCATTAGCTCATAAAGTTTGATCAATGAACATAAATTGGTCTTACGGGTCTCACGTGAACCCAACCCATCTATACTATATTATAAAGTTTGGTTGAAAATTTGTTTTTTTGTTAAGAACCCATGACTATTTATAGTGTGTTACATGTCACTCTTTTAAGGTAAATATTCATCATACACATTTATAATGAATATATTATAATATTCATGATAAATAATACGTTCATATTTCTAATCAGATCGAGTAGGTGTTGCTTTGATGAATTAATCTATATGTATCTTAATATGTGTTACTTGAGTATGTAAATTGGTGTTGCATGTAACTTAGATCGCATCAAGTGGACGTGGTTCACCAAACCGCACTACAAGAAAAATAACCTTTAGAGAAGGTTCTGTTTTGTACTTAAAATTCTTAAAAGCTTCTCTAAAGGCATTAGAGAACTTTTTCATTTCCGTCAAAAAGCTTTTCTATGTAAGGGTAGGTAAAGGTTTTAGGGGCGTTTTTCGGAGGGTATGTTTTTGGTAGCTTTTAGAGACTATTTTAGGGATTTAGATACACTTCAAAACATCTCTAAAGGTTAGTTAACTTTTTTATAAAAGCTTCTCTAAATGTACTTATTAGTGACACTTTTCAAGTATTGATGACAGTTTACAAACGTCTCTAAAAGGTGCTTTCAGAGAAGGTTTACAAAAAAAGCTTCTGTAAAGATATTGGCTTTAGTGATATTTTACCTAAACCTTCTCTAAAGATGTCCTTTAGTTACACTCTACAAATGTGATAACCGGATTCTGATCATTACCCTAGGTATTTGTTATGTGAATTAACTGTTTATGTGGATACATACTTACGTAAATTTAATATGTGAGTATGTGTATTTTTATGCATAGGGATATGTGCATAATATGTAGATATATATATATATATATACATATATACATATATATATGTATAAAATATATATGTGGATTGTGTATGCATGAGATGCATGCATAAGTTTATATGTGTATGTATGTAAGAAATATTATGTGTACATGCATGCATGTGGATAAGGGCCTGGAGGCCGACCTTTCCTGTTTTGGAAAGGTATAAAAGGGAGAGTTTTACTTTCATTTCATTCTCTTGCCATTTTTGAAATCTAAAGAGGGATTTGAGAAGAGTTGTCCGGATATTCAAAAGAAGTTTGCAATCTCCTTCAAAAAACTGCAAATTCTCATAAGGTGAGTGATTTCTAAACCTTTTTACATAAAATTTGTTACTGGTTTTATTTGAATGTTGATTATTATTGGAAAGAAATCATGTATTTGTTTAAGGGTTTTTATCCGAACAAAGACTGACCGGATTAAGTTTAAATCGGACAAGGGTTAGGCGATTAAGCCTTAAACCGACCAAGCGTTAAGCGGTTTAGTTTTAAATCGGTCAAGTTTTGGGCGATGTATTGTCCGGACTCTTATTCAGATAGAAATTGGAATATCTCTAAGTGTTAAATCGGTTAAGCTTTGGACGGTGTATTGTCCGGATTTGTTATCCGGGCAAGAGTGTTGGAATAATTTCAAGTGTTTAATCGGACAAGTCTTGGGCGATGAGTTGTTCGGATTAGTAAATCGGACAAAAGGGACAAGTGTTGTCCGGACTTTATATCCGAATAACTTGTCCGGATAACTTTTTATTTGAATTTTTCATGAGTTTTATATTTTGGACTTGTTATATAGTTTAAAATATCTATTATTGGGTTTAATTATAGATTATAAAATGGGTATTTTATATCTTTCTAAATAAAAAGATATGTTCCTACCAAGCGTGGTGACGTAAGTCTGTTTTGGTTTGGAACTGGATTTTTGGGAAATGTTTCTACCAAGCGTGGTGACGTAAGTCTGTTTTGGTATGAAACTATATATTTTGGGAAACCTTCCTACCAAGCGTGGTGACGTAAGTCTGTTTTGGTTTGGAACTGGATTTTTGGGAAATGTTTCTACCAAGCGTGGTGACGTAAGTTTGTTTTGGTATGAAACTTGTTTTAAGTAATAGTTCCCCCAGACGTGGTGACTTTTGTCTGTTCTGATAAGAAGCCCTATTTTGATGGAGGAATAAGGGTGACATATCAAGAAGAGGTGTACTTGGAATAAGGGTGACATTGTCATATGTGGATAATATTATAACTCTTATTATTACTAATTGGATCTAATAACTTTTAGTCGTCATTTCTTTGTGACCTGATGAATTAAAGATATTATTTCTATTTAATAATAATTTAGATGTTATTGAGAAGGGGAAAATGGTTTGTCATATCAGACAAGTATTGCCTTAAATCTTTTCTGTTAATATTTTTAAAGGAATGGTCTATTAATTCAAAAAAATTTGGTTACAATATTTGTTTCATATTGGGAACGTTGAATCTCTAATCGGAGATATTTTATAGAACTGAGGTTCTTGGGTGTATTCTATTTTGCATGATATTGTGAATTGTATCATTTCTTTGTACTGCAGAATTTTCTAAGCAGAATTTTCTAAGCAGAATTACATTATTTTGGTGTTCATCACCCTGCATTTGCAAAGAAGGGATTTACTCACTAGACCCATCTGGTCTAACCCTCATTTTCTGTTTTAAATTATGCAATACAGGAATAGTGGGGTCCGAGAATATTAAAGGGAAAGGGAAAATGTGATTATTTTCCTAAYCTGTTGTCTGCTTTTGAAGATACATGTAATAGTACAAGATTTGTTTTTGGAAATTTTTATATATAGATTTTGTACATATAGTAATCCTTGTACTAGTGGGACCTTATGATGTAAATTATATTTCTATGAAATAAAATATGTGTTATATGCAAATGTGGTGTTTGGGGGTGTTACAACAGACCTTTTCAAAAGATTATCTTTAGATACAAATAATCAAAATCTTCTCTAAATCTTATCTCTAGATACACTTTTAAAAGATCAATTCCTTCTCTAGAGGGCATATTATTATTATTTTTCATCCATATTTAAGATCTATATTTGTATATAATTATATATTATATTAATCAACAAAAACAACATAAAAATCTCAAAGCAATAAATTGATATAAATTTATAATATAAAAAAAGTAAGTTCTCAAAACAATCCCCAACATTCAATCAATCTATAAATCCATTTTCTAACATCCGCCCTAAACTCCTCGCAACACTCGATACTCTACCTATGACCCGCCATCTCTTTTCTAACTTTTTTATAGTCTGCCCGAGTAGAACCACGTTTGTTACTTTGCACAGATGATGAAGCCTCGTCTGATTGCAAGGTGTCTGCAAAGGTGTTAGCCATAATGCAATAATTTTATGTGAATCGGTAACCGTGACAATTTCCCTCTTTATCTGCAACAAGTCAATAAGCCATCAGAACATTTCAATAGTATGTAAGAATTGGACTGTTTTACTACTTTGATGGATGATCAACAATCCAATTGTGATGGTTATAGTATGTAAGATAGTGTGTGCATCGGCAGCTCTGTGATCGTGATTAGTATGGGAGAACGTAAAACCTTTAATAACCCGCATATTATCAGAAAAGTAGTGTTCTGCTCTTCTAGCTAGATCTGCTTCTAATTTGGACTGCAGAACGTAAATGTTTACAGAAAAAATAACATATTAGCATGTATTAAGTCAATGGATCACTTTGTAGACAGGAAAAGAAATATATAAAAACAAAGTGTTAAGGAAAAGAAATATATAAAAACCTTGTGAGCCGTATAGTCTTGTTGTTCAACTCTAACAAAAGTTTAAAGAAATTAGTATCTAAGTGTAAAGAAAATAAATCAAATGCCACAATTCTAACCGTTAGATAAAATAGGCTCAACTTCTTTCCCAGCTGCCCTGTAAAAAGTACACATGCAAAATAGTTTTTGTCATATGAAATTGAATAGTTGGCAGCGAAGTGGATAGCCCGGAGTCACCGCATTTGAACCTCCATGGCCACAAGGGGATTTTATTCCTCCTTGGATTTGAATCTGAGACCTCCTAGTACTTTTGAATAAACATTTACGTTAATAACTTATTCTCTATTTTATAGGGTCGGAACATATTATGAGAAGATAATTGGTCTCGTGATATGAGGTTGCTTAACTTGGTTACATATATGTATGTGTAAGGAATTTATACAAAATCTTGGTAATAATAAAGGTACAGTTTCTTACTGCAAGTGTAGTGTTTTGTTGTTTCTATAGAGTTCTTTGTTGTCATTTCTTTTATATAATGTTGTCATTGAGCATTTTAAATGTTTGAGTTTCTGTTGTTGTTTTTACTGCTATTGAATAAGTTTTTTGTTGTTGTTTTCTTAGTTTTTTTTATATTTGATTGGCATTTAAATCATTACACATAGATTGAAATCTGATCGCACTTAAGCGGGTTTCTCATTTATACAAGTTGCAGAATGCGAAGATGGCACAACAGTTTCTTTATGAACAATATAGACTCTCAGTAGGAATTTTGGGATCTCGGTGTAGTTAGCTTGATTATGGAATTTTAGTTTTGGATAGTAGTAGCAACTCAATGTGCATAACGACATCGATTGATTATGGAATTTGTGAGTTTCTGTTTGACTTTACTATTGAAGAACATGGATAATATTTATTAGAATTTGCGAGAAATTTTGTGAATGCTCAGTTAATTACATGGTTGAATGAATTTGCCTTGCACTCATGGTGTATATATTTTTTTATGTAAATTTCTCACGTGCCATAGTTGGGTTGTGTTATGAGACATTGTTTTTTACTGTTAAAAGGTCCTACAAGATTCCATATGCTATTAAATTGCTCATTTGAGTAGTTATATTTGTGTATTACTGAGTAACTACTTTCAAAGGAACTTACTTATTGAATGGATGCTATCAACCCCCACAATCTCTGAACTTGAACTCAATGATATAGAAACTGGGCCTTTCCTCAATTTATAGTCTTTCGAAAACTGGTGTACAGTTTCTTGAATTCCAGCAAAAGCAACAAGAAACTCTGCTGCATCACTTTGACACAAGATTTTCTTGACCACCGTATCCAGTGCATTGATCCTGTTAAAAACCCAAATCGATGTGAGAATTACTGTGAATTTTGGAGGTAAAAACTAAATTTAGTTGTGAAAATGGTTGTGGACCTAAATTTAGTTGTGAATTTTGGAGGTAAACCCAAATAGAAAACCAKATCATAACACATTGCAACAAACTAGGAAATAACAGGAACCTCAATGCAGAAATAACAGGAACTGAAAAACTAGGAAACTAAAACAGGAACTTCAATGAAGAAATAACAACCTAAAGAATAACTACAAATTTGATACCCAGAAATAAGAGAGAATGAAGAACACACATAAGTTCAGAAAATTGAAATCAAGATCCCAAATTGATTTATATTCTGGGAAGAAACCAAAAAAATACAAAGGAAAACACAGTGAAATTTCATCAGAAAGCTGAAAATGAGAGAGAAATTTAAAGCCCACATCTGAAACCTAATTCCCAAATCGATTAATCTTCAAAACCCAAAGAAAATTTTTGACCAAATTATAGTAAATATCAACATTCATCAGAAACAAGAAAGTGAGTCTGAAACCCAATTCCCAAATTGAGTGATCTTCAAAACCCAGAAACCAAATAGAACCTCCCCAATCAATACAYCATRTCSGGTGTATCCMACTGGCTGCACAGGAGAARCAGTATGTGAAGAAACTCAACTTTYGTTTCCTTCCATTTGTCTTAGCAAACATTTCATACAGGTTATAAAGCATTACAAAGTTGATCAACATCAGATGTTCAATCTTATGTCTTTAGTTAAAGTTATTGGTTTTATTTTCTTTCATTATTGTTGTTATTCTTAGTACAAGATGGGAATTTCTGTATGTATATGTTTTGGTTTATGATGGGAGGCATGTAATAGTGTAGGTAAAATTATTGAAGGTGGTTGGAGCTTTGTGATTCATTTGTATATATATTATACCATAGGTGCTCCAACAGAATTGTGATGGAGCCTGTACTAAACATATTACTCTTGGAACTAGGCTCAATACCATATAAGTGCCATAACATTGATCAATGCCATCATTTAATATTCAAAGATAAGCTCAAATTTCTCAATGTTCAATCCAAATTGACTTCAAATTCAACTACACTGCCAGAAAATGGCACAAAAACCTATTTCTGGCTACTTTTATATTTTGATAATTCAATCAGGTACCAGGAGTAGAGGTCTGAACTGTGAAGGCAATAAACATAGGATGGCCAAACACAGAACAGGACGCAATTAGAGAACCTCAGCCTCGAAAATTTAACAAAAGGAAGTAGCTTATATGACAGACCACAAAGTAAGCATAAAGTCATAAGAATATGAAGGGAAAGACGGTCAAAGAAAACACATAAAGATGAATAACAAGAAAGGTAACATACAGAAGAAAAATGTCTCATAATGGTACAACATTAGGCCAGATAAAAGATCAATAGCCCAAGTACCACATAATGAGACAAGCATACACATACACATACACATAATGATCATATCAAAACAATACAACAACTAAACCGTAGGAGTGGAAAAAAGAACCTGATGAGATTTTTGGAGGTAATGTTAGGGCTTTAAACATCCATTTTTGATCAATCCTAATTAAATGTAATGTAAATTCCCCTGCAAAACATCAAAAAAAAGATCTAGATCATCAATTACACAAAAGTAACCATATCAAATCGAAGATCAAAACCTAAGAACATCAAAGAAAAATTATTCGAATCAAGCAGCAGCGAGGACAGATACACCGATGGAGATGACGATACCGATGGTCATATAATTTCAACAGGACTGATGATTTCAGCAGGACTTACAAATCACATACAAATACCATATAGATGGATAGATATAGATCGATAGATAGATCAAAACCTGAAAGCTCACCATTGACCATTGACGAGCGAAAGATTCGCGAGCAAAGCAGAGCACAACAACGATGGCCGATTTCTCTTGAGAGCAAAGCAACGATGACTGATTTCAGCTAGGGCTCGTCTGCAGTTCATCACTAATTTTTATATCTAACACTATATATTTTTATATAATTTTGAGTTAATTTTTGAAATAAATTTTTTAGATAAAAATGGGTAACTGAATTTTTTAGTTAATTTAATTTCTTTTATCTTTAGATAAGTTTAACAAGGTCTCACTAGAACATAATGCAACTTTTTAGATAGGTTTTTTAGTAAAAAACTTCTCAAAAACTTTTACCGACATATGCTAAGGGGGTGTTTGGGATTGCTTATAAAAGCTGTTTTTTAACTTATTTCAGTCTGACACTGGTGATAAGCCATTTTCTGGTGTTTGGATAAAAAAAACTGTTTATAACGGTGCCAAACCGGTAATAAGTTGTTTTTAATAAGTTAATCCTTTCTGACTTATGAAAAATTGTTTATTACCAGTTTACAATTTTAACCCTGTTTATTTAACTGCAGTTTGATATCACATAAGTTAATAAGTACTTTTACAAAAAAAACATAAGTTGTTTTAAATAAGCAATCCCAAACACCCCCTAAATCGTATAATTAGTATGTAAATCCTTCCCTAAACATCATCCAACCTTTAGTTACACTTCTCATTTTTGTCATTTAAATCATTCTCTATAACATATCTTTAGATACACTTTTTAAAGCTTCTCTGAAAATTCCTTCTCTAAAAGTCTTTTTTCTTGTAGTGCCGGTTCATGTTGGTTCAATATTCAATTCTAATATTTTTCATTTTATTGGTTATGGTCTGATCATGTTTTAGATTGACTTATTATCCTAGTTCTTCATATATTATATATGTCTGCATATTATCTATCTATCTATGCTTTTATCTAATTTAAAGTTAGATGGATTGATCTCCATAATATTGTGACATATAATTGAGGTGAGGAGAAAAATCATAAAATTAACCATTTAGGAGGGCTAATTTAGTTTTTTATGTACCATAAACCTTTTTATTTGATTGAACACTTGGGTACACAACTCTTATTTGGTCGAATTCAAACAACAAACTACCAAGATTTATCAAATCCATATGCTAATTTGTAAAGTTGAGAAACTGAAAACAAGATCCTAGTAATTAACTAACAAAACTGATAAACGAGAGTAGAGAGTAGAGAGAAATTGGAAGTAGAGAAAGTAGAGAGAGATTGGGAATTTTTTGTGTATTGAAAAGAAAAGAGAAAAGGTCTATATATACATGACTAAGACAAACATACTAACAATTAAACTAACAAAGATAACAAACAAACATAAAATAATAACAAACTCTAACACCCTCCTTCAAGCTAGCGATTAACTAACTAATCCCAACTTGCAAATAACATCAGAATGTTTAGGCCCAGGCAAAGATTTAGTAAACACATTTGCAAGTTGTGACTTTATTGGCGTAAACTCCACAACAATAACTCCTCCTTGTAGTTGTTCTCTTACATAATAACAATCAGTTCAATGTGTTTTGTTCTTTCGTAAAAAAATTGGATTGTTTGCTATATGTATGCTCGCAAGATTATCACACTTCAGAGCAATTGGAGTAATGTTCTCCACTCTTAAATCTGCCAAAAGTCTGCTCAACCATGTAAGTTCAGTTGTAATCTTCTCATAGATCTAAATTCAGCCTCAGCTGAAGATAACGAAACTGTTACTTGTTTCTTTGACTTCCATGATATAGGACTCCCCCACACAAAAAAAAACAAAGTAACCACTTACCGACCTTTTGGAAAAAGAACAAGATGCCCAATTCGAATCACATTAAGCAGAAAGTGAAAAATCTGACTTGTCATTGAAAAACAACCCAAAAGAACCAAACACTTAACAAATACTTCAGAACATGTAAAGCAGCATCCCAATGACCTTTCGAGGGATTTTGATTAAACTGACTGAGGAACTCAACACTAAACGCCAAATCATGCCGAGTAATGAGTATGAACCAAAAAAATTGAGTTTCCCCACCAATTGTCTATATTTGCTCTGATCTTCTAAAAGATTAGGCATGTCTGGCATAAGCTTCAAATTACAAGGTAACGGAGTTGTCACTTTTTCATTAGTTGTGATACCATACTCATCAAGTAACTCAATAAGATATTTCTTTTGAGTTAGAAAAATTCCTTGATTACTTCGCAAGAACCCCAATCCCAAAAAGTAATTAAGAAGACCCACGTCTTTGATTTGAAAAGTTTTATGCAAAAACTTCTTCAACTCTTCTATTTCAGAAGTACTATCTCCGGTCACTATGACATCATCAACATATACAGCCACTATGGTGAACGATTCTTTTGTCTTTTTGAGAAACAAAGAGTAATCATTCTGAGAATGATGAAATCCTCTTTCTTTTAATGCTTCAGATAACTTTGAATACCACTATCGTGAAGCCTGCTTCAAACCATATAAAGACTTCATAACTTTGCAAACATAATTATCATTTGTGCAAACCATACCTTTGGGCCTTCTCATATTGTTGGACCGGTAACTGCACTAGGGAGCCGCCCACGTGATATTGTCCGCTCTGGGTTGGTCAGCACAACCCCTCACGGCTTTAAAATGCGTCACTTGTAGGAGTAAGACACCCACTTCCTTATAAGGAAGCCGAATCTCCCTAGCCTCACCGATGTGGGATGCTCCTGCATTGCTACAGGAGCGTTGGGTTTAAGATTCGCRGATTTGACCGGATCTAGGGAACGCTTAGGTTTTTCGGACCCAACATTCCCCCCACATTGGTGCGGCCCTAGCTCTGATACCAATTGTTGGACCGGTAACTGCACTAGGGAGCCGCCCACGTGATATTGTCCGCTCTGGGTTGGTCAGCACAACCCCTCACGGCTTTAAAACGCGTCACTTGTAGGAGTAAGACTCTCACTTCCTTATAAGGAAGTCGAATCTCCCTAGCCTCACCGATGTGGGATGCTCCTGCATTGCTACAGGAGCGTTGGGTTTAAGATTCGCAGATTTGACCGGATCTAGGGAACGCTTAGGTTTTTCGGACCCAACACATATAAACTTCTTCATGCAAATCTCCATATACGAAAGCATTGTTAATGTCTAACTGATGAATGGGCCAATGTTGTTTGACAACAAGTGCTACAATGCATCTGATAGTAGTAAACTTGACAAGCGGAGAGAATGTTTCATAATAGTCTTCATTCTATTTTTGAGTGAAGCCTTGTGCTACCAACCGTACTTTATGTCATTCAATTGTCCCATCTTGATTGAACTTGGTTTTATAAACCCATTTACATCATATAGCATACTTTTCTACATGTAAAGGAACAAGTTTCCAGGTTCTATTTGCTTCTAAGGCTGCAAATTCTTTTGCCACGGCTTCTTGCAAAAAGGATTAGAAACAGCTTCCTCATATGACTTAGGATCCAAAATAAAAATTATATTTGCAACAAAAGATTGACTAAAACTATTTAAAGCAATTGGATATTGATTTTGAGACGAAACACATAGATTAGTCATGGTATGAGGACATATTTCAATAAAAGGCATTGAAGCATCTGAAGAAACATAATTGCAAAAAAAATCATCAAAATAAGAAGGTTGTTTAGGAGCTCTAGAAGATCTGTGTAATGCAGGAATGGTAACCGATTCAACATGATCAAGATTTCGAGACTCTTCTTTAGTATGCACAAACTCAGATTATGAGATTGGATGGCTTGGTGACTGAGATGCCGTTTGGACAGGTATAGCAGTTGATATTGAAGAAGAATGGGTCGAATCAAAGGTTTTAGGTTCAACATGATCAGAAGAAACCGGATTAAAGATTGGAATAAGAAATGGCAAATTATTTGTATTTGGTGAAGAAATAGATTTGGTAAACGAAAATTCAGTTTCACAAAATTCAACATTTCGTGAATATGATATTTTCTTGGTTTCAAGATGCATAACTTTGTATGCTTTCATATCAAAAGGATATCCTAAAAAAATATGTGGATCAACTCTGGATTGCAATTTATGTCTGTCTACAAGATTTGTGGAAACGAAACACAAACATCCAAAAGATCGTAAATGGTCATATTGTGGCTTGGCTTTGAATAAGAGTTCAAAAGGAGTAAGATGATTTAACACTTTTGAAGGCATTCGGTTTATAAGATAGGCTGCAGTCAAAATACTATCCCCCCAAAAATTTAAGGGTAGTGCAGATTGGATCATTAAGGCTCTGGCTGTTTCAAGAAGATGTTTGTGTTTTATTTCAACTCTTCCATTTTGCTAAGGTGTATATGGGCAAGCTAATTGATAAATGATACCTTTGGAAGAGAATAACTTTTTTCCTTCAATGATATTACCCAACTCTTGGCATTATCAGTCTGAATCACTTTTAATTGTTTTATGAAATTGAGTTTGTACAAACTGAAAGAATGACTTTATGATATGAAAAGCTGCACTTTTATGTTTTAACAAATGGATCCAAGTTGACCTACTATAATCATCAACCATAGTAACAAAATATTTGTGTTCATCGTATGTAGGAATATAAAATGGACCCCAAACATCAACATGAAGCAAATCAAATATAGAATCAGATTTGGATTGACTAATAGGAAAAGGTAACTTGTGTTGTCTAGCTTTGTGACATACAACACATGAATGGAACAAATCTTTAGTACAAGCATTTGGAGCAAGATTTATCTGTTTTAGCTTGTACAAAGGAAGATGACCAAAATGTAAATGCCACAAGGAAACAATCTTGTTACATTTATCTAGCATAACAGTACTAGATGCAGATTAACTATCGGAATCACAAATCTTGACTTGATTGGAGTTTAACAAGTAGAGATTTCCAACCCTTTTACCAAGTACCAAGGGCTTCTTGGTGAGAGGGTCCTGCATATAACAATGTCTATCAGAATAATAAATAGGAGATTTATATGTAGAACACAACTTGGATACAAAGAGGATTATAATGAAATGAAGGAACATATAGCACATTACTCAAAGTTAACGAATTGGATAGAGTAATGTTTCCAATTGGATCAACAAACAACATGTTACCATTAGGTAAAGAAATTTTGTGAGATTTAGGAAGTTTTGTGAGAGTGGAGAACACATACTTATGACTACACATATGATCAGACGTACCGGAATCAATAATCCAAAAACTAGAAATAGGAATAGTCAAAATTTTACCTGCACATGCAGCAAAACCACTTCCTTCTTTCTTTATAACAGAATCAGATGAACTGTTCGAGAATTTCTGTCCAGAACTTGAGATGGCAAATTCTTTATTTTGCAGTTGTTAATAAAATTCATGATCTGCTGGTAATCATGATTGGAAATTTCAGCATTCCCTTCAACAACATTAACAGAAGAAGAAGATCTTGGTTTATTGAACTTGAAATTCTCTGGAAAACCGATCAGTTTGTAAAATAGTTACAAACAAGATTTCTTTTCGTTTCAGCATTCATGAACACCTTTACTCCTGCAGAATTACTTTTATTTGCCAGCATTGTCATTCCTTCAGCATTCATTTTCACAGGGGCAGTAACTTCTCTTTGTTGTTCCTCTTGAATCAATGTAGCATAAGCATCCGCACTATTAGGAGTAGGTTTTTCATGAAGAATATTACCTCTAACTTGTATGTAGCTATCATTCAAACCAAAAATAAATTGCACTAACTGTTGCCTTTCCATGTGCTTTATCCAAGCTTCTCTTGCAATACATGTGCAATCAGGTAAATCATCAACTACTGCAAATTCATCTCAAATTCGTTTAAATCTGAAATAATATGTGGTAATTGAATCAGTTCCTTGAGCTATTTGATTCAATTCTTTCTGTAATTGAAAAACTATAACCAAATTTGGCTGCTCGAACATATGATGCAATTGTTTCCAAATAGCACTTGCTGTCGTGTAATAGATCAATCCTTCAGAAATTTATTTAGTCATCGCATTGAGAATCCATGTAATAACAATGGAATTGCATATCTCCCAATCATCATAAATAGGATCGTCTTCTGCAGGTTTCTTCGTTCTGCCAGTCACAATCCTAATTTGTTCTTGACAGAAAGTGTTAGAGACATCGCACGCTTCCAAGCTCCAAAACTCTTGCCATCGAAAATCTTCGTAACTAACACTGTTCCAGGATTATCACTTTGACTTAAAAACAAAAGATTCGAATAAGCAGAGGCATTCATGTTCTTATTCGCATTATCTGCCTGTTCATCAGTCATATTGAAATTGATGAATAGGAAGGAAACGAGAATAGATCTGAAAAAGAGGAAACTGAAATTGAAGAATGTATAATAAGAAGAAAATCAGATTGGATTGTACCGCTCTAATACCCTGATAAACGAGAGTAGAGAGTAGATAGAAATTGGAAGTAGAGAAAGTATAGAGAGATTGGGAATTTTCTGTGTATTGAAAAGAAAAGAAGGTCTATATATACATGACTAAGACAAAACAGACTAACAAAGATAACAAACAAACATAAAATAACAACAAACTCTAACAACAAAAGTAAGACGTGAGGAAGATAAATATCCATGTTGTCTGACAAGAAAATAGGCGAGTTGTGATAACTGGATCCTGGTTATCACCCAAGGTAATTAATATGTGATTATCTGATTAAATGATTACGTGATAGCATGATAAATTGATACGTTTGATTAGGGGTGAGCAGCGGAACCAGGCACCCGGCTATAGAACCGGAACCGCTGGTTCCAGAACCGGAACCGATATGAGTGGTTCCGGTTCCGGTTCCTAAAATACGGAACCGATTGAGAATGGTTCCGGTTCCGGTTCTCAATTTTTCGGAACTGTTACCCGCCGAGTACCCGGTATTTTTCAATAAAAAATAATTATTATTTTTTAATACCAAATTTATATTAGGTTTACATCTTAAAAGCACGTCGTCATCTTCAATCTTCATCTAAATTYTTCATATAAAATGATTCKTRTTTTTTCAAATTGTGTGTTCACTTGGATTCATAGTATGTAATCATTAAACTTTGAACAATTACCATTATAGTATATAATCGTTAAACTTTGAACATTTTCTATTAGTCTATTATGGTTTTGTAATCATTAATCAATATTTGTAACCATTATTCTATATAATTTGTATTCTTGCTTATTTCTTTAGTGTTTTGGCAATGTTTTATTTTTTATTTCTAAATAACAAATTTTTAATATTTTAGGAAGCGAGTACCCGGAACCAGAACCGGTTCCCGGCAGTTCCGGTTCCAAAAATTTAAGAACCGCTCTAACCGGTTCTGGTTCCAGTTCCAATATCTCAAGAACCGCCGGTTCCGGTTCCGGTTCCTGTCAAAAAGGGCGGGTACCCGTCTATGCTCACCCCTACGTTTGATCATGTTGGTATGTGGAATTGTGCATTAATTGGATATATATATATATATATATATATAAATGCATAGTATATAAATATATATGAATATATGCATAGGTATGTATATGTGATTTTACACACATGTATGTTGTGAATGCATGGTGTGTGGATGGATGCATGTGCATGTGATAAGTTAGCATGGGAAGGGGGCTGTTTAGCCGACCTTCCATTTTTAGAAGGATATAAAAGGAGGGCTTAGCCTCCATTGCTCTTCTTCTTGCCTTTTTAAAATTTTGAGCGATTTAAAGAGAAAGAGTTGACCGGATTGCAAGTGACTGATTTCAAGTGTTTGGTTTCAAAAGGCTTGTTAAGGTGAGTGATTTCTAAACCTTTTTACATAAAATTGATACTTATTTTATTGGAATGTTATTTATTATTGGAAAGAAATCAGTTATTTGTTCAAGGGTTTTATCCGGACAAAGGCTGACCGGATTAAGTTTAAAT
>NC_037540.1:21903305-21905258 GCF_001531365.2 Cynara cardunculus var. scolymus | reverse complement strand
AGCATCGCCGGATGTAGTAACAGGTACATTTCTTCTGAATTCAATACGTGCTAAGGTATTATTTGATTATGGTGCAAACTTTTCATTTGTATCACCATTGTTTGCTCAAATTGCATGTCTGAATCTTGTGCTACTTGATGATGAATTAGTAGTTGATACTGCTAATAGTCAAGAAACTGTTACTAGCGTGTTCAATAACTGTATTATTGTTATTGGGGACTGTGAACTTCCGATCCGGTTATTTCCCATGCCAATGAAAGAATTTGATGTAATAGTGGGTATGGACTGGTTGGCAAAGTATCAGGCTAGTATTGTTTGTAATCAGAAAATGATCAAAATTATTCTGCCAAACCAAGGGACAGTTGTTATTTATGGTGATCGTCAGAATCACCATACCAGTATTTTGTCAGTAATGAAAGCCCATAAAAAGTATTCGGAAGAAGTGCCAAAGATGTTTGGCATATGTAATTGATTTGAAGAAAGAAAAGGAAAAAGAAGAATCAATTCCGATTATTAGTGAATATCCAGAAGTCTTTCCAAAAGACTTATCTGGATTACCACCAGATAGAGTCATTGAATTCCGAATTGATTTAGTACCAAGGGCTGCACCAGTAACAAATGCGCCGTACCGTTTAGCTCCATCTGAATTGAAAGAACTGGTTGCACAGTTGAAAGATTTATCTGATAAGAGATTTATTAGGCCCAGCACTTCACCTTGGGGTGCTCCAGTCCTATTTGTCAAAAAGAAGGATGGGTCTATGCGAATGTGTATAGACTATCGTGAACTGAATAAGTTAMCAATAAAAAACAAGTATCCTTTACCGAGGATTGATGACTTGTTCGACCAATTGGTGGGAGCAACTTATTTCTCAAAGATTGATTTAAGATCAGGGTATCATCAGCTCAAGGTCAGGGAAGAAAATGTTGCCACAACAGCATTCAGAAYAAGGTACGGGCATCACAAATTCTTAGTTATGCCATTCGGTTTAACTAATGCACCCGCAGTCTTTATGGACTTAATGAATAAAGTATGTAAGGAGTATCTTGATAAATTTGGTATTGTATTTATCGATGATATTCTTATATACTCTAAGACCAAAGAAGAGCATGCGGAACATCTTCGTCTGATACTGAAATTGCTGAAAAAAGAAAAGTTGTATGCTAAATTGTCCAAGTGTGAGTTCTAGTTAAGAGAAGTTCAATTTATGGGTCACGTCATCTCAGAATCAGGAGTAAAAGTTGATCCAGTAAAAATAGAAGCAGTTGTAAGATGGGAAGCTCCGAAAAATCCTTTCGAGGTCCGAAGCTTTTATGGATTGGCCGGTTATTACCGTAAGTTCATTCAGAAATTTTCTAAAATAGTCGTGCCATTGACTAAATTGACTTGGAAGAACATTAAATTCCAGTGGGAAAGAGAACAGCAAGAAGTTTTTCAATTGTTAAAAGATCATCTTTGCAGCGCACCAATATTGACTTTACCAGATGGATCTGAAGACTTTGTGGTTTATAGCGATGCCTAAAAATTAGGGTTAGGATGTGTTCTGATGCAGAGAGGAAAGGTGATTTTTTATGCGTCAAGACAATTGAAAGATCATGAGAAACAATATCCAACCCATGACATGGAATTAGCTGCAGTGTTATTTGCTCTGAAAATCTGGAAACATTATCTTCTGGGAACAAAATGTCAGATTTATACTGACCATAAAAGTTTACAACATTTGTTTAGCCAGAAAGAATTAAATATGCGACAGCGTCGGTGGATTGAGATGGTTAATGATTATGATTGTGAAATTATTTACCACCCAGTAAAAGCTAACGTGGTGGCTGACGCTTTAAGTCGAAATGAAAAGAGTGGAACCATTAAAACTGTGGCAATAAGAATGAACCTGATCCCTGACATTTGTAAGGAATTTCAGAGATGCCAACAAGAAGCTATAAAAGAAGAATTTGTTA
>NC_037540.1:21874576-21897541 GCF_001531365.2 Cynara cardunculus var. scolymus | reverse complement strand
TTTCAAATAGGTGATAAAGTAATGTTGAAAGTATCACCTTGGAAAGGAGTGATACGTTTTGGAAAAAGAGGGAAGTTAAGTCCAAGATATGTTGGACCATTCCTTATTATTGAAAGAGTTGGGGAAGTGGCCTATAAGTTAGAACTTCCTTTGGAATTAAGTGGAATTCATGACACATTTCATGTGTCAAATTTAAAGAAGTGCCTAATAAGTCCAGTTGTGGCAGTACGATTACCTGAGATTAAGATAGATGAGAGATTATGCTTTGAAGAAACCCCTGAACAGATTACTGACTATAAGGTGAAGAAATTACGAAACAAAGAGATTGGATTAGTAAAGGTTCAGTGGCGTTATCATAAAGGACCAGATGCCACTTGGGAATCAGAATCGGAAATACGGATGAAATATCCCTACCTTTTCGCTTAAGTGAAATTCCGGGACGAAATTTTTTTTAAGGAGGGAATATTGTAATATTCTGGTTGTTATATATATGTATATATGTATATATATACGGTTATGTATGTATATGTGTAATATATATATATATATAAGTGGTAATTTAAAGTTTTCTTTTATTTTAAATAAGAAAGGGGAGGTCGGCTAGAGAGCCGCCCACCATTTTGAAGTGGTATATATAGATTTTGTTTGAGAAGAGAAGGTACACTATTACTATATTTAGAAAGTTATTCTCTGAAGAATCAGAAGGATTGCACAGGAAGAAGAGGATTTCAAAGGCTTTGATTCTCAATTTCTAAAGGTGAGTGTATTAAAGAGCTTTGGATATGAATTGCTTACAAACAGTTTGATAAGCATTTGGAACTGGTTATTATGAATTTTGTTACATTTTATGAGAGTTCTTGTTTAAACCGTCCAAGTGTTATCCAGATTAATATCTGGATAAATAAACCGCTCATGTCTTGTCCGAAGTTTTTCCTAAACCGGCCAAGAGGTGACCGGATATCATCTAAACCGGCCAAGAGGTGACCGGATATCGTGTAAACCGTTCAAAAGATTGGGTGGTGTATTGACCGAATTGTTTTAAACCGGTCAAAGGTTGAATCATGTATTGTCCGGTTTAATTTAAACCGGTTAACGTTATAAGTGAAGTATTGTCCGGATTAGTAATCCGGACAAAGATGTTAATTTAATTTCAAGTGTTAAGGTTGACCGGACTTCAAGTCCGGATAAAGAGATAGAAAATTTTTGAAATATTTTTGAGATGTAATGGCTGTGTAACCGCGAGAGAGATGTAATTACGGTGTAACCGCGAGAGAGATGAAATGGCGGTGTAACCGCGAGAGAGATGTAATGGCGGTGTAACCGCGAGAGAGATGAAATGGCGGTGTAATCGCGGTGTAACCGCGAGAGAGATGTAATCGCGGTGTAACCGCGAGAGAAATGTAATCGCGGTGTAACCGCGAGAGAGATGAAATGGCGGTGTAACCGCGAGAGAGATGAAATGGCGGTGTAACCGCGAGTGAGAAACATAAATATGTTTATGTTTCAGAACAGGTTTGATTCTGAACTGATTGTTTGGAATGTATATTGTTTATATAAGATTTATACACTCACTAGACCTTTTGGTCTAACGCTCAGTTGTTGGACTAACCTGTTTCGCAGGTCAGCGTACTTTGCAAGATAAAGGCAAAGGAAAAGTATAAATGATGATATTAGTTTATTCATATATGTATTAAAGATACATTTTTGTTAGTCCATGTTTTGTAATAATACTGTTTTTAGTATTATTAAGTATGATGATGTGAATTATTTGTATATGGGATTATGAGGGTTGTTACAGCTAGCACATATTTACATTAAAGAAATTGTTACCAGACACGGTGTTCCCTTGTCTATTATCTCTGATAGAGATAGTTTCAAAGTTCTGGGAAAGGTTACAGAAAGCTTTAGGGTCTGAAATCCGATTGAGTACAACTTATCATCCGCAGACTGATGGGTAGAGTGAAAGAACTATCTATACTCTTAAAGATATGTTAAGAAGTTGTATTATTGACTTCGGGGGATCATGGGAAGATCACTTACCATTGATAGAGTTTGCATATAACAATAGTTACCATTCCAGCATTCAAGCGGCACCATATGAAGTGTTGTATGGACGTAAATGCCGAACGCCCTTGTGTTGGAATGAGGTTGGTGAAAAATAGTTGACGGGTCCTGAAATTGTCCAAGAAACTTCTGAAAAGATCGAACAGATCCGCGAAAGAATCAAAACATCACAAGATCGTCAGAAAAGTTATGTTGATAATCGTCGAAAGCCTATTGAGTTTGGTATAGGTGATTTTGTGATGTTAAAAGTTTCGCCATGGAAGAATGTCATCAGTTTTGGAAAGAAAGGAAGCTCAGTCCAAGGTATGTAGGGCCGTTCAGAATATGTAAGCGAATCAGGCCAGTAGCATATCAGTTAGAGCTGCCAGAAAAGCTGAGTCAGATTCACAACACTTTTCATGTGTCGAATCTGCAAAAATGTTTGGCCGATCCGAGTCTAGCCATACCGATGCCAGATATTAAATTAGACAGAAAGCTGAACTTTGTGAAAACACCGGAAGCTGTAATTGATCAAAAGATCAGGGTGTTGAGAAACAAAGAAATAAGTCTAGTAAAGGTTCAGTGGAAGTTTCACAAAGGACCAGAAGCAACGTGGGAATTGGAGTCAAAGATGAGATCAGAATACCCTTGGCTTTTTGATTAAAGGAATTCCGGGACGAAATTCTTTTAAGGGGTGGATAATGTGATAACTGGATCCTGGTTATCACCCAAGGTAATTAATATGTGATTATCTGATTAAATGATTACGTGATAGCATGATAAATTGATACGTTTGATCAGGCTGGTATGTGGAATTGTACATTAATTAGATATATATATATATATATATATATAAATGCATATGTATATATATGTGATTTTACACACATGTATGTTGCGAATGCATGGTGTGTGGATGGATGCATGTGCATGTGATAAGTTAGCATGGGAGGGGGGCTGTTTAGCCGACCTTCCATTTTTAGAAGGATATAAAAGGAGGGCTTAGCCTCCATTCCTCTTCTTCTTGCCTTTTTAAAAATTTGAGCGATTTAAGGAGAAAGAGTTGACCGGATTGCAAGTGCCTGATTTCAAGTGTTTGGTTTCAGAAGCCTGGTTACGGTGAGTGATTTCTAAACCTTTTTACATAAAATTGATACTGATTTTATTGGAATGTTATTTATTATTGGAAAGAAATCAGTTATTTGTTCAAGGATTTTATCCGGACAAAGGCTGACCGGATTAAGTTTAAATCGGACAAAGCATGTCCGGATTATTTGTAAATCGATCAAGCTTGGGGGATGTATTGTCCGGACTTTTATCCGGACAAAGTGGTTGAAATTTATTCTAAGTGTTAAATCGGTCAAGTGTTGGGCGATTAAGTCTTAAATCGCTCAGGTGTTGAACGGTTTAACCTTAAACGGGTTATGTGTCAAGCGGATTAAGATTGGTTATCTTTTTGAACTAAGTATGAATACGACCATATGGTGACCGGATTATTTTAAATCGGTTGAGCTTTGGGCGATGTATTATCCGGACTCTTTATCCGGACAAAGTTGTTGGAATTATTCCAAGTGTTAAATTGGACAACGCTTGGGCGATGAGTTGTCCGGATTTGGTAAACCGGCTAAGACTTGACCGGAGATGAAGTCCGACCAAGCCTAGGTTGACCGGATTTGTTTTATGCAATGTGCCTGATTGATAAAAATTGTTATTTTATCATAAAATGAAGGTTTGATATAAATGATTTTGGATTAATAATAATTCCATTGGTTGCGGTCTATTTGGAATTGTTTTATGAAAAGTTTTGATGAGGAAATAAAGGTGGCATATCAAGGAGAGGTGTACCATGGGATAAGGGTGGCATATCAATGAGAGTTGTACATTTGATATAAGGGTGGCATTTGTATGTGTGTTGTATGATATAACTCTTTCTATTATATCCCTTAAGACTACCATGGTTTGGAATCTTTATTTCTTTGTGATTTAAAGATTTAGGATCAAGGTTCTTATTGGAAATCATAGTCTGGACGTTATTGAGGAGAAAACATCAGGTTTGGCCTGAAACTTTATATAAACCTTGTTTGATTAGAAAATGTTTAAAAGTGGCATTATATGAAACCTGATTGGTTCAGAGGTATGAGATTTGAATAGCTGAATGCTTTGTTTGAAAAGTGGAAAKGATCTGGTAGTATGTTYCTAYTTGTTCATATATTTGTTATATATATGAAATGTTGTTTTCCATAAAGATTTTGGTGATTTTCACCCTACAATAACATAAATAGGGTATCTCACTAGACCTTTCGGTCTAACCCTCGTTTTGTGATTTTAACTATGTATTGCAGGAGGTTCGGACTGTAAGGAAAAAGGGAAAATATGATATTTTCCTATATGCATTTCTGCTTGAAGATATGTAGTGATGTACAGTTTTGATTGATTAGTACAAGAAATGTATTTGAATTTTTGGACCTTGTATTTGGTCATGTTAGATTCTTGTACTAAGGGACCTGAATGGGATAATATCATGTATTTCTTTTGTATGAAATATGTGTTACATGCAATGTGTGTTTTGGGGCGTTTTACGAGTAAAAGAGTTTTTTTTTATTAACCTGGATATCCAACCTGTTATACGAGCCGACTAATCCCAGGGCGACTACTTGTTTTGCAGATAGCCCGAGTCACCGCATTTGAACCTCCGTGGCCACATATATATTACTTTATTTCTTATGAATGTATAACAAAACTTTCCAAGGGGTTGTTTATTAAGAGGAAGTTTGATTTGATGGAATGGTTTGAAAGATTTGGATTTCGTGGAAGGATTTGAAATCTTTATTGTGTTTAGTTTGTAGGATCTGAAATGGAATTGAATTTCATATTTTATAATTAATTAATAAAATTAGTTATAATTATATTGATCAAATGTTTTGAGGGATTTGGATTTAGTAAGAATTTAGAACTTTTAGTATGTTTGTTTTGCAGGATTTTAAATGAAATTAAATTCCATTATTTATAAATAATTTATAAAAAATTATAAATAGTTTATAAAAAAATTATAAATAATTATGAAATTAATTAAATTATTTTTTTGTTAATTGATTATTAGAAAACAAAAATTTTATAACAAGTTTTAAAAGATTGTTACATACAAATCATATGAAATCCCTTGAAATACCCACCATTCCCATGAGATTTCAGTGAAATCATGGGTTTCAAATTCAATAAATTCTTCAAACCAAACATGGAATTAGAATGTAATTGAATTCCAAATCTTTACAAAATCAAATCCAATCCTGCAAACTAAATGGAATTTAAGTGATTACCATCATTTATCATGTAAGTAACACTTACCGGATAAAAGATGATGTTGATTACCAACATTTGAACTATTTGAGATACTGACCTAGTAAGTATGGATGGGCTTTACTTACTTGGTCGGTCAGTGCTTAGAGCAATTGAGCAAACCTAATGGGTGTTCATGAACCCCATGGACCGCTTCATGTTTTGTGAAAAGAGTTGAGATGGTGTGGACTTGATTCTTAACGAGGGACCGGTTTTATCTTCTTTTTAAAAGTGAGTTTTATGTATTGAGTGACTGTTTATTTGCCTCTTATTAGTTTCATTAGGAGACAACTCTTGAATCGAAGATATATATCTTGTTTGGTTAAAAACTCAACCTCTTAATGCTTCTATTAACCTCTTGAGTGATTTTTTATGTTTGGCCTCACTAAACCGTCCAGAGCCCTAATTTTTCAAGATTGCCCTTTGTCTCACGACCTCCCTCTCACACTGTTGTCCATCTCGAAGCTGCTCTCCACTTTCTTTAGGAATCGAAGCTGCTCTCCATCTCCTCAAAATATCTCCAATACTTTTGGTTATGTGTTTTTACTCTCTATTCGATTTATGCTATGAATAACACCATTCAATTTGTTCGTATTCACGTTCAATTTCTGCTATGCATAACACCATTCAATTTTTTTGTATTCACATTTGATTTCTGTTTTGAAACATCTTCGGTTCATATTTGTTCCCACCATTGGTACCCCTCTTTTTCTCTTTAAATAGCTCTATTCTCCGTGTTTGTGTGTATTCTTGGTGCATTTACATTATGTGTTATTGAGATCCTGCATAAACCATTGTTGTAGCTCAACCTTATCATAGTATCACATCCACATCTACAAAAAGAAATGTCAACAATCAATGGCTACTTACTCTCAACACACATCGATATCCATATGCCTAAACAATTTAAAGCAAATATTTAACAAAAAAACCACCACCACACATAATCTCAACGTCATTGTGTGGTTATGGTTCCAAATTATCTCAAATTTTTACCAGACGATGCATTATGAAAAGTTGAAAACAAATCAAACGATAATGTAGAGCCTCACAGTTTAAGTACACATTTAGGAGGAGTGGAGGCGTGTAATACAACTTGAACAAACCATTATGTAATAGATGGATACATAACGATGTAATACAACTGCTAGAGGGGGAATGAATTGAGATGTGGCTGCGATGGAAGGAGGCGGGTGGGTGCCAAAAAATAAGAGGTGCTAGAAGTAGGCATAAAGAAGGAGTGGTGGGCAGTGGGAGGAAGATCGGGCGATGATAACGGGGTGGTTTTTATTTTCAAACAATTTTTTTTATATACTTGTACAATAATAATTATTTAATAAAAAACAATTTTTTTTATATTAAAGTCCCCTCAATTGTAACAAGGCTCACTTAAGTGTCGTTATGCACAAGGACCAAATCTATATATAATTGCAAACAATATAGAGAAATTTAAGGGTGTAAATGATGCAAGTTGAGCTTGAATGTTACTATACTCGACTCGAACTTGAAACCCAATTTCCAAACTCGAGCTCGACTCGAAAACTCGCGAGTAGTAAATATGAAAGCTCGACTCGAACTCGATAACTATTTCTCAAGCTCGAACTCAAACTCAAATCAAGCTTGAACTAAGCTCGAATTGAGCTCGAACTGGAGCTCAAATCAAGCTCGAAACAAGTTCGAACTGCAACTCAAATCAAGCTTGAAGTCTTGAACTTAACTCGAATCAAACTCAAACCAAGCTCACCCATTGAAATTTATGAAATTTCCGGGTCTTTCACTTATAAATTTTAAAACTTAAATGTGTTATATTAGTTTTTATAAAACTAAAGGTACCAATTTCAAACTTCATAATCAAAAAAGCAAAATTAGAAATTTCATTCATGTCCCTATCTTTTTATAACATTTTTTCTCCCTTCCTTTACTATCTTTCTTTCAATATGGGACAATTTCACTAACTTTTTTTTATAGTTTTTCTTTGTTTTTTTAATTGTGATTTTAATAAAAAAAATTGATTAATTTTTTATAATTAAAAAATGCATAATTTTGTTTAAATATCTAAAACATAAGACATTTTTATTATTTATATTTTAGAAATTTTCTCATAAAAACTGATTATATTTTAAAACTAATTATATATAAAATATTCGAGTATCTCATGAGCTTTCCGAGTCGAGTATTGTGTAGCTTGACTCGACTCGTTAATATGTTGAGTCGAACTCAAGTTTGAGCTGAGCCTATTTGAGTCGAGTGTTGACCGGGCTTTGACTGATTCGATCTCGAGTAGCTCGCGAGTTGTCTCACATCGTTTACACTCTTAGAGGAATTTGTAATAAAACTGTAGGGATGAAATCCAGGGATTTCAACAAATCATAAGGACTAAAAATGTAATTTACTCAAAAAGGTTCATGAACACATGTATCGTACAAGACAGAATACGTAGGTTTTCAATTCTGGCTTCTCATCTCTTTTTCTCACACCTCTCTTCTTTTTTTATCACGACTGTCGTCTCTTAATTAGCTATCAGCTACTGTCTTCCTTCCTCGCCATTCCTCGGTCTAGTCCCTTGTTATCAGGTACGCCTTCTTGTTTGGTTTCGATTTTTGCTTATTTAGTCTCGATTGTTGCTATATTTTGCCTCTATTTCGATTGTTGTTATCTTTTGTTGCTATCTCGATTGTTTTTACGTGTTTTTATGATTGTTGTTATGTGCTGTTGTCATCTGTTATTGATTGATGTCAGCTAAATATGTTGCAATTTTGATCGATGAAAGAAGTGCATTTTGCTATGTAATATATTTATTGGCAAAAGGGTTTAAAAGCAGCAATTTATGACCTCATCTCAATCTCTTTTATGTTAAAGATGCAAATTGCCATGAGATTTTGAAAAACAAGTTGTTCAATATCTTGGCATTATGATTGCTGTTGGGTGTAATGAATCTATTATGCATACAGGATAGGTCTCTCTGGCTTGGACCCAGGCAAACCAAAAATCAAATAAACTTTGCTTAAAGTATAAAAATATACATACACTTGCCAGATCATTTCTCTTTAGCATTTTGCAGAGGGCATTCAAACACCAGGGCCGGCCCTGGCCATAGGCCCAAGGGGCGACGGCCCAGGCAACATAAAGTCCAAGGGCATCAAAAATCCTAAAGCCCAATGTATGTGTATATAGGTTAGAGATGGCCAAATGGGCCCGGCCCAGCCCGTAACCGCCGGAGGACCGGAACCGGGACCGGAGAGGGACCGGAACCGGCCCGGGACCGGTATGGACCGCCGGTTGTGGACCGCCGGTTGTGGACCGCCGGTTGTGGACCGCCGGTTGTGGACCGCCGGTTGTGGACCGCCGGTTGTGGACCGCCGGTTGTGAACCGGTTATGGATTTTAACGTTTTTTAGGACCGAGACCGGTTAAGACCGAAACCGGTTAAGACCGAAACCGGTTATGTAACCGGTTATAGGACAGGCCCGGCCCGGCCCGGTCAACAAAAGTCAACGTGTGTATATATATATATATATATATATATATAACAAAACATATTTATAAAATTAAACGTATATATACATATATATATATATATATATAACAAAACATATTTTTAAACGTATTTATAAAATTAAACGTATACATATATAACAAAACATATTTTTAAACGTATTTATAACGTATTAAAAATAAATACGTTTAAAAATATGTTTTGTTATATATATATAAAAATTTATTAATTACCAAAAATTTGAAAAAAAATAATATTTTTTTTGCAAAGGACCGGCCGTAACCATTTATGGGACCGGAACCGGGACCGAACGGCTTAACCGGTTACCGGTAAGCTTGACCGGTTATGGAGGATTTCACCGGAACCGAGACCGGAACCGGAACCGGTTATGGAACGTTTTTGTCTTGATCGAGACCGGCCGTAACCGGTTATGGCCCGGCCCGGGACCCATTTTTGGCCACCTCTAATATAGGTTCAGTTTTTATTTGGCCTAAAAATATTACTGTTAGCCCTTAGACCTTAGTCCGTTACCACTTACCGGTCCATGTCCATCAACCATCATCGTCCGATCTCGACTCTCGCTTCGCTGACTGTCGTTCACTCTCAATAGAAATCGAAATCGCTCTCGCTCTCACTCTCGCTCTCGCTCTGCCTCTCTCGAGTATCGACAGCCGTCTGCCGTCTGCGGCTGCCTCTCTCGTCGCCAGTCGCTATCGCTCTCTGCCTGACTGCCTCCGGCTCCCACTCTCGCTCTCCGGCCTCCGCGGCTCCGCCCTTCGCCACTCGCCCCGTCCCCCGTCGCCCTCTGCCCCTCTCTTATTGTAAATGTGACCACTGACTTGTGTTGAGGTTAGGGATTCATTTAACTTTTAACCTTTAAGTCTTTAACTTAGTTACTTAGGGTTATTATTTTACTTATTGTATTTTTTAAGTTTATAATTTTGTTTGATTGGAAACCTAATAATGAAGTTATGAAACTAGCTTAGATGTGATTCTGTGAAATTGGTGAGTGGTGACTTGCTTTGTTGGTTAGGGTTAGGGTTATTTACTTTACTTATTGATGACTTAGGTTAGGGTTATTTACTTTACTTATTTTATGTTTATAATTCTTGTTTTATTAATTTATAATCTAGATGAAGCTACCTCCATTACTCCATACTTAGGTTTTCTTTTAAGCTTTAAAAGTTTGAAGATGTAATACTGTATGTATCATGTATGCCTAATTGCCTAATGCCTACTTAGGTTTTCTGTAAAACATTACAATGGGACTTGGGACTGTTTCTGGGGCTGTTTCGTTTTGCAATTTCTAAGTAAAATCCATGAAATGAGTCTGGTTACTCACTTCAGTTTGCAGACATTGATGCGTGTCAAACAGTCAAAGCTTCTGCTACCATTTGTTAATTGTTGGGTGAATGGGTGGTTGGCCTGAAGAAGTAAAGATGTCTATAAGAGTATAAGACTAATAGACCATAAACCTCTTCTTCCTTCCATAAAAAAAACAACCATTTCTTGCTAGGTTGGTGGCCCAAATTCCTGATTTCCTGTTCACTATTTGTATCCTTTAAAGACTTCAAAATGTGAATAGAATTTCCATTCCTTTCCATTTGCTCAAGCCTTAAATTTTGCATTTTTAGGGGTGTTTAGAAGCTTTTTTAGGAGCTGTTTTGAAGCGGGTTAGCATAGGACAAAGGCTTAAGATTGATGCTTATGTTTTCTTCTCCTTTATCAATTTGTCCAGGTTGCTTAATCGTTCAACTTTCTTGGCAATTTTACAACACGAACCACAAATGGTGATTTATTTTATATTTTGTTACACGGGGTTTTGGTTTATGTCCCCCCGTTGCATCATTTTTGTTATATTTAAAATAAATCGGCGTGGGGATGAGCCCCCTAGATTAACTAGGTTCCAAACCTATTCAAATAGTTTATTTTGATTTTTATTTACACATATAAGGGGCATTTTTTTGACTTTCCGCCATGGGCATCCAAAATCTCAGGACCGGCCCTGTCAAACACCTCCTTTTTAGCTAGAGATGGCCGTGTGTCAATTGTAACAACCCATCCCAAGTAGATACAGAAGTAGATTTTTGAGCTGACTGTGCTCCTCATAAGCTCAAAGTGGTGGGTTACCAACAACTTCCACCATGGTTTTAAGTTGAATATGAAGTTATTGGGCTAGTCTGTTGCTTTGGGCTTAGGGCATTACATCACTATATATTTTTATCTTGTCTAAAGTTGAAAATAATTTTCTTTCAGTATTGATGCTTGATATTCGCCCGTATGTTGATAAAAAGCTGGCCAAATTAATATTCTTTTTTCTCCCATGCCTTACTTCTGTTCCATCAGCCATTGATTGCGATTTGGTTTTCATTTCCTTGACTTAACTGAACAATACATGAACATGGCAAATGTCTGTACCTTTATTGTTTGCTGTTTTAATTCAGGCTGAATCAAAGTTGCATATCCTAGGTGTTCGACTAAATGTTTCACCTGAAGGTCCAAGGTCCATAGTTAAAATACTATTTAGTTCCGATAAAGCATTATTCTTATCTCAAGCCAATGCAATAATATATTAGATGTCACTTCCTAACAAGACTTTAATACAAATATTATTTTAGTCCAAATGAAAATCTTGATAACTGTTCTATATTATAATCTTTTAAATATTTAGATATTTTGGAGTTTCATTAGCTCTGTTCTAAATTTGAGATGTACAGGGTTCTAAAATTATAATCATAAGCTTTTTCTTTTTTCGGTCTGTCTGCCTGCGGAAGTCTTATTTATTTCGCCCACATACATTAGAAACAGGCAAACAGTGTAATGTTGATTGTTTTCTCCCATTATGAGGTTGCTTGATTTCATTTGACCCTGAAAATACAAAAAAATTTAAAGAAGCACAAGCTTGGTCCATGTTCAGGATAATCGAGTCTAGTTTACAAGTGAATGGACTTTATGTATGCATACTCTTCTTGCAATAGCCAGTGTATCAGCTATACATCATATCTCCGGCATGATAATGTCAGTGCCGTGCAATTGATAATAGGTTAAATGAATGGCATAGCATGCCTTTGTAAGCTACTATTCACTTGAGGACATGATTTGTTTGTGACTACACTCATTTGATTGATCATTGACTCTTTTTTGTGGGGATTTTAGTTTCATTTATCTTTGCATATTGCTTCACTCGTCACTTTTTTTGACATTTATTATAATAAATTTTTTTGTTCATTTATTTTTGGTTTCAGGGCAACCCCAAGTATGACACAAGTGTCAACAATAAATGCATAAACTCATGGATAGTGCATGTAAATGGTGTACATTGAGCTATCATGCTATCGACAAGTCAATATCGCATTGGTTGTTGTACTTGTTGCACTACCAGATTTTTATGTACCTTAAGTGGTCCTATTGTTGAATCAGTCGTTCTTAGACACTGGTTCAAAAACTGGCAAGAACAAAGAAAGTATAAGCTGACAGCAAGCACTTTTGCACAGGCTATTGGCTTTTGGCCTGGCCGAAGAGTTCAGCTCTGGCTAGAGAAGATTGGTGCTGTTGAACCTTTCACCGGAAACCTGGCAACTTGTTGGAATAACATCAAAGAAGAGGAGGCACTTGAAAGATATAAGCTGATAACTGGAAATTCTGTTATATTACCTGAATTCCAGGTTAGTGGTAAATTGAATCCCGCAGACAATTGGTTTGCAGCTTCTCCTGATGGGGTAGTTGACAAGATTATTTACGGTTTGCCGTACCGAGGAGTGCTAGAAATAAAATGCCCATTTTATAAGGGTGATATGAGAAAGGGTTATCCATGGTCTCAAGTTCCGTACAATTTCATTCCACAAGCCCAAGGATTGATGGAAATCTTGGATCGAGATTGGATGGATTTTTATGTGTGGACTCCCAAAGGGAGCAGTTTAATTAGGATAGACAGGGATGTAGAGTATTGGAAGGTCTTAAAGATAGCATTATCAGATTTTTGGTGGGATCACGTTCAGCCTGCAAGGGAGATTTACAGTAATTACGTGGTTAGAGATCCCTTAATTGAGTTAAAGAGCCTATGTCCAGCACCTAAGCATGAGCTATGTAGTTATATCATCAAAGAAAGCAAACGTGTTGTTGGTAACTCTAGATTGTTGATGCGTGAAATCAATGGAAAATTGATTGATTGATTGATTGGCCGTTACCAGGGAATCCTTGTAAGTTTCTTTTCTCTCCTTATTGATGTGCCTAAACTTAGTGGGTAGTCCCCCTCTACCTGGTGTCGAGGTCGAAGCGTCATTGCAAGATGACCACCTCACATGTATCATATCTAGGAAGGAATACATGATCATTTAGATCTTCAGATTTCTAATATATAATTCTTTAATTGGTTGAGTTTGCTGGTTCATTAGTATGCTCCTATAGTATTATACAAGTAATCACTAGAACCTTTTTTCCTTCAGGGATTTTTACTTATTGTATTTTCTCTGGGAAGAAAGAACTGCACACCCCTTACTCATCAGTCATCATATTTGATTTGGAATAGAAATTTTCCTGCATTGCCTTCCCCTGCGTTACAGGGTAAAGTGTTTTTTTACGACGATCTTTCTATGTATCATTTTCCTTTGAAATTAGAAGTGAATGCTTGTTGCATGAGCATGATGATCATGTCTTTCCCAGGTGTCTTTCCTTCTCTCCACAGGTTTGGCTGCTTGAGAAAAAGATTTTGAGAAAGATCATTGGAAAGCCTATTGAATGAAATATTACTTGTATCGGCTAAGGGGCTGTATGTTTGGCTCTGGATGAACATCTGAATAGATCAGACATCAGAGTTGCTTTTTGAACTTCTAAAATCATCTGAATCATTCCAAGATCCTCTAAATTGCTCAATTTCTAGGTTAAAGCCATATGATTCAGAACATGCCGTACTCCAGAATTTCCCCTGCTGTTACACATGGCTATTTAGAACAAGCGGTATCATTCTGTCTCTCGTCTCTCCTATCAACGGGATCTGCAGGTATATCTAAACCTTTGAATCTTGATTGTGGAGTTTCTTGATTGTGTTATGGTGTTTGTTGATGGATCTTGGTTCCTTCCCATCATGTTTTACTTCTTTCTCTGCCTTGTTTTACTTGTTCACGGTAGTGAGCAACTACATGAGGATTTGATTGTTCTTGTCTTCTGACTCACGCCTATCTGTGTTATTTAGCAGCAATTGTGTTGCTGAAATTCCTGAATTCAATTTGCTTTTTCTGCATAGTATAGTGTAGAGTGTAGGTCTCTTGAGTAAGATGTTAATATAGTAGGATACTGGTCTGTTTGAATTCTTCCATTTCACTACTGGTTTGTTCTGCTTGTTTTTTTTTTTTGTGAACACACCAGGTATTTGAAATTTTTTTTCTAATGGAGGAAGTTAAACTAGAAACTTTTGTGGTTTTTGGTGTTTGCCCCTGTTGGTACCATAAAGATCCCAGATTCAATAGCAAATCAAGAAGAATTATTGAAGAACACAGGCCTGTTTATTATTGAAAACAGAAAACAGCTTACAAAGCAAATCACTCTTAGACGACTCTCATATGAAAAACATGAAATCTAAGACCCAAGACAGCTATTTATAGGTGCCAATTACATTGCAAGTACAAACCCCAAAGCCCAATTACAAGATAAAGAATATTACAATACAAATCACCGACTTTATAAAACTTTCAATTTCTTGGGGCTAATCTAGACCCAACAATCTCCCCCTAAATTTTTATAAAGGAAACATCTTCTGAAGCCTTCAAATCATCTCCTCATGCTTTCTTTGGAAAACTTTAGTGTTGCTCGTTTTTTGAAGAATACTTCAAGCTCCCATAAATTCATAGGACTCAACCACTCTCTGTCTCTTGTTCTCTCCTTCATGGTGATCGGGATCATCCTGATCATCATGTCTTCTTTTGAGAGAAGTGGCCTGAGCTTTGCAAGAAGTCTCCAAGATGGATACTCTTTCAAATAATTCGATTAAGGATTCTTGAATTATCTGGGTGGAAGAGGCAATGGTTGAGTCAAGCTTTGATAGGCTAGAAACAACATTGTTTTGGAAAGAATGAAACTTTGAGGCACTGACAGGTTGGGATTCTTCCACTGAACGTCGTAACATTGCAAGCATATCCGCATCCGATGAGTCCATGATAGTTTGTGAAAGTAACTTAGCATATAACATCGATTTAAGCTCATCCACTGATAATTCCATTTCTTGAAAAGGTTGAGGTGGTGGTGTGGTGGCAAAATTGGATCTTCTTCAACGACCTTCTGCTTTCCCTTTAGCAACGATTTGATTCCCCTTATTTCCTTCATGAATGAATTTTGAACATCCTTTAGGGCTTCGTCCAAGTATTCTATTGACACCAAGTCTGGTAAAGTAACACATGGACCACTTAGGTTACCATGTAACTACAGTTGAATACATCATTGTGCCTACGTTCAACACTGGAATATTGTTAACGTTGATAGGACTTCCGACCTTTCCTTGTAGAATGTCACTTAGTGACTCTACTCTGGTCATTTCGGCTAATTCACTAAAAACTGCAGGTTGAGCAACAAATGCTCCAAAAAATTGTATAGAAAAGGATGTTGAGGGCTCAAGACTCGAAGTGCATACAAATGAAGTCTTAGACTGGGGCAGATGTCTACTAGTTTCAATATTCAAATCCTCTGAGTGAGGACTGAATAGATTTTGTGCAAATTCCCTGTGAGAAGTTGAAACAGACATCTGTTGAGAGATGTCTGAGTGGCATGGGAGGATGTGCAATTGCATAGTTGGGTGCACTATGGCTTCTTCAATACTAGAACTCCATACACGAGAACTAATAGCAGATGTGGCTACCCGTCTTCTCCTAAAAGTTTGGAGAGGGATCTGATTATTTTGTACCCCTGTCACATGCTCCCTATGTTCTTGTACTTCACTGCCACACAACCTCTCAGTATTTTCAACTATATCTTCCTCAAAATTCCTTATATCACCAATAGTGTTTTGAATTTCAGCATCGAAATCAAAATCAGGTACAAAGTTGTCTAAGTCAAAGTCTATCTCTAGATGTAAACCAATGTGACTCGGTATAAGCTCAACATCAACCATGTTGTCATCATCATCATTGAATCGGACTCTTGTTCAGCATCAACACTATTTTCAGAATCAGAGTCTTCAGAAGTAGATTCATCGTTTGAAGCTTCTTGCTTAATCATTGCTTGATCAGAGTCTCCCCCAGCCATTCCCCGCTCATTCACAATATCCCTCCACACACCTTGTTCAGATATCCCATGTACCTGAACATTCTCAGCTAGACCGACCTTCACTGCTCTCGGCTAAACTTTGGATTGCTTTCGGGGAAAGTTCTTCCGACTCTGGCTGGACTGTAGGAGCTATGACTCTCCTATATTCTAGCACACATTGAGCACTCTGATCAGCATATACTAGAAGCTCTTCAAGAATGGACATGATTGAGTCCACATTGTCTACTTCAACATGAGCCTTCAGGAATTGCATCTTATAGTCCGGTCCAAGAGGTCTGTTGATCCTTGAAGGTATTTCTTTGTTGGACCGCATAATTGACCCGATGATGATTTGCAAAAATCTTTGAAATGGAATAAATTTTCTCGATCTTGAAGCAAATTTCTTGGCATGGACTAATTCAGCAATTTTCGTTCCATATGATGACAGTGTAGTCGTAATGTTTGTTGAACATGATGCCATGAAAAAATCTTAGGAATGCAATGCTGCAAGTGTCGACTCCTGCAGTCTTTGAAGTAAGGCATTGGTTCAAGATAGAATATACGATGTGCCAGATGGATGGAAGAAATTTCTGTTTGAACTGCGATGGATTGTCTAGTAAACCGGAGTAACCCAACCGTTTGTATATTTGCGCACAACTCCTTTTCAGTTGCAAAGTCATCAAAGGAATCTTTGCCCGGAAATGCATTTGCAGTTGGCAGATCTAGAATTCTCCTCAATCTTGTAAGTGTAAGGTGGCTCAGAAAGTTATCAACATATCCTTGAAAAATTTGAAGACTTAAATCAAGAGCTTGGAGATGCTAATGGTCATCCTCTGTATATGATTCTTGAAGATCCTGAATTTGGAGTGGTGTATAAGAATCTAGAAGGTGCAAATGATTTTTGAGATTTGCTGAACTGTCAAAGTGCTGTGATGGTACAATTAAAGTGATCAAAAGACGGTTGGATTCTAGAAGGTTGAATGATGATAAAGCTACTGGGTTTGGAAAGCTTAATATGAAAGAAAGATATCTGCTGGTCAAGGCTTTACAAATGTTTGATTAAAAGCTAGTATAGAAATGCGGTGAGAAGATTGGAAGCACATCTTGGATTGAGAAGAACAAGATATACAAGATGCTGAGTTTGAATCTAAAGGGGGAGAATTTAAGTTCTATTTTATGTTGTATTCAAGCCTCATGTTGTAAATACCGTTTGGGTAAAAATAGGTAGCTTGTTTTAGTTTTAGTAGATCTTGGATAGAACTTTGATAGAACTCTTGTAACTTTGTAACCTTTGAAGAAATATCAACTTTAAGCTTTGAAGATTCTCTCTCTACATTTTACATTATGCCATTAATGAATTCTTGCATTCTCGATGTTATATTGATTGTTTGATTAATCTAGGATTATCAATTGGTCATTTATTGTTGGTAGAAAACTGAAATTACAAAGCAATCTCTCTTAATCGACTCTCATAGAACTCTCAATAATCATGAATCTAAAACCCAAAGACACCTAATTTATAGGTGCCACTTACAACATGTAAGCTCAAACCCAAAGCCCTATTACAATATAAAGAGTATTATAATACAAAGCACTGACTTTATAAAACTTTCCATATCTTGGGGCTAATCTATCCCCCCTTTAAAGTTTTATAAAGGAAGCATCTTCTGAAGCCTTTAGATAATCTTCCCTACTTTCTTTGGAAAACTTTAGGTGTTGCTCATCTTCAAAGAATACTTCAAGCTCCCCCTTAGGCGGTTTCTTCAATGAACAGTGTATATTGCGGCCGATATACTCAACTTTCAGAATATCGCTCAACATAAACATTGCTTGAGGCTTGAGCGGTATACTCGAATATCACTTAGTGTAAGAATATTGTTCAACACATAACCTGCATGATGCTTGAGTAACATAGACAAACGGCTTGATATGAGAATGTCGTCCATCAAGGATATCGCCCATCAAGGATATTGCTTGATACTTGGCCGATTTTTAAACTTCAAAGCATAACACAAATATCGCTCAGCACTTGGGCGATACACTCAAATATCGTTCATCACTTGAGCGATGTTCTTCAAATATCGTTCATGTCTTAGGCGGTTTAAAACAATATCGCTCACTTCTTGGGCGGTATCCTCAAATATCGCTCAATTCATCAAAACATTGCCTAAGACCCAAAAAGCGCTCAAAACAGTATCAGATTAGCCAAGTCACCAACATCTTTAATGGGCGATATCTTACCAAATATATCTCATAACAGCCATCATATCTTTATTGGGCGATGTTCTTGATGAATATTCATCGAGAGATGTTCATGAATCTGACAGTTCAACTCAAACAGTTCGACTAAAAATCATCAAAAATCCAAAATTTCTTCAAGTTAAGCCCAAATTCATGATCATAACATGCTCGAAAACACAAATAGGTAAATCTTTAAGCTCGAATTGGATTAAAACATTCAAAATCATAATAAATTTGACCAAATAAGCTCAAGAATGACGATCATGGAAACTGTTCAAACACGAGCACTCTTCCATTGGGAAAACATATTCAAAACTTGAATTTGCTGCAAAATATGATCGTATCGAATAAAATTTGATTTGATTCTGCTCTGATACCAATTGAAAATTCCAGATTGAACAGCAAATCAAGAATTATTGAAGAACACAGGCCTGTTTATTATTATTGGAAACAGAAAGTTTACAAAGCAATTCCACACACTAAACGACTCTCTTTTAACTCTCACAATAATGATTCTAAAAGTCCAAGACACCTATTTATAGGTGCCTATACAAGTAAGCCCAATGCCCAAATACAATGAATATTACAATACAATACATGAAACTGACTTTATAAAACTTTCAATATCTTCGGGCTAATGTAGACCCAACATACCATCAATTTGAAATTTGTGTGTATGATATTGCTTCTCTGTGTTTGAGATTGCATCAAAAGTAAAAGTAATTTAGTCTCTTGGTTGTGCAATTCCGCAAAAAGTATTTCTTTTTCTTGGCTGTATGATTCCATAATTTGGTTGTTTTTCTTGCTCTAAATCGCTACAAGTTTTGGAGAATGTATAATCTTCCTATTCTTGTTTGGTATGATGTTTTTCTATAAAAGTATGAATATTTGTTCTCTCTTGATGATGCATATCTTTATATATATTGTTTATTTTGTGTTTGAGATGACTATTTATAGTGTTTTGCTACTTTATGTGATAGTTAAATCTTATATGCTAATCTAGCAGAAGCCAAAAGGCAGTTGTCATTAGTATCAGCTAGCTGGTTTTGTCTTAAAACAGGCCCATAGATATGATAAATGGAAGATTCACCCCACGTTTATTTTTACTGGAAAACCTTCCTATCATCGACACTTTTTTCATAGACAGGCTAGGAAGGATTTATGCAAGCTAAGAAGAGAGAATTTCATGCCCTCATGCATCACTCCGCTTTCAGGAAAAGCAGAACTAAACAAAACATAAAATCAATTATTCCAACATGTTCTTTTTGGGATTGTAGTTGTATACCAATAAAAATTATCCCGTGTTTTTTTGCATATATGTTGGAATAAGTAGTTAATCAAGAATTATTCTTCTAGTCATATACTGATTGATTTGTTTATTTATTTTGAACCGAAATTTATACTGCACAGCTTTATGGATTCATCTTCAACCTATTCAATATGCGACATATGATGTTGGTTTCAAAGAGGATATCATCCACAACCTTATGATAAGACGGATGTAGAGTCTATGTAAGTGCCAAACGCTATGGTTACGAAATCTTGCCATTATTCAAGCGCCCAATTGCAATTGCATCATCCATTGATGTACTTAGCCTACCGTTTTCATCATTTATTTCCAATCGGAAAGCTATCTTTTTGTGTAGAATTGCATTTGCTTAATTGGAGATTTACCGATGTAATCAACTAGATTGTGGCATGATTCGTGTTAAGCACTGTTTATTTACTAGTCTATTGGGGTCAATTGTGGGGTCAATTTGGAGCTGATTCATATTTTTTGGGTGAGAATGTGCAGACGTTGAACGGAGATTTGGAGAGCGAGAGATGGACGATTCAGAGGAACAGGGGAGGAGGAATATGACGAAGAAAAGAGGCAAAAGAGACCGAAGGGCCAAGTTGTGAAGATGTGCTAGGAAATATGTTAAACTTTTGGTTTTATAAGATGCAATGAATAAAAGAATGAATGATAGCAGTAAACGTGTTTGTTCCTTGCAGGAATGTTGAAACATGATGGATTAAATGATGCATTGAAACCTCTGCATAAAGCCAAAAGGCAAGAGGTGGGGTAGAAGCCTTGCTCGATCTTGTTTCTCACATGTATGTATGGAGCAGGAGCGTTTATTACTATATTCTCTTCATGTAGCATTTTAAGCCTTAAATGTACCTTTTTATGAGCACAATCGTCTTAAACATCCAAAATACGTACACATTTCCTTCTGAAAGTCGAACACGGATTGAGGCTGTATGATGTATGGGTAGCAGAAGCAAAAATAAACGAAACCCCATTTAAAATTTGTGGGAAAGAAGTAATGTGTGTAGAAAAATAAGTTGAATGAAGTGATAAACTCTAATAAACAATCCCAAAAAGCTATTTGTATTATGAGCTTCTATAAACCAGTGGATTTGGGAATTGTTGTAAATGCTTTACGAGTACATTTCATAATTTTTCACTTTCCTCTTCTTTAATGGGTAGAGTGTATTAGCAAATTCTTATTACGTGCACTTTCCGTAATATACTTGGTTAGGTTCAACACTTTGGGGAAAAAAGGTCACCCAGTTGGACAGAGAGGTAGGTTACCAGCAACCTGTTTCCTCTTATTAGTATATATTGGGAAATTTGTAGCGAATTCTCACTCTCTCTCTCTCTCTCTCTCTCACACACATACACACACATATATGTGTGCATATATATATGGGTGAGAATGTACAAATTTCCCGTGGTCAAGGATGGAAAACGGCCCCTAAACAGTGATCGTTTGATAATCTTAATGTAGAAAGAAAGTTTGATTTTGACTTTAGTTAAACCCAATATTCAATGATTTGTGTATATGCATTGAAAACGCCTTCATATTAAAATTGGAACAAATATTTGTTTTACTTCATGTTTTTTAAAGGATTTCAAGAAAATTGTAAAGATCAACTCCTTTGATCAAATTCCAATTTCTTTCATTTCACAATTGAAATGAATAAAATTCAAAAGTTAATAAATTCATTATTTCTTGACATAAGTAAAAAAATTGAATTTCATCCTCTTGCATCCACTCTAACCTGCCCCCACCACGACCCTAATACTACTGTCACTCCCCCACCCCACACTGACCACCATGCCATTGTTGTCATCCCACCCATCCCTACCCACAACTCGCCCCCACCAGCCGACTACCCAACCAAAAACACGTGGTCAAATTCCATCAAAGTTAAATTCCTATGATAGATTGCAATTTCACCAAATTCCATTCTGCAACCAAAAACCCACTTAGTAAAGCACCTTTGGTACTAATTTTCTTGAGTTTATATAATTAAACATAGAATATCAATGGCTTAATTGTTCATCACTATATGATTTACATTTTGCTTAACAAATTGTTTTGGTCTGAAAATTGATGGAGAAATGAGCCCAATAATGTAAGAAAAATCATACAACAATTTTGCATATTTATCTTTTGCATCAAAATGATAGGATTACTATGTTTGTTAATACTGATGCAATAAATCAATCAAAATATAAACCAATATATTCTTGTCCCTTTACAAAACCATACACATAAAACTGATTAACATAAAAGGGCTGTGACAAATAGGTAATGTTGTTGTTCGTTTTAATACGATATGTTACAATTTTATGTAATTTGTATTTGCAAGGTAATTTATTAGTTTTCAACACTTGCAATGCCAAAATAAACACAAGTATAACTTATCCAGTTTACTCTAAATATGCAGTTATCCTTTGACTACAAATCCATCCCTCTACATTCTACAATCCAAAGGTTATTTAGTGAAATGAGCTTGTAATTTTTCATAAACTCAATGACCACCTACCTTTGTTTTGTCTCAATGATGTCATTTGGTTAAATAGCCCTGCAAAATTTCCCAATACATCAACACTGAATAACTCCTTCAAGGAGTTGGTACTTCATGTTTCATAGGTGAGATATCTTATTTAGGTACATAACCTTAAATCCATCACCTTCTTATGCCAATTTTCTTTAACAGGTCAAGAGGTCATGGGCTTAACTAAAATCTCAATGATTCAGTTTTTGAGCAGCAAAAAGAAAAACCAAAGAGAGAAGGGAGGAACATAATATCTTTATATGATATGGCCTCAGATTTTCACCTCACCTTTGCATCAAGGAAGAAGCCAATGAAACATGAAAATCTCCGGGAACTCTTGGACCATCCTTCTCCCAAAACCACAAATAATTTGTTCATGGTAATATAAGTTGGAAAGATGCTCATATTGAGGCTATTCATAGGGCTAAAGACACTAGGACACGGTTCTGTAGGGCAGTTTCGATGGAATACACAACTCATATCAAGGCTATTAACAGGAGTTTTTGGAGACGTTGGGCTAAGATAGCAAACCAGGTTTAGGGACGATAGCAAGCATAGACAGATTGAGGGTTGGCAGACAGGGTAGGAAGTGATGTGTGCTTTTACTTAACTTCTCTATGCTTTTTGCTGCTTCTTATTCGTTTTCTTGCTTTCTATTTACTAGTCTTCATTCTTCTTCCTTTTAACTCTCACTTCCGTACAAGCCAGGAATCTTCATAGAAACAACAGTTCCACCTCTTGGGGTGGAGGACAAGTTTGCATTCATCTACCCCCCCCCCCCCCCCC
>NC_037540.1:21870436-21874570 GCF_001531365.2 Cynara cardunculus var. scolymus | reverse complement strand
AACCCCCCACAAAAAAAAAAAAAGTAAAAAAACCCTACTTTCAAGTGGGATATAATGGATTCATTTGGTTTTTTTTTGATTTAATGGCTGGACTGAGAGGTTTTCTGGTGAAACACACAAGAAATCAGCATCCCCCATATTGAGGCTATTCTCAGGCTAAAGACACAAAGACATAGCTGGTACAAAATCAGCATCTTTACAAGAAGCTCAAGGTGCAGGACTTGCAAGTTCAAAGAAAGCTCATTGATACAAACAAATGCAGCTAACTTTCCATTTAAAGCTCTGCAACAACAATACATGCATCTAATGAAGACAATGCCAAATTGCCAATTGCATTTCCTTCCCAAGTCACACCACACCATCTATGAAACATCTGCTCTACCATTACTTCTGTATCATATAATTGTATATGTGTTCTTTGCGTTTGGTTTAAGTCGGTTTGCTAAACGCAATCCAAGTGGAAGAGCACATGCTCAGAATGAAGACTAACCATATGTTACCCTGAACCTAAAATGGACCAACAAGTGATGATAAAAGATGTAGCTTTGGCATCAATGCAACTGTAACATAATGAAGAATGCATCACATATTTAGAAGAACAAAGTAATAGACTCTTTGGATTGAATGATTTCAAGAATGATACATGGCATCAAAAGAATTTGCTGTCTACATATACAATGAAATGATAAAGGAGTAATGGGTATATCCGTAAGAATCAAACCTCAACCTTCAAGAAACAAGAAATAGAAGACGAAAAACACAGTGCCGACGATCAGAGAAGGCCGAACAGGACGAAGAATCCGAGTAAAATAAGCCAAACGATATGAACCAAGAGAAGCGCTTGACCTGATACCGGTCCACTGCCTCCATTTTCAAAGTCACAAAAACCTAGCTTCGCCACAGGAACACCAGCACAAATCGCCTCGGAACATCCGCACCAATAGGTGACGTTATCGACGCCGCAGACGGGAGCAGGTCTAAAGCACTTGATAGGGCAAGAACCGGGGTTTACCGAGTGAGGGCAGAGAGAAGTGGAGGAGGGTAATACAATGAGATCTGGATTGGATCGGACGGAGGTGGGTAAGGCGGTTACCGCCACGGCGATGGTGAGGAGGAGAAGGAGAAGGATTGGCGATGGTGGTTTCGCGGACATGGTGGCTATCGGCGTGCCTCCGGTGGGGAAAGGAATTGCGATGACAATAACCACAACTACAGGATTGGGAGAATTGAAAAGGTGAAGAACGAGGGAGATGAAGCAAAGAATGATGGTATCTGGTATTCGTGATTAACAAAAATTAGGGTTCGGGGAAGAAGATGAAGAAGGTGTACCAAACCCTGGATTGGTTCAACGGATTGGTATATCTTTAGCCCAGCCTTGCTTTCGTATGTTCCAGAGTCAGTTACACTTTTTTTTTTCTTATGGTTTATTAAATATTTCCATATTTGACATGTCATAGAGAAAAAAACATAAGACAAGGTTCGATAGATAATTCAGTATTGTCGAGTCTGGTCCTGTCCAGTTTTGATGATTTGAGATTTATTTATAGACAATCTGATTATTTTAACAGTTTTGTCCAGTCATATTCTAATTGTATCAAACGTAAGATAGACAATTTAGTACTGTCTTGTTCAATCCTGTCCCATTCAGTCTGCGTACCAAACACTAACTTAATAATTTCTATTTTAGTCTATGTGGTTTAGAAATTGCACTTTTCGTTCTTATGATTTACAACTCATTGTTATTTTCATCCATAAACTTAACTTTTAAGTACAATGAACCAAAACAGTAAAGAATTGTATTCCACAAACATCCGTACAAAAATAAACTTTAAATCACAGGGACGAAAATAACAACGAATTACAAACCATAGATATGAAAATCACATTTATACCAACATAAGGACGAAAATCGCAATTTTTGACAAAACATAAGAACTAAAAAAACTAAAAAAACAATTTATTCTATGTTCTATTTCTTTTTTTTCTTTTAATAAAAGTATTCTTCTATTATTTTATAGAGTTGTGTATAGAAATGAATATTTTATTTGTAGTAGAAGAATAAATTAATATAATGTATTTTTATTACAAAATTAAATTTGTTTAGACAAAATAGATTACAAATTTGAACTTCGTCTGCAAAATTACACGTTGGTTGGTTTATGTTCATCTTTAAACTCATCAAATCTACTGATCATCACATCTGTTGTTCTACAACTGAACAAAAATCAAAGTATGGTTCGGTTGATGTTTTGATTCCCATTTATGTTGTTTTGTCGAGAAAAAGACGTTGATTGATCTTAAGCAATGCTAAATAATGGTATTATTGGACTATACTTCTAGTTACTGAGTGCCATCCACTTTATTGTGGATCATAGTAGCAAGAACATAACCCACTGAATGATACTGTGACCGACATATGTGGTTAATTCCATTAGGGATATGATGAGATAAGAGGAAGTTTTAAGTGTACTTGTAATCTAATTTACAAAGCTACAAAGTATATGTTTCATGATCCATGAGAATTTAACACAACTATAAAGATTGTTAAGCTATATTCCTTACTTAACATGGAGTGCCTCTCAAGTGTTCCTGTTGCACTGATCTGGCCAAAGTATCATAACCTGTTTAAGGAACAACAATCAATTAATTACACACAAAAAATAAGATATTAGTAGTAGTATTTAACCCCTTTCAGGAACAATAATTAGAGGCAAGTGAACATACACAACATGATCAATTTTCTTTGGCATTTCTATTTATATTTTTCCATGTGGAATACATTAGATTTGGTTGATCATGTTCATGTTACTTGTGAAGTTTGGTGACATATTTTTTGCATGTAACACATTAGTTTTGATAAGTTGGTTTGGCTAGAATGAGTGGAAAGCGCTATAAACGTATACAAAATGTTCTAAATGTCAATAGTTTCTTGATATAATGAACGCTGCCAAACAAGTTTTGAATGTGTGCAGGTGGGATTTAGGTGTGATGGCATAATTGGTAGAGGGTATTGGAGTTGGTTTGTTGCTTCCTCAATGATGCTGGAATGTTTTAAGGCTGATTTTGTTAAGGAGTTTTTGATTTTTGGGTTTATCACACTGAGTACACTAGGTGCTATGTCAAGGTTCAAGTTGATATTGTTGTTGGTGCTTGGTTGATGATATTGAATCTTAAGATGAATCTATACAAAAATGAGAAAAAGTAGATTTTTTTATTACGTTCATAGAATATCTCATGTTTTGAACAAGTAATATTGTATTTGTAATTTATATTTGCAAGATGATTTATTAATTCAAAAGCTTATCAAGCAGTCATATTTTTAAGCACTATATTATACAGAGAGTTAAAATTGTAATATATTGTTATTCAATATTCATTCAAAATACTTACCAAACAATCATTTTCTCTTTCCACACTAATTCGTACAGAGCCTCTTAATCATCCACACTACCTAATCATTCTGCAACAAATCATTCAACATCTAACAAATAACCCCCTAGCCTTTTAGACATGCTTAGTAAAATGTCTCTAAAACCTTTTTTTTCCTTAAAATTCTAACCTTTAGAGAAACTTAGTTGCTTCAATTTTTAGATAAACTTTTTTCCGGAAAAGCTTCTCTTAGGGTTTTAGAGACATTTCTGGTAACATTTGATTTATCTTAAAAATTCTCTAAAGAATGTCCTACCTTTATATTTGCTTTTCACTTCTATCAACCAATTCTTTCTCTAAAGGTTATTGCTCGTCGGTTTATTCAACCTTAGATTCCAACACAAAAATAGAACTCGGCGCAAGTATACACCTCGAACTACTGTCGTCTCGTAACAAGTAATAATVGTAAAAAGTACCAGATTTATCGTTCCCACAGAGATAGCTTGTAAAGTTGATTCAAAAAGTCCCGTTTATAAAAACTAATTTCAGAAGGCGAAACGAGAGATTTGATTTATCTAAAATGGGGAGATTTAATTATTAACTAAGAAAATATCAATCTTAAAAAGAAGCACAGGGTGCAACAGTTGATTAAGACTTTAAACAAATGATTCAGTAAAAAGGTGACATAGCATTCCTGTCATAATTATTTAAAATCAATAAATGATTTTATATTACTATGACAGTATCAACTATCGGGTCAGACGG
>NC_037540.1:21867129-21870336 GCF_001531365.2 Cynara cardunculus var. scolymus | reverse complement strand
GAAGATATCATGAGATCATGTTACATTAAGTAAATAATTAACATAACAACCACTAAGGCATAATGTTCCAGCCACTAAGGCATAATGTTCCAGCCACTAAGGCATAATGTTCCAGCCACTAAGGCATAATATCCAGCCACTAAGGCATATTAGAAAAGTATATATATACACATATGCACGCATAGTATACAAAATGTTCTTGAATGAACTCACATTGCTACTCAATACTCCAAGCTATGAGCAATTTCCAAAATGGTAGAAATGAACCACCACAAGCTTTTAATACCTTCAATTATAACCCTGGAATATACATTTCAGGTATCATAAGCAATTACTCAAGCAATCCCAAAATATACCCTTTTTAACTTGATAATTCTACTTTTAATTTCTTTGTACAGCAGCAGGTTCATACCCATATTTTCCTATTTTAAACTTAGAATTATCCATGATCAATTCCTTATAATTCAATTCCAAACTTCATAATAACATTAACTTACAAAAATTAACCACTAATCATAAACATGCAAACCCTAATATCCTTAATTAACACTAATTACAAAGATTAAACTTAGCATTAGAAGCATACCTTCAAAAATCTTCACATAAACATCAAGAATTCATCTATTTGAGCTTTGATTCTTCAAGAATTGAATACCTTCAGCCTTAAGTGTATGAAATCACACCTTGAGTGTGTGGGAGAGTTTTAGAAGTGATTTGGGGGGAAAAATCTAATTTTCGTCCATTTAATCACTTAAACCCGAGTTGGGCCAAATTTGGCCCGGTTGAGGCCCATTTGACTACCAAACACTAAAAAAATCATAACTTTTTGCACGGACCTCCGTTTTCGATGAGGTTTTTGGCCTATGTGATCGTAATAAGATAATCTATAACTTTCAATAAAAAAAATTCAGAAAAGATCTTCCAATAAAAGCAGTTTTATGTATGTTACACTTTCTGTTACCTCCGCTGCGTCAACGGTCCATGAAAATGTAGCCGGATTCATGGCTATGACAAATTCTTGGATTGATGGTTTCAATCCCCAAATATACCTTTCCACTTTTCTAGATTCTGAGGAAATATAATGTTCTGCAAATCTTGAATATTCGATGAATTTCTCTATATATTCCCTTACAATTCTGTTTTCTTGTTCCAATTTTAGAAAGTCTTCTTTTATTTGTCTAACGGCAGCTTTTGGGCAAAACTGCTCCTTGAATCTGTTGACAAACTCTAGCCATGTCATAGTTTGCAAAATATCTGTTTTGGCTAAGGATTCTGCTTCCCACCAAAATAACGCATTTGATTTTAACACCGAGACTGCAAATCTGACTTTATCTGTTTCTGCACATCGGATGGTATTGAATACAAACTTCATCTCCTTGATCCAACAGATAGCTTTAATTGGATCTCTTTCTCCCGAGAAGGTTGGTGGTTTACAAGTTAGGAACATCTTTATATCTCCTTTCCTGTTATTGAGAATTGGAATTAATGGAGTAACTTCAGTGCTGCCTGTCTCTATTCTGGCAGGATTCCTCAAAATAGAAGTCAAGGTTTCCCTTAGTTTTCCCAATTCTTCAGCTAATATGTCTCTTGTTACATATTCTGGGTGAGACATCCGTTCTTGATTCATATTTTCAGAGTTTGATTCTGCTTGATTCATATTGATTTCTGGCTGACTTATTCTGCCTCTGGTCTACCCCTACCTCTGCCTTTACCTCTACCTCTGCCTCTGCTTCTGCCCTCAGAGGTGTCAATAGGAGCAACAGGGGATTCTTCTTCATTGGGGCGAGTGATCTTTTCTGACCTTCTTGATCTACTAGCCATCTGTAGATAACAAAGTTAAAACACACATTTTTCACATTCCCAAATATAATAAAGTGTCCAAGTTCAGTTATGTACCTGTAGATTCAAAATTACATTGGCCAGRTGTAATCCAAAAATACCTTACACACTGATTTCTTAACTTATTATATTTATTCCAAAGGTGYTAACTATGTCTGGGACCCTAATATGCAATGAAATAGTTTAAGTCTAGGTATCATGCATGTGAATACCTAAATCCCTTAAAATTAGGCTCTAATACCATCTCTTGTAACACCCCCAATCCTTACATTGCAGATAACACATATTTCATATATAAAATACATGTTTTCCCCCACATAGGTCCTTGATACAAGAGTCTATAATGTAAAATACACAACCCAAAAATTTCAAAAGTACATGCTCTTATATCCTAGCATCCATGCTTCCAAAACAGCTAAGCACATAGGGAAGTAATTCACATAATGTTCTTTCCCTTATTATCTTTACCTGCACACATAATTTTGAAAACACGAAATGAGGGTTAGACATGAATGTCTAGTGAGGTTCCCTTTTAGGTAATGCAGGGTGAAGATCACCAAAACTTTTATTTCAAATCATTCATCTTATGAAACAAAACTAAAAACATACTGCTTCGGTCTATCGGGCCTCTGGTTCCAAACCATACTTGGAATATATTTCAACATCCAGGACCAGAGCCCCTCTGGTCTTTCTTCCAACCAAAACGTTTATTTCAAATCATTCATCTTATGAAACAAAACTAAAAACATATTGCTTCGGTCCATCAGGCCTCTGGTTCCAAACCACATTTGGAATATATTTCAACATCCAGGACCAGAGCCCCTCTGGTCTTTCTTCCAGAGCTTCTGGTTCCTCGACCAGAGCCTCTGGTTGCACTAACCAGAGCTTCTGGTTCAACGTGCAAGCCAACCAGAGCCTCTCTGGTCTGTTTTTCATAAAAAGATTCTAAGTATAAAATTATTTTCTTAAAATATCTAAAAATATGATTTTGACATGAAATCTCTTATCAATAGATACAAAACCTCTGATCCAATTAATACATTTAGTAAAAACTTGCTCATCCTCCAAATCAATAACCAGAATCCTCTGGTCCAATAATGAGGACCAACCAGAGCCCCTCTAGTTCCTTACAAGAAACAACCAAAGCCCCTCTGATTCCTCATAAAAATGATCATTCTGTTCCAAAACACTTTTAACCAATACCAATGGCCATAGGCCAAGTTTTCTCCTTCTCAATAACATCAATACTATTATTTCTAATAAGAACAATRTCTTTGAGTTCTCAAATCACAAAGAAGTAAGGACTCAAATCTATTGTAATCTTAAAAAACATAATAGTAAGAGCTATAATATTCACACACAATTGCC
>NC_037540.1:21845298-21866649 GCF_001531365.2 Cynara cardunculus var. scolymus | reverse complement strand
AAAGATTCCTTCAAGAACACTTCTCACCGCCACAACACTCTTTTTCTCTTTCAACAGATTTTTTTCTTCAAAATGAAATGATAAGATAGAATCTTATYTTTTTATTTCTTTAAATACTCCGACCATGGCGGTGAAGATTATTAAAAACTCATAGGCGGTGAAAGCTTTAACCAATAGAAATAATATTGGGTGGTGGGTTTTTCATTATAAAATTCATGATTTCTTAACCATGAAGATATAACTTTTTAAATAATAGAATAATGTTTCCACCCGAATGTCTGATCATAAAATGCACCACCTCATGTATGTTTCACACCACATGCATCTATGTATAAATTATATACATATCATGCCATCTTTTCACATATACGCATGCACAATATCGTGTTCACATTTCACATATATAGTTCATACATTTCTACTTAGATATGCATATTTCATGTAATCCATATAATAAACATGTATAAATTACCTCAACCCAGGTTTTCTCAAACCTGGTTATAACATAAACCTGAACCACCCCAAAATAAGCCAACCCAAGAAACCATCCTATCACCAACCGATACACAACCCATAACCCAAACTCAACCCCCAACCGAACCAATTACGGTGCATGCGGACATTCCCTCTTCATCAAGGCACCCTCTGCAGAGGCTAGTCGACGAGATCATCCAGAATATGGAATGGCTAAGGAGACGTCCGGAGATGCCACCAAGGGAATCAATTATGATGGAGAATATCCATCAGTACCTAAACCACGATCGCGATGAAAGTTTGTCTCTCAATCCTCCAGTTCTATCGCTAGAATCTATGGACCTCCTACACCATAGGTTTGTCAGACAGACTACCCAACCACCACAAGCTGTCTTCTTAAACGATGGGATAAGGATGGTAATGGACATAAAGATGAGGACCTTTGCCAATAGAGCTATAAGATATATCGAGTACACAGTGGAGAGAGCCCATGGTCAGGTCAGCGTCTTCAACGACAATGACTTGATCAATCTCAATCCCTATGACTTGATCGACCTTTATGCATTCACAGCTCAGCGACAGGATCAAGGAATAAGATTTAGGATGGAAAACAGAGCAATTGTGAAGACAATGGAGACCTTGGTGAACCATCAAGCCAAGAGTGATTTTCAGATTGCTCTTCAATTAGGCATCAAAAGACTCTCCTGCACTCCACCTAATGAAGACTTTCCTGGCCTGCAGGAGAAGAGATCTGCTTCTATCTTGACTCAACCCGAGCTTGGACTTGTCTTCAAGAATGAGTTTGGGGTAAAGAAGTTTTTCAGACTAACTGAAGCATTCAAGTATTCAACCGACACACTTGAGTGGTTTCAGAAAGTCATCAGAGAGAGACTGGGTAGAACTCATGTGCCAAGAGAAGATGGGAGACAACTCATTCATGAGATATCAACAGTCATCAGCTATCAAAGACTGCTACTACACTTCTGGAAAATATCTCAAGGTAGATCATGAATAGAGCTTTAAATTTTTTGCCTTAAACTGAAATGTATTTGCTTCCAGTACTGTAAGAATTCATCATCCAATGAAAATTTGGAATTTGATGCTTTTCTTTAGATTAGTCTCTGTTCTTCAATATTGTTTATAGATTAGTTTATGTTTGTTCTTTCATTACTTAGGAGGAGATTGTTAGACCCCATAATTTATAAGTGTAAAAGTAATGAAGAACAATAAGTGATGAAGAACCAGAAGACCGATGAAGACGTTAAAGAAGAATTGACCAAGTCTGAAGAACAACCAGAGGGTCGATGAACAACCAGAAATGCGATGAAAAGAGCATCTTCATCACCCCTCTGGTCAACAACACTTAGAGTTTTCTTCAGAAATTCAACCAGAGGCATACGATGAAGATATGAAGATAAGGTTGAATCATCATCCCATGAAAGACAATTGGAGATAACAAATCGACAGCTGCATTTCAAGTTTATCTTAATGTATAGCTTATCCATAGTTTAGATAAACTTTATCTGTTAGTGGAAGATTAGCTAAATAGTCTCAATAGATAGTTATCTTCAAATTAGCCTTCTAGTATAAATAGGTGATTAGGCTTATTGTAATCAATGTCGCTTTTATGTTTTATATATTGAATAAAGTGAAATTATTAGCACTCAAGATTATTCTTTGAATGTTCATACATTGTTCTTGAGTGTTCATCATTTTTTTCATTAAAACACTATAATTTGGTTATTCTTAACTCGATTATTAGTGTTATTGAGAGATCTGGGATCAACACCTACGCTCTCACCCATGAACCTTTCATGGTGGAAGCTCTTCAACAATTATGGATGACCGCTGAAGTAGTGCAGGACACGAACAAGCACGATCAACAGGTGGAGAAAATCTCCTTCACCTTCAACCGTATGACCCTCAGCTTCGGTGTGACGACGCTAAGGCATGCTCTTCGATTTCCAAATGGTCCTTTCATCATCGATCCTTCAACTGAAATCATCATCGCCTGCCTCGATGATATTGGCTATGCCTGGCCAATGAAAAAAGACTCCAGCGAACTCCTCAAGTCATTGTCGAAGATCGAGAAGAATCGCATGTCAGCAGTGTGGCAGTACCTCTTCCCCCACTTCATCCAGTGCATGGGAGGAAAGAGTGGAGGTCAAGATCAAGTTTCAAGGGTTGCTCTCAACATCGGTGTGTCTGTCATCCACCGACGCCCTATCAACTATGCAAGTGTGATCTTTGAGGACCTGGTGCTGAAGCGAAATAAGCGCCAGAGGGAGAAGGTTGTACCATACACCAGATTCCTCTCTACGGTGTTCGCCAAAATCTTCAGCGACAAATACTCCAAGGAAAGTAACCTTCCTATATGCAAGCTTGGATCCAGGATTCTGGATCATAAGCTGAGGGATGTAGACATTGCACTCTCTGCTGTAGTGCAACCTGTCTCTTCAATTCCTTCTTCTTCTTCTTCTTCTTCAACTTCTAAGGTGGTTAAGACTAGGGAAAACCCCCCGAAGTCTATCCTAACCACCACCACCCTCTCTACTAAACGTCCATCCTCTCAACCCACTCTTGGTTTTCCATCGAGGGCCAAGAAAGCCAAAAAGGGGACACCCACGTCTCTGGTTGTGACCTCTCAAAAGGTCTCAACTATTGAAACTCGCCTTACCCCCGAGGCACTTTTAGCTACCCTTTCCATCTCTTCAGTGATATTCTGAAATCACCGTCGAACTTGTGGCTCTTATCCCAACCGCCTTGGTGACCCAAATCACTGGGTGAGAATATTAGCATCGCCACTGCTGAACACTTACGTCCAACCGTCTCAGTCATTTTCTCCTCTCCTCCATCATTGGTCTCAACATGCGTTTATGACTCATCAGCAAATGTCCTTCCTGATGATGAAACACACACCACTGGACCTGAGATTGCTCCTCTCGAGGCATCTCAGCAAACAGTCGCCTATCCTTTCGAAGGCCACTTGGAGCAAACCAGCGTTAATCCTTCAGATAGCGTTGAAGAACCCTCAGGTACTCTACCTTCCTACCCTTTCATTTCCACTAACCCCGAGCTCTCTTATGCTCATACTTGCTCCTTTTCAGGTCCTTTTGAAGAGACGCCAGCCATGAACGACGAATACAACATGGCTGACGACGTCAAGCTACTCCTCCCTACCGTAGAGACTGTCCTCATCAAAATGGACGAAGTCCATAAGAACATGCCTCTTATGGACGAAGTATCTACTTACCTCTCAGCTGTCTGGGCTAAAGTGAAAGAGGTCAAGGACCAGCTCTCGTCAATGCAAGTGGTTATGCAAGCCAACATTGAGGCCATCAATGCTTTAACAAGTAAGGACGATGAAGAGAATTCTCATCTTGCCAAGCACGGAGAGCTGATGCAGCAGATATTGGCTACTCTCCAACAGCCAATCCCAGCACCTGAACCATCGTTCAATGCTAACGACCGGGAACAGCTGGATTAGATGCGCGAGGCTACTATTCATCTAGTCCGTGCTATGACAAAGCTTGAAGAGATGATGGCGCTTCAGATACCACTATCGATCATTTCTTTGGCTATTGCTCCAAAGCCATTGCCAAAGAGGAAGAGACAAAGTCTGGAGCTGCTCCTTCAAATGCTGTTGCTGCTGCTGAACCTGTTGTTCCAGCGACTCATGTTGAAGATGAAGCTCATCTTGAAGCTGAAGCTGAGGTTGTTGATGAAAACCCAACTTCTTGTGAAGCTCCTAAAGCTGAGGATGTTGATGTCATCCAAGTTGGCGCTGAAGCTCGTGATGATGACCTTCCAATCACCATTGTAACTAGTGTTGGTGATATGAAAGATGATGATGAAGATGAAGACGGTGAATCTCCCTACCTTCCTAACGCTGGTGAAGATCTGGGTGACGACGACGATGACGACTTCACCATCCAGTACCAAAGACATGTCGGTGCCATAAATGCGTCGCTCTCAGGATTCTGCATCCTTGGGGGAACAAGGGGAGAAAGAGAAGGAGACTTAAGAAAAGAACCAGAACACCAAGTCAAAAGACAAGGGTGTTGCTAAAGAAGGAAAGTTAAAGGTACTCTTCCAACCTTTAGAACCCTTAACTAATGAGTCCTCCAGTTTCACCACTATCACCTCCCTTTATCAACTCTCCATCCCTTCCACTACCTACGGTCGGCTAGAGGAATGGGTGCCTGAAAATCCAACCTCCAGTGCTCCCACCGACCAGCAGATGTCTCAGCTGAAAGAGTCGCTCGACCAAACTAGAGTAAAAATCCCTCTTCGTACCTCTAGTTGTGGGGAGTTTGACTTCTTGTATGAAGCTGAAAGACTCGAGGCACTCAAGGCTGAGGAAGAACTTAGAATTCAACGACAATAGACTGAGGATAACTTAAAGTTGGCCAAGTCTCTTACTGCTAAAGTTTTTTCAAGGAAGAAGTCCAAAAAGATTGTGAATGTTGTCCAGGCCCAGGCTAAGCTTCTTTCTATTGCAGAAGCTAAACGCGAGAAAACACTAAAGTTGGTCGAGCAAAACAGAAAATGTAGCGAAGAATGTCTACACAAGAGGATCAATCCTCACCTAATTTCAAACACGAGAAAACACTGAAGTTGGCCGAGCGCGACAGAAAATGGAGCGAAGAATGTCTACACAAGAGGATCAGTTCTCACCCAATTTCAAACGTCACCATCAGCGGACAGACGAAAGACGATGGAGTTCTGGTCTCGATGCTCATCACCAAGGACAACCTTGAAGTTATCATGGAGTACCCTTCCTACCTTGGTGAGTATGGCTACAGTGAATGGCTGGAGATCTGCCAAGCCATTCAGCGCTCAAAGTCAAGACATAAGTCGATTATCGAAGACATCATCAGTGATCTGATCAAGAAGATGTCAAGATATGCCACGGTACCTAAAAAAGCCTACTCTAAAGAAAGGTGAAAGAAGAAGACCTTCAAGTCCTAATGACGGACCAACCCTGAGGAATGAACATGAAACAAAGTTCTCCTTGGACGAAGTCTTGAAGGCTTCAAAGAAGCCATACATTTCTATGCTGAACTCGTCCTTGCCAGCGAAGGGTCCTTACATACCCAATACTATGCACATAAAGCCTGAGTTAGGATTTATCTTCCTTGACTATGAAGGCAAAGTCAGCTTTCAAAGAATGTCTGAGTTACATTTATGTCCAATGGAACAAAAGTTGGTATTCATATAAGGTTGTGATTGAGAGAAATGGTCTAGGAGTCACTAAACTATCCCAGTATATCCCACTCGGTGGTGGAGTCGGGGTGGGGAGGGGGTCGGGTGAAGGCCCTCAACTTTCGAAAAAAGTGTGAGAATAAAAAGATAGACTCTGGGTCACAAGCAATATTCTCAATGTTGCATTGCAAGACCTTCATGTATAAGGAGTTGTATTTGGAACAATGGTCACAACTAGGCATGTGGAGTGAGCCCTTGTACCATTCGAAGAGGAGATGTTCAAAGAGATGCATGGTGTTGCCTTCTTTAGATTTTTTGAATGATTTTGATTGCTTAACTTTTATCGTCATACAAAACATTGCACAAAAATTGAGCATGCAGAAGTTTGTGACTATTATTTTGGTTCTCATTAACCAAAATTAAAAAAAAAACCAACCCAATATATAGTTGTATGTCGGCCTTCTTTCTGCCTAGACCAATATATCTATTGATCATATCTCTCATTGATTTGATGATAATCCCTTTTACCTATTACGAAGTATTATGTTATCGTATTTTAGTTCCAGCGATCACACTGAGTCGATTCAGTAATCGCTTAAACATGTATTATAAATCCTACAGTGACAGCGATACTTCAAGAAGACAAAACTCACACCAAAGAACCTTCAGTGAAAGTCGAAGACTGAAACTGAAGATTAGAGACTTGCATGTTTGTGATCTGAAGCGGCATTCAGTGATTACAACCTGGTCAACATATGTGTGAAGATTGCCCAAGCCTCAGCGAATGCTGAAGAGACCTTCAGTGTTATTCAAGCATTTAGAAACTTGTTGTGCAAGATTGTTTTTGTCTTGTCCTTCCACACACAGAGGACAACCCCATACCCTTTCTAGAGTATAGTACGGTACGGAGCCGATTAGTTGACTCTATTACCCACCAACTCCATGAAAGGATGTCTGCTCATGAATAGGCTTTTGTACTATTCACTGTAGCAAAGGACAAACTTTTCTTTAAAAGCTTGATGCGTGTTCAAATCCTAATGCATTGCATTAAATGTACATGTAATGCAATGGGTATAAATAGATGAGTGTTCTCTCCATGCAGACCACGAATTCTTACGTGCATACACACAAGAGATCACACACACACATCTAAGAACACTTACGCTTATCTTCAAGCAAGTTAGAATCCCTCTCAAGTATTCTAAAAGTTCTTACCCAAGAAGAAATTATTTCCTTCTTTATATTTCATCAAATCTTCTCTTTGCTAAGAATATTTGTGTGTAAACTTAGATTGTTTTAGATATATTATCTTTACCTTGTCTATTTCCGCATACAATCTTGTAAAAATCTATATTGATCTTTCTTTATCAATATATATTTTTAAATTTGAAAGTTCTCTGTGTTTGTATTAATCCCCTCCCCCCTTCTACAAACTATTTCTATAAAACTCTTGTAGACTCAATCGGGACCAACATGATCTTAATGCAAGGTCTGAATCTTAAAAATGTTAGACCTGAAAGTTGTACGTGTATTCAAATTTCTTTTTATAAAGATTGACATTTATTGTAAAAATCATGCTTGAAAAAATAAATGGTAATAATCTTGACTGGTTAAAAAAAGCAGCTGGTATAAAACTTTTTTTGACTACTACTCTGAAGAAACTCAACTGCTCGAAAAGTCGATTCTTTTGACTGAAAGCCAAGAACTTGGATTACCTGGTTGGGTTGGTGAAAGAAGGGAAACTTAAACCTATAATCGACTCAACAGAAGAGGCTTGGGCCAAGAGCATCATGTTCTTGTATATACATGCATGTTTATTGTAAACTTACCTTTTTAACTATTCTACAACTGTTATTTTATTTTTATTTTTCTAATAGAACTATATAATTAGTGTCTTTTTATGAAAAAGTATTACTTATATTAATTAACTCCTATTTTATTAAAAAAAGTATTGACATGTTTAAATCAAAACATGCATTTAAGTATTTACAATGAATAGCATTATGTTTTATTAAGAAAAACTTTTTGGCAATATTCCCATCATTTGATGCAATGTTAGCATCTGAGAAGACCATTGAAAAGAATTTATCTATTGATAGATCACAAACTTCAACTCTAAAATCATGGTAGTAACCAAGAATAAAATTTTCAATTGACATTTTATTTTTGAATTAAAAAACTTTAATAGCCACTGTAATTTTAGTCATGGTGTCTACGCCAGGTTGCTTGTATCCCGATTAGTCTGAAGAGTCTTGGAAAAATTAGAACTGATGAATATGACGAAGATCCTATAACAACATCATCTACCAATCATTTTCACACAAGGAAACATGTTTTTCACAACCTTAACATTAATTAGTTTTTATTCTTTCTCACATTCTACATAAAAATGTAAAATGGATCCACAAATATATTTTCTTTGGTAAAAACCTATTTGTACTAGGTATTCTTGCTTACATGTATTCAAAATTTACATCCAGCAACATTATATGGGTATACAACTAGCATCGAGATGGACACAAAAGAGACGAAAATGAAATACGATTGACATTGTAAGTGCTCATCTTTAAATCAAGATGCACAACGCAACATTCCGGGGGTAGCTACTGGTATACCACTAGCATCGAGATGGACAAAAATGAAACATGATTGGCTTTTTATGTTCTCAGCTCTAAACCGAGATAAAACACCGCAACATCGTACGAGTAGCTTACTAGTTACTAGTTGTGTAGCCGCGCAATGCGGCGATATATAAAGTTTTATTGTGAATCGAGAAACAGACGACTCAATACTCGGTATATCTCACTCAAAATCAGGGTCTAAGTGGATAAGATGTACACATCTATTCATGTGCCTAAAGTGATAAAGTTGCTATACCCACACCTAATGTGGGACTTAACTTCGGTTTGTTTACCCAAACACTTGCCATATAAAGCTCTTATCGGTAAGATTCAACACTACTTACTTTATTGAGTAAGATCGGAGTCCAACAAAATGGTATCATATGAAATATCATATGAAACAATTTACCCGATAAGCGTTTATCGAGTAAAAGTCTTCATTCTCACTTACCAGGTAAGACTCTCCATTCTTATCATTGCTCTTACTAGGTAAGATTCTTGACCCTTGCAACGTTCATCTGGTAAGGTAAATAACCTGGTAAGTGCTTACCATCCACGTAAGTGTTCGATAAACGGCCCTTTAGTTGTTATAATCAAACCACAAAATAGATTTTATCCCTTTTTATCTTAAGCCAACCACGAGCGAGGCAAATAGTATAATGTTGAAGTATAAGAGTTTTTCTGCCTAAAAATTGGTCAGCCAAAAATAGCAATGAACTTTTAAGATTGATAAAAACAATAACACTAAACCAATAAATTACCCAATCAACGATAACAACCTATTTCATCATACATGTTTGGTGCATCTTACAGAACTTATCCATACCCAACCATAGAAATGCTAATAAATCAAAAATCATACACATAACCAAATACATTTTCATTCAAAACTATCATCAAACCTAAAATCAAACAAATTGTAACAGCATTCCATTACAATGGTCAATGTCAAGATTCCATGAAATCACATTCCTCAGGCATCTCATCGAAAAGTTTCCTTACTTCTTTAGCTTTACCGAAAATTTTAAACACCTGGACAATGAATTTTTCCAGCAAGAGTGTTAAAATCATATAAAAAGTATGCATACCTTTGCTTACCATCTCAAATGATGCTCCAAGAATATCTTATGCTGCAACATTTGACTCGACAGATATTTGACTATTGATCAAGTGTCTCAAATTACTTTGATAATCTAATGCAAAGGTTTAATGATTCCATTTTAAGGTTTACTAAGTGTATTTAGATATGTGACTAATTGCCAAACTATTAGCATTAGTTACAAGTTTTCTAATAAAGTATAGATGAAATCGACATGGTACTTTACATGTATGTTGAATTGAAACTAAATGCATTTGCAGGTACATGAATTCAACCCACTAAGATATTCACTAAATATAACAAAAACTGGTCTTTTGTAAATGGTTGCAATGTATCGAAATAAAGCACATACCACGGTGTAGCAACACATTTTTTGATTTTACAACTGACGAATGCAATGTTTGTTTGGCCAAGGTGGCTACAAATGCAGAAACCTACAAAAACCCACAATAGTGATAAAGTTGTTATGATCTTTCCAATGAGAAGTCACAATAATGCATATATCTCAATATATGTACAGTATTGAAGTACCCCATAACCAAAGTCTGCCACTCTGGGAACTGAACACTTTAGGGCAATTTGTAATCATCTATCCCCCTCTCAACACTCTAGGACAGTCTCTCTCTGCCTTCGGAGGTGGAGGCTTCATATTTAAGTGATAAGATTTTGGCAAATTCTGTTGCCATGTAGCATTTTAGGTTACCATCAAGTTTGGTCATATTCAAACTAAATTACAGACCATCACAAATAACAATAAGAATGGTGCTTACATGATTAAGGTAATTTTTCTACATGCAAAGTTCTTTCCTACTGGTAATTGGAATTACTAATTAACGACAAGAAACAATCATTAACTCTTTAATTTTGTAAGGATAATACAGCAAAGAGAACCTAAAAAATCAAAGATGCCAAACTTCACTAATTAAAACTTCCAAAATCAGAACTCAAAAGATGCATTCTGATCCTAGAGATAATTATCCCAATTCATAACATTAAACCCCTAACTTTATCTCTTAAAATCTTCAAATTCATCTCCACAATTAAACCAGACTCAAGATCCATCGATCAGAAATCTTACCAGAGTCAGATCAGATGAATTACTTCTATGAATTAATTGTGAACAGATTTAAAACAAACATCAACTACCAAAAACCGATTAAAAACCATTAAAACAAATTTGTACTACCATGTTGAGTAAAAAATCAACAAAAATAGCCAGGCAAAAAGCAAAAAACCAAAGTCTGAACCAAAATTTACTCTAGACCAAGAATGATACATACGAACACTAATTAGAGTTATGATGCTAGTATGAAAGCTACATATTTTACTAATTAAAGATTTATGTCATCAAAGTGGTTCAAATGTGCCTAAATGTCTAAACCAGATAGTGAAAATGAAGATGGCATTGACAAACTCCTTATACCTAAGTTGTATGAGCAATATGTGAATTAACCATGACTTACAGAATCTGACATTGTCTTCCATTTGCCACACCAAACTTACCAACCTATTAATTATTCACAAATAAATTTGAAATCAAAAGTTAAAGAAGATTAAAATCAACTCAATCTAGAAACATAATACTTGAATCAAACCTTCAAATCTAAGAAACAAAAGATAAAATGGACAATTACTCAGCTAGTGCACTTAGACAGGTAGTTGATTTCATTATGGACCTTCTTATATCTAGCTAGCCTGATAACAACCCGTCTTGATGACCTATATATATATATATATATATATCAAGCATCTTATCCACATTGTACCTGGTAATCTTCAATAAAGAAGATGCATTTACTTAGTCCAGTTGTGGTCTACATCCTATAGAACAAACAATCTTTTGCAAAGCACATGGTGAAAGGAGAAAGATGGACAAATAGAAACAAAGACCTGCCAACATCATATTCTTGAGCCCTAAGAACATGGAAGCTAGAATCCCATCAAGCCCTATCTATACTATCTTATAAAGAATTTGGCTAAAACTCTTAAAAACTCTTAAAAACAACCTTTTAAACATATTGTACTACCAATTAATGCCAAATTACTTAAGAACAACCTTTATTGCTAAAGGTACAACCTATTAAAGCAATCCCTAAACTCGTTCAAATCAAAAACTCTATCTTATTTCATCGCCTAACGATTTCATCTGCAACAGAAACCCAATTCTCGAAATCGGATTTCATCGCCAACAGGAACGATTTCATCGCCCACAGGAACAATTTCATCGCCCTAACCCAATTCCATTTCATAAACCCTAATGATTTCAGGCAAAATCGCTCCCACCGCTTTCGCTCTCACCCTTCAATCCATCGCTCCATCGTCATCTTCTTCAACCTTCAATCCTGCCTCCAATGTCGTCTTCTTCAACCTTCAATCCTGCCTCCATCGTCGTCTTCTTCAACCTTCAATCCTGCCTCCATCGTCATCTTCTTCAACCTTCCAGGTAATTCTATTTAGGGTTCTGTCCATCTTGGGGTTTGATTATTCTTGGGGGTTAGGGCATCTTTGGTGATTATTTTTGGGGGTTTGGGCATCTTTCATATTGACTTCTTTGGTCCATTGTATTTGAAGGCATGCTCTGTTAGAGGGTTCTTAGGGTGCCGATTCCTTTTATGTATATCTTGCATTATTATGACAAAATAGAAACCAATCCGCATTGCTATATTTGCGACCTTAACATAACTTTTGCTTACATGGGGGAGCAAAACCCCACCTATAGGTTTAATTGCTTACTTGATTTTGATCTTTATGTGACTGAATATGCATACTTGATTCTGTTTTGGTTGCTCTATTTGATTAAGATTTATTGCTGTTTCTAGAGTTATTTTGGTTGCTGTTAGTCTCTACGGGTTTACTGTAGGTGCTTAAACAACCTCATTCCAAATTAGAGAGGCATTTTATGTCTTGCAATTATAAAAGTCTGACAATCACATCCTTCAGTGCATATAATGGGTAGCCAGAATGCGTGGAGAAAGTAACAGACAGAACAGATGAGTGTTAGGGGCCGTTTACCAAACGCTTACCCGAATAAGCGATTACCAAATCACACTACCTCACTGGATGAATATGCTAAGAACCAAAAATCTTACCCGGTAAGAGCGAGACAAGAACCAAGAGTCTTACCTGCTACGTGAGGGCAACGACTCTTACCACAGTAAGAACTTATCGGGTAAATTATTGGATACTATGTCGTTTTGGTGGACCAAAATATTACCCGGTAAGTAAATAATAGTATAAAATTTTACCGGTAAGCACTTACTGGATAAGTGTTTGGTAAACGGCCCCTTAGTGTAATAGACCCACATCATAGGGGCACTGAGTTTTCAACTCAAATAAATGTCATGAATCATATTTAGAATAACAATCGAAAGATGACATGAGGTACTAACAAGTTACAAATTGTCAGACAAAAAAGAACATAATAAGTTCAAAATCTAAAAGACAGAAGGCTGAAACCCGACAGGGCCTTAGTTTATATGTCTCAAGGAACAAGTTTTTAACAAAAAAGTTTTAGAACAGTCTTAAAGGTTCTCTTAAAAAATCATGACAGTAGCTGTTTCTTCATGATTTTGTTGTTAAGGGATAAAAACACCCCCCCCCCCACAAGCATGTAAACAAGTTGCAAAATCCAACATGCTTTTGTTGGTTAGTACACAGTGATCTATGAGCAGAAAAAAAAGGGGCAATACAATAATGAAGTTTTAGATGTCACAACACTGTTGTCAATCAATCATAAACAACATGTCCAATACATCGTTAATGATCAAAATTTCAAGTTGTTTACAGTTAACAACTCCCAACTTAATCAGGAGTCATAAGTTGAGATCATCTTAGAACTACAAMAATCTTTCAMTGAAGGTATGAATTAGTTCCAAGAATATGAACATGCTAATAAACCTTAAGTTATAAACAAGTATACTAAACATTTACCTTGGTAAGCGCTTACCGGTTCAATTACCTTACCGCGTGAACATAACAAGGACCAAGAATCTTACCTGGTAAGTGAGGGTGATGACTCTTACACGGTAAGCTCTTACGAGTTACAAACGGTTACCAATTACCCAATTTGATAACCGGGAATGTTACCCCATAATCACACTACCTCACTGGATGAATATGCTAAGAACCAAAAATCTTACCCGGTATGAGCGAGACAAGAACCAAGAGTCTTACCCGCTAAGTGAGGGCAACGACTCTTACCACAGTAAGAGCTTACCGGGTAAATTTTTGGATACAATGTCGTTTTGGTGGACCAAAATATTACCCGGTAAGTAAATAATAGTGTAAAATTTTACTGGTAAGCACTTACCGGATAAGTGTTTGGTAAACGGCCCCTTAGTGTAATAGACCCACATCGCAGGGGCACTGTGTTTTCAACTCAATTAAATGTCATGAATCATATTTAGTGGATAAGTGTTTGTTACAAAGTGCTTATTTCTGTGCATATACATTTATCATAGTGGATACTTTGTAATTCTTTTGCTCAATGCTAACTGCTTCTGATGTTTTATCATTTGTAGATAGAGCAACATTGGAATTGATATACCAGAAACTGTACGAGCCATTGTATTCAAAGGTATAGGAGTTTTCTCATGTCTTGTCATTGTCGGATTGACATATGACCATTGTCCTGTTACTATGTTTACATTTCATGTTGCATTTGTAGGCTGTTCTTTTTTAGAATTAATGGGATGGGGAGGGATATAGGTCAGCAAGGCTTGATTAGGATAAAATATCCCAGTCATTGTTGATTAGTATACATATTCAAGCTTGATTAGGATCAGTACACAAGTTGCTAATTAGGATCAGTACACATATTCAGGCTTGATTACCATCTCTTGCAAATTGTTGAAAGAAAACAGAGAGAACAAAAATATTGATACATTAAACCAGATTATGATTACCTCTCCACCATGACTGCCATTACTTCTATGTTTTGGTTGACTGGTCATCCACCTCTCCTCAAGCTTCTTAATTGATTCCATGTACTCCATCTGACAGTTCATTTTCTCCCTCAACAATAACATACAACATTTTAGGGGTAGCCTTGCTTGGAGAAAGTAACAGACAGAACAGATGAGTGTAAAGGGGCCGTTTACCAAATGCTTACCTGGGTAAGCGATTACCAAATCACACTACCTCACTAGATGAAGATGCTAAGAACCAAAAATCTTACCCGGTAAGAGCAAGACAAGAACCAAGAGTCTTACCCACTAAGTGAGGGCAACGACTCTTACCACAGTAAGAACTTAACGAGTAAATTGTTGGATACGATGTCGTTTTGGTGGACCAAAATATTACCCCGTAAGTAAATAATAGTGTAAAATTTTACCGGTAAGCACTTACCGGATAAGTGTTTAGTAAACGGCCCCTAAATTGTTGGGTCATTGACCAGCATCTTCCTAAATTGAAACATGGTGCTGGCTGCTATGCTATAAGGAAATAAGTTGCGCCTTCTCCACCAGCAATTGCTTTTGGCGTAGTGGTAAGCGTTTAGATCCTAACATGTGGTATCAGAGCAGGTCATGGGTTCGAATCCCATGGTGTGCATAATGATGCGAAAGGCATGTTGTGCAGCCATTGACTTCTGGCGAAGATCTTCTTAGTGCTGGCAGATGTTGGGGGGGGAATGTTGGGTCATTGACCAGCATCTTCCTGAATCGAAACGTGGCGCTGGCTGCTATGCTATAAGGAAATAAGTTGTGCCTTCTCCACCAGCAATTGCTTTTGGCAGTGTAATAGACCCACATCACAGGGGCACTGAGTTTTCAACTCAAATAAATGTCATGAATCATATTTATAATAACAATCGAAAGATGACATGAGGTACTAAAAAGTTACAAATTGTTAGACAAAAAAGAACAAAATGAGTTCAAAATCTAAAAGACAGAAGGCTGAAACCCGACAGGGCCTTAGTTTATAGGTCTCAAGGAACAAGCTTTTAACATAAAGTTTTTGAACAGTCTTAAAGATTCTCTTAAATAATCATGGCAGCAACTGTTTCTTCATGATTTTGTTGTTAAGGGATAAAAACAGCCCCCCCAAAGCATGTAAACAAGTTGCAAAATCCAACATGCTTTTGTTGGTTAGTTCACAGTGATCAATGAGCAAAAAAAAGGGGCAATACAATAATGAAGTTTTAGATGTCATAACACTGCTGTCAATCAATCATAAACAAAATGTCCAATGCATTGTTAATGATCAAAATTTCAAGTTGTTTACAGTTAACAACTCCCAACTTAATCAGGAGTCATAAGTTGAGATCATCTTAGAACTACAAAAATATTTCAATGAACCTTGGTAAGGGCTTACCGGTTCAATTACCTTACCGCGTGAACATAACAAGAACCAAGAATCTTACCTGGTAAGTGAGGGTGATGACTCTTACCCGGTAAGCTCTTACGAGTTACAAACGGTTACCAATTACCCAATTTGACGACTGGGAATGTTATAGGTAATTGAGTGGTGACTCTTGCCGATAAGCACGCACTAGGTAAACATTTATTAAACGACCCCTAAGTACATAAAAAAGGTTAACTAATTATGTACCTGCACAATACGGCGGAATAAAAATGTTCTATCAATAATAATTACAACTTTAAATATCAAATTTTTGCAAGATATGTTTGAAATACTYGGTGGTATTAAAAGTTCTTTATAATGCAACAGGATGTAAAAAAGAATTCTTGTACTTGTTAGTAGCTTATGACTATTGTTTAACAAAATGGGTTCAACTTAGCAATACTACTGTTTAAATACTTATATTTACAGCAAACTAATTGGGCATAAAATGTTGTCAAAATACAACAGAATTACAACAAAAATATTGTCAAAATACAGCAGAAAATGCTGTCAAAATACAACATAATTACATTAGTAAATGTTGTCAAATACAACAGCAAATAGCAACAAATAATCACATATCTATTTGATCTTGTAGGTAGTTTGTAAGATGAGTGGAAGTCAAGATGAGTGGTTGTCGGAATTTGCATAAAATGTCAATACAGATTGCTATTAATCAATTTCATTTCAGAGTTCAAGAATATTCTGTTTTCGTAGTTTGAGTTAAGACAACAGACTCAATACATAATTCGAATTGAATATTTTTATGATGTTATATAATTATTCAACGTAATCAGAGTTACGGTTTYGTTTACACAAAGTTATTTCATGTCACCAGATTTAGTCCAATGATTCAGAGTTCGACCATGATTTTCCAGATTTCTGACTCGAGCTGTCCTGCTTACTAAGTTTGAAGTACATTCAGATTTTAGTTTGGTTCATATAGAGTTATGGTAGATTGACTCCTGCTAGTTCCATTTGGTATTGATTCCGTTGAAGCAACTTCCATTATTTTTCACAAGTCTCGACCCGTGTTAGGACTGAAAATCAGTATTAATTGTATTCGTCTTGAAAGTTAAATATAGTCTATAATTGTAAAAGTCAGTGTGTTTGACTTTCTTATAGAAGTTTGACTTTGACTTGTCTTTATATGTTGACCATATAAATAGGGGCTAGTGTTTGTAATTTGTAGAGAAGAGAGCTTATTTGTAATAATACGTACATAAATGAGAGTTTGACCAGAATTGTAGAGTTTGACTTTTCCTCTCAAAGTTCATAGTGTGTTCTTACAAGATATATCAAGATTCTGCCATTGTTATGAAGTTAATGAAGATTGATTAGAGATAAGGGACTCCACAATTGGTATCAGAGCAGGTTGCAAGAAATCAGATAAAGAAATAAGAGATAAGTGAAGATTTTTTTCTGAATTTTTTTTATGTTCTTCAAGTTCTTATTTTTTTCTAGTGTTAGATCCGATTTTGTTTAAATTTTTTGTGTTTTTGTGTTAAGATCATGATCAAAGTGTGCGTTTTAGAGTCGTGAATCTTTGTTATTCACGCGAATTCTTGATCTGATCAATCGTTTTCAAGTTTTTGATGAATTTTGTGTTTTAAAATTTTTTTGTATTCTTGATTTTTTTTTTAAAAAAACCAGTGTTTTTGATCCAATTTTTTTAAAAAGTTTTTTTGTTTTTGTGTTTTTGATAGTTTTTGATTTTTTTATTGAGTTTACTTACTTTTTGTTAAACCGGTCAAAAGCCTAGCCCATTATCAAGGCCCAATTCCTTCATTTGTTCATCTCTTTCACAATACGCTAACCATTTGAAGAATTCAGATTGAGCGGTGTTCGTCTAAACCGCACACCACTTGAGCGGAGAAGAGATTACACTGCATAACACTTGATCGGACAAGTGAGCGGTTTAAGCTAAATCGTTCATCATATCATCGGATTCGCAAGTCTGCATCGAGCGGATTAAAGGTAAACCGCATGTAGCTTGAGCGGAGAAGAGGTAAACCGCATACTTCTTGACAGGATTCAATCGGATTCGTACAACAAGTGTCTTTCAATCTCAGGTTTAGGGTTAATATTTGAGCGGTGTTCATCTAAACCGATCATCTCTTGATCGGTGTTCATCTAAACCTATCAACTCTTGAACGGATTTGTGACCGGATTAGGTTTACTCTTGACCGGTTTAGGACTTAGAAATTTGTGAATCAAGGTGTCCGGACTTCTAATCCGCTTAATTCAACTTACCCAGATACCTATTTCACTTACTGTTTTTGATTCAATTTGGGTGTATATCGTTTCTTGATTCAATTTGATTCAACAAAATTGTTGATTGAGTTGATTAGATTTCTTAATTTGCTCTTATGTTGTCCAATTTATTTTCATATGCTAAGAGGTTTACACATGCTATCCGGTTTAGCTACTAGTGTTGTCCGGTTTACACTCAACCTTGACAAGTTTAAGACTCTTGCAGTGTCCGGTTTATGCTTCAAGTAGTGACAGGTTTAGCAATTGTTGTGACAGGTTTAGTAGACTTTTTAGAGTGTAGTTTTTGAAGTTGTTGTGATTTTGTATTGTTGTTTTGATTTTGAAGTTCTGGAATCACAGAGACACAAAGACACAGTTGAACTTGACTGTTTTGGTATGTTTAAGTTTGAGTTGCTGCTATATTGAGAATTTAAGTGAATATGCTCATTCATTAGCTGCACTTTAATAAACAAAAACAGCATTGATCAAAATTCATGTATTAGATGTTATAAATAGTCAACAGCAGCTCTGTTCATCATTGTTGAAGCTGTGTTTCATTGATCAAGTTCAGTTCATTGTAAAACAATCTTGAAACTGCATTTTCACATTGCTGAAGCTGTGTTGAAGCTGCATTTTTGAAGTTTTGTTGATCTTGACAGGTTTAGTGTGCATTTTGACAGTTTTAAAAACAGTCTTGAAGCTGCAGTTTTTGACTTCAATGTTTATGCAGTGACTTCATGTTGTGATCTGTTTTGAGACTTCATGTTGTGATCTTGAACTGTTTAGTATCTTTTAACTGTTTCTTGTTGAAGCTGTTAACTGTTAACTGTTAACTGTTAATCAAGGTTGTTGGTTCTGTTTCTGTTGAAGCTGTTGTAACACAATTGTTTCTCTATTCCAGTCTACACAGATTTGAAACAGAGTTTAGTGACAGCAACAGATTTATAGTATTGTGTTGACAGATTTATTTGTTTGATCTTGCTGTTGACAGGTTCTTTGCATAGTGTGCAGGTGACAGTGTGCAGGCTTTGATTTAAGCTGCAGATTTCTTGCTGTTTCTTTAAGGCTGATTGTTTGTTCTTGGATTTAAGGCTGATTGTTTGTTTCCTTAAGGTGACAGGTTCTTTTGTTTCTTTAAGGTGACAGGTGACAGGTTCTTTGTTTTTGATTTGGTAACAGCAATCTTGTATAAGTGAGCTGTTTGGTGCAGTAAGTGAGTTGTTTGGTGCAGTAAGTTTGCTGTTTGGTGCAGCATCAACAATATTGGACACTTTTATATTCCTTTGTATATATTTTGACAGCAGATTGTTTGCTAATTCGATCAAAAAAATTTTAGGGGAGGATCGAAGTGTTGAATGAGTGCTTCTATTGCAGCAGGTTCACCATAGGTCAAACTGCAGGTTTAAGCAGCATTGGTTGATGCCAAGCAGCTGTGTTGATTTGAGTTTGTTACATTCCAGCTACATAAGACTGATATAGCAGCTAACACATTCACAAAGAAGACTGAATTCATTGTTGTCCGGATTGTACTTTCATTTGTGTTTGTGTTAAATCGGATATTACAGGTTATTTGTGGCACTCAGCAGCCTATTCAAATTGATTTCTATTGGTCTTAATTCAGTTTTAACTGTTTTGGTTTAAACTGTATTCACAGTTGTTTGAATAGCAGGTTTACATTTGTGTCTTATAACTGTCTGTTTGTGGATTTGAGTACTGGAACAGAAGCTATCTGAGCAGGTTTTCCAGGTCAAAAGTGACTGATACGAAGGTGTTGCCCAATTAAGAACCGTGTGAAGTGGTCTTTTGATATTAATTCTAGAGCAGATAGAACATCTGTCTGTAATCGGATATTTGGTTTGGGCTTGAATCAGTTTGTTTTGGACTTGGACATTTTTTTTGGCTTATATTTGTTGTGTTTTGGTTTCTTAGTTCGTTTGAGTTTAGATTTTAATTTTGGATCATCGTATATCTGTTTTGTGTGTCTTTTAACTGTTTGAGAATTTTTGAACTGTTAGCGTAAATTGTTTCTTATCAGTTTTAACTGTCTTTAACTGTTTTTAACAATTTTTAACTGTTTTCAACGGTTTTGACTGTTTTTACTGATTTTTGACAGTTTCTTGTTGTTTTACTAAATTCTCATCAGTATTTTGTTTTTTTTCTATTTTTTTTGTTTTTTTATTTTGAGCTTAACTGTTCATATTTTTTTTACCTGATTTCACTGCATAGATCCTTAACTGATCAATTTTTTTTAAAAATGGCAGTTGTATCTGAGAACTTCAGAGCGACAATTATTGCTCTGGAAAAGAGAGTTGAAGGTTATAAGGAGAAAGTGTTTCTCAATGTTTTAAAGAAAAATTATAAAGAAGAGTGTGAAAGCATAGAGAAGGCATTTGAGTCTAGGTTTGAAGTACTCGAGAACACTCTCCGCTATATAGAAAATGATTTTAAGAATAATTTGAATACTTGGAGTAAAGAGAATAAAGATCTTTTCAATAAACTCAAAGAGGTTAAAAGTGCATTTTTAATTGAGAAAAACACTCCAAGGACTAATACAGAGATTGAGGATTTTACTGAGTTAAGGAGATTATTGGAATTAGAAAAGGAAAAGGTTTTACAGGTTGAAAATGTTTTAATTGATGAAAGGAAAGAGATGGAGATAGAAAAGAAGAGGATTATGGAAGTTGAAAGAAAGTTTGGAGCTGAACGAGAATCTTACGAAAATAAGATTAACTCTCTCGAGCTAAACGCAAAGATGCTTCTAAAGCAAATCTCGGATTTTGAGCAGCTTATTATTCTGGAACGAGCCAAGAATGTTAAAAAAAAGAAAGACATCTCTGAAGACTGTCAGAGCCAACTACAGAAACTGTCTGAAAGCATTGATTTAAAGCAAAAGGCTTTAGACGAAGAGAAAAAGCAGTTTGCTATTGAGAAAAGAAATACTTTAAAGAAGTATACAGCAATTGCTAAAGAGCTTATTGAGAAAAGAAAGTGGCTTGACAGTGCTTCGAAGAATGACAAAAGCAGCTCAGATGAAGAGAAAAGAGAGTTTATTTGTCAGAAGAAAAAGTTCGAAATGCTTCAAAAGGAGTTAGAAGGTAAACTCCTGGATACTTCAAAGCAATTGTCTGATCTAAAGACAGACCTTGAAACTGAATTGAACATAAGAACTGAACTGAAAATTAAATTTGATTTAGTTACTGTAGAAAGAGACCAGCTTTTACAAAAAGTCAAAGACTTTTCGTGTGCTCAAAGCTCAACTGGTTCTCCTTCTCAGTGTAAAACCAGCTTTTATAATTGTTCATATTCGAACAGTTATTCAAGTAGTCCTAAATCTAATATTTCTAAGAACTATTCTCG
>NC_037540.1:21837061-21843018 GCF_001531365.2 Cynara cardunculus var. scolymus | reverse complement strand
TGTTTCTGAAGATTATTTTTGATCTACATTGTTAAAAGAGAAGATCATCGTGATTCTACATTCGAGGGGGAGAATGCTAGAAGATCTTTCTCAACAATTGATCGCTTGAAGATTACAAGTTGAAGATTTCATTTGAAAGAAGACATATTGTGCATAATGTTTCAAAGTTCAAACAATGACTCAAAGCGCAGAATTTTCTTTCAAGTCTGAATACAAAAGGGGAGAATGTTAGGACTGAAAAATCAGTATTATTGTATTCGTCTTGAAAGTTAAATATAGTCTATAATTGTAAAAGTCAGCGTGTTTGACTTTCTTATAGAAGTTTGACTTTGACTTGTCTTTATATGTTGACCATATAAATAGGGGCTAGTGTTTGTAATTTGTAGAGAAGAGAGCTTATTTGTAATAATACGTACATAAATGAGAGTTCGACCAGAATTGTAGAGTTTGACTTTTCCTCTCAAAGTTCATATTGTGTTCTTACAAGATATATCAAGATTCTGCCATTGTTATGAAGTTAATGAAGATTGATTAGAGATAAGGGACTCCACAACCCGTAGCAACTTTAAGGTGATAAGAATCTTGATTTATGCAAGAGTTGTGTAATTTAAGATGCATATATGATTATGGTTTTACTAGAACAACGATTACAAACATGTTTAACGTCGACATACTATCAGGCAAAGGGATTGATGCAGTCTAGAATCCATTGGGAAAGACACCAAGAACACATTGTAGTGAATTTTTTATTTTGGTTATGAACATATAACTGTATCATTGGTTATGTACTTAGGTTATTCAAGTGAAGTTTCCAATATACTTGTATAAATCAAATTATGATTTCCTTTTTGGACCTTACAGGAATATTAGAATATGGGGCAGTTGTTACACGTGAGTGAAATGGAAAATCTTGCTAAAGTTTCAATCTTCTCTTTGAATATTTTTGTTGTCAAGCATTGTGTAGGCTATGCCATATATATGGCTATTGGCTATGTCATTAACGCCTTCTTTGAATATCTTCATTTTGGTTTATTGTAAAGATTATGTTGAAGCCCAAGCTTTCGAATCATGCAGATAATGGATCTGAGGATGGCAATCATACACAAATGATGTACGCGGAAGATAGGAAAGTGGATGTCAATGCCTATATGCATGCCCATGGCTATTTGGTTTCAGTATTAATGTTTGTAGGTAGGTTGGTTGTTTATGGCATAAACTTCATATAGAAAAAATGATTCAAATGGCTTCAGGTTTGATTTGTGGTAAAGAATCTTAAATTATTGTTTGTTTGTCTGTCTATAATGAAACAAACATTCCTATCTCTTCAAAACGAGTGAAGTTGTAGAAACCAGAAGCAAATCCTATCATCATAATACCTTAAACATTCTACAAATATTCTACAGGGAAACCAAATTAATTGTGGGAGTTAGTTTCCTAATCAAATTCAAATTGTATAGTAGTGATATATGCATTTTTTGTCATTTGCTAAAGTTATGTCCAAATATTTATCGGTTACAAGATGCAGGGTGTTGGTCAGATGTTGCAACTTTGGCAGCAACACATTTAAAAGGAACCAATTATGCAAGGTTCATGGGCCGTTTACCCAAATGCTTATCCGGTATGCACTTACCAGTAGGACTCAACATTATAATTTATTTAGATGCGTAAAATTTTAGTACAACAAAGCATATTGAATGCAACAATTTACTAGGTAAGCGCTTACCTGGGTAAAAGTCGTCATCTTCACTTGCCGGGTAAGACTCTCCATCTTTCTCATCGCTCTTACCCGGTAAGATTTTTGGCCCTTCTCATGTTCATCCGATGAGAAAATTTATGCGTTAAGCACTTGTGTTTATAGTAAATGGCCTCTCACTCACATCTTCTTTCAATAGAATAGATATTGATGAGAACATGAATTGTCTGATTTATTTGTTATTTGCATCTTTTGTTTTCATAAATTGATACTGAATTTTTGCATCTTTTGCATCTTTTTAAATGTATGTAACATGCATGTACATATTTTGGCTTTTGAGAAATCATGTTTTTTATGTGTATACTAAGACCAGTTCTAAGTGAGATTAATATTCATGATCTTGAAGTTCAAGCATCCAAGGTAAAATGGGTAACTTTAATAGGTTTAGCTATTAAATCTCTGTTTTTTATGTCTAGAAATTGAGAATATCATATCTTTTGAAAAATATGTTTCGAACCATAACTCTTATTTATTCAAACTGTATTAATATGTAAAAGACAAAATRTAAGTTACATCATCGTTAAAATCTCTTTTAACAAAACCATTGAAGCTTCAAAATCGTTAAAATTCACGGATCCCGCCGCATTGCACGGGTACACAGCTAGTATTAAAAAAACGATTTTGAACCCTCAATCAAGCCGTAATATTAAAAAAAAATGAATAGGTTTGCATTGGTTGCTTTAGAATGGAAGTGTTTCAATTATTTAATATTAAGTTTTGAGGGAGATAAGAAATTTTGAGGGAGATAAGAAATCTTTTATAAAACCTTGCCATTGTACATATTTCTGCTAAGCACATCATTAAGAAACCAAGAAAACTCCCCATCAACCAAGTCTTGAAACTTGTACAGATTTTCAAATTTCTTTGTTTCCCTTAGACACTTGAGAAAGAAATCAAGTAACAATTACACAAGCAATTAGAAACAAGCAACCAAGAGATTAATCAAGGTTGTTAGCTCTAGTATAAATAAACCGATTAAAAATAAACCATCTCTTCAAAAATCAAACAACAATTTAGCACTAATTCAAAAATTCAATAATACATACCTATTCGAAACATCTAGTGGCAACAATTTAGCCATAGTATAAAGAAACCCATTAAAAAATAAATCCTTTCTGCAAAAATCAAACAACAATTTAGCTTTAAGTCAAAGATTCAATAATACATACCTATTCCAAACATCCAGTGGGCCATATTGTTTGTGAGGAGCGTCGAACGGCAGAGAATAGAGATGAAGAAAGATAGAGGTGGTCTATGAGAGGTGGATGGGATTTTGAATAAAGGTCTTTCAAAATAAAAACCCTAAACCCCAAGGTATGGAAGATAGAGGAGGAGGGTAGGGAAATGGAGGTACATATTATGTGTTTTTACCTGATTCGAGTAGAGGAGCGACGAAAGAGGAGTGATGGATGACGATGGAATTGAAGGAAGATGACGATGGAAGCTTGAATGAAGATGACAATGGAAGCTTGAAGATTGGGATGGAAGACGAGCGATGGATTGATATATATGAGACTGAATCAGTTATGGAAGCTTGAATCGTCATCTTGGGGAGATCAATTTGAATCGTCATCTTAGGAACCTAAAAGCAATTGTTGGGAACCTAAAAGCAATAAGTGATAGCAGAGAGGGAGACTTGTAAATGTAGGGAGGAGGAGATGGTGAGGGAGGGGGTGATCGACTCCAGTGTATTTTAAGATTTAAAAAGCAATTATTGGGAACCTAGTGATGATCGATTCCAGTTTATTTTAATAATTTAAGACTTTAAGTATTTTAGTGTCGCTTTTGGACGTACCCCTTCTAGTATTCACAAAAGCAAATGACACGACCCGATACACAAAAGCAAATGGCACACGACCCGAAAGAAATCGGGACCAATCCGTGTTATGCCGATTAGTCAATTGATTCTCCGTTAATATCCTGCCCTCTCCGTCATCCGTGTATTGCAACCACCATTTCCACCATGGCTACGAGGAAGCTATCACTATGGAAGCTTCTCTGCTGCCGTCGTCATCACACTCTTTGTCTAATCACTTCATCAATCTCTTCATCATCTACTTGCTCTTCAATCGAACCCCACCATTTCGCTAGTACATCATATCGATATTTCGCTACACATGGCTTCTATAGACATGGTGATGGTGGTGGATTTTTAAGACAATACAAGTACTCATCAGCGTCATCATGTCTATAGAAGCCATGTGTAGCGAAATATCAATATGATGTACTAGCGAAATGGTGGGTTCGATTGAAGAGCAAGTAGATGATGAAGAGATTGATGAAGTGATTACACAAAGAGTGTGATGACGACGGCAGCGGAGAGGCTTCCATATTGATAGCTTCCTCGTAGCCATGGTGGAAATGGTGGTTGTAATACACGAACGACGGAGAGGGGCGGGATATTAACGGAGAATCAATTGACTAATCGGCATAACACGGATTGGTCCCGATTCCTTTCGGGTCGTGTGCCATTTGCTTTTGTGTATCGGGTCGTGTCATTTGCTTTTGTGAATACTATAAGGGGTACGTCCAAAAGCGACACTAAAATGCTTAAAGTCTTAAATTATTAAAATAAACTGGAATCGATCATCACTTATTGCTTTTAGGTTCCCAATAATTTCTTTTTAAATCTTAAAATACACTGGAGTCGATCACCCCCTCCCTCACCATCCCCTCCTCCTCCTTCGAACAAGGATCAACAAGCTGCCCTTGCCACCGTGCATGACCCGCATCACCATGTCCTCGACATCGGTCACTGGCACGGGCCTGTGCAACCAATCGTGCTTCGGTTGAGGTTCAACGGGCTGCCCGCTAGCAAAAACAGAGAAGAAACCTTGCCTCAATGCATCACCCACATCACCACGTCCTAGGCACATATGACCGGTCACTGGCCTAGGCCTACGTAACCAATCGTGCTTCGGACGAGGATCAACATGTTGGACGTCAATTCCCTAGCAACTTTTCTTCGATATCGGATCATTCTCGTTTACCGACAGGGCCAGGCCAGGGGGAGACCTTTGATCCGATATCGCGACTCATGCTCTGACTAGTGTCTCCCCTTTTCCTGTTTTCTTTAAATTAAAACCACTGAGGCATCTTGTCAACAAATGGACGAGCATATACCTACTATATACATGTATTTGGAACAAAAACGATATTCCTAAAGGGATATGGATGATAATTAGTATATCGTGAAGCAATTTTCTTAGAAAATCAACGTTCTCAACTAATTAAACCCTACGTCAACGAATCCAGAGTATTTCATCCATTAACGACTAATTTCATACACATATAATGATTCGAAAACGAGTAGGAAAACAGTGGTGATGAATAGACTAACGTAAATTGATTGAATTCAATTAAAAAACCTGAAACTGAAGCTACGGAGCACTCCAGAGCGTCGAAGGCTCGAAGCGGAGGAGTTGCGGTGGTTGGAGGCGGACGGCGAGAGAAACATGCGTCAGGTTCAGCTGGCGGTGGAAAAGAGAGATATAAATGAGGGTAAATTTGGAAACCATAATCACTAAATGACAAAATTGCCCCTTAGATCTATAATCATAATTATGGTTAGGGATTAGAGTCGTTAAAATTTAAATTTAGGTATCTAGGGTTTAGTGTCATGATTAGGAGTTTAATTAGTTAGCTAGGGTTACCTCCTATATTATTGGCGTGATTGAATTATAGTCATCACATATGCGAATATCTACGTCGTCGATACTGATCGACAACGCTAATTACTTCAGTAGTAAAATGATTAATGATTGATAGTTCTTATATTTTAACATTTAATCGAGAACATAATCTAATAAGATTCTTTTTATTATTATCTAAACAATTAAAATACTCGATTAATAAAAATCATTGATTTATGATAATTAATATAAGTGACTTAATTAGATTAAAGAATGTTATAATTAATTTAAAAATAATATGTTAAGCGTTATCGCTTCTCCAAAACGATCGTTCGTCACGTCTTGGCTTGTCCTTGTGTGACGGGCTGCGTCGAAGAGGAATGTTACCTGGTTGATCCTGCTAGTAGTCATATGCTTGTCTCAAAGATTAAGCCATGCATGTGTAAGTATGAACAAATTCAGACTGTGAAACTGCGAATGGCTCATTAAATCAGTTATAGTTTGTTTGATGGTATCTGCTACACGGATAACCGTAGTAATTCTAGAGCTAATACGTGCAACAAACCCCGACT
>NC_037540.1:21828811-21836341 GCF_001531365.2 Cynara cardunculus var. scolymus | reverse complement strand
TAATCACTTCATCAATCTCTTCATCATCTACTTGCTCTTCAATCGAACCCCACCATTTCGCTAGTACATCATATCGATATTTCGCTACACATGGCTTCTATAGACGTGGTGATGGTGGTGGATTTTTAAGACAATACAAGTACTCATCAGCGTCATCATGTTATCGTTCCTTTTCGACCAATAGAGAAAAAGCCACTGATTGTTCTGATGGTGAAGAGCTATCGGGGCGAGGATTCTTTGATTACGAATATGGTAGTGGCGGTGATGCCGGAATTAGCGGGCAAGTGAGTGTTGCGGCCGGCAGTGGTGAGGAGGCGATTCTTCCAGTTCGTTGCTTGGTTTGGTTTCTGGATAAAGTTCATGATCTCTCTGGCATGCCTTGGTAAGCTTAAGATTATATCATGTATTCAGACCAAAGAAAGTAGATAAACTTAAATTTTTCACTTTAGTTATAGACTGCAAAATTAATATGCAATCCCAATTCTTTGAGGAACAAGTGCCACAAATGCGTTAGTTAGTAGTTACTGTGCCAAATTTGTCATGGATCCACATTGTGATATATAAATGGATATTCATCACTGAGGAAAACCAAACTTGTGTTCAAGTGCAAAATTGAACACTTAGCTGAAGATGAAATGCCGTCTCACTGCATTGTTAAGGAGAGACCGTTGGGTGCTCATAGCTCTTCAAAATTTAGGGAGAACGTAGGTGTTCTTAAAAATTCTCCAAGATTTACCTAGATATTAGAACTCGAAGATAAGGATGAAGACTTAGATAGCAACTGGATCCATCCTTTTCATATATTTATGATATGATGCACAAGATCGCCCATCTAAAATGTTAGACTTGAGGGTCCATTTGGCAATTTATGGTAAGCCTGGGTCACACTTAAAACATTAGCAAAACCCATGTAATGATCAATTGGTGCATTTTGTGATTCGTAAATAGTCAAGAGCACACCAACAGGTATATGAAATATTCCAACAAAATGCACAAATTGGTGACTGCATTGAACCTCTTGACAACTTGTACAAATATAGTAATGTGGATGTTAAGTTTGCAACAACATCCTTATCAAATATTTGTAGCTCAGCTTATTGAAAGGAGGGTGTAATTGGAGTTGCCAGCTTGAACAAAATTTGACATCCTTTTGTGTTTAGTAGTTAATTTTACCCTTATCTTCAAAATACATTCTGAATTTGAGGTTACAGTAGTTACTTTCAGTTAATGATATATGTTCTAACACATCACAAGGAAGTAGGACAGCTTGTGAGAACATATTCCTATGGATGTTGTTGGTGTTAACTGTTAAGTTTTTAGTATAAAAGCCATATCAATCTTTCATTCTACTAGATCTTCATGTCAAAAGTTGAAATATAATTTTTTTCGGCAGGGACTAATCTTTCATTCACTTTTCATCCAGAATCTGTAAACCATGTTTGTTGATTTTGTAGGTGAATCGGTTTTTCGTCTGTTGAGTTTTAGGTTTTATGGTTATATCTAGTTTTAGCATGTGAAGCCCCTAGTTTCTCACAGATCGCATACCATTGCCTACCTATCGTTCTTACAATGTCATTCTTTTAGTTACTATATTCATATGGATCGACCTTATTCTTATTTTAGTCCTTGACTAATTTTTGCAGGTGGATGGTTATTGTAATTTCGACACTAGCTTTGAGAGTTGCCATACTTCCTGTGCTTCTTGTGCAACTCCGCAAGTTGAAGATAAATGCAGAGTTGGCACCAAAATGTCAGTATCCTCATCCTGCCGGATTAAGAATATGGTACTTTAGATGGCTAGTGTGCATATTCTCAAAGATTGGTGTACAAATAGTAAACTTGATTCTAACTGCTTATGGGGTAGCTATATTCTCACTATACCATTTAGAAGAATTGCCATTGTACGGGGAAATAAGTTGTTCCCCAAGAACAACACATTGGAAAAGTAGTAATGCATAATATAAAGATAATATAACAGTGAATCAGTTGATACTAAGAATAAAATAACTCCAAACTTTTCTGAATTCTCCATGAACTTTGTGTTAAGGGCTTCATAGAACAGTGAATGAAGAGGCTATTTTGTTGCTCTGTGTGAAGCAAAAGAGTGGAAAGAAGGTTGCTTAATTACATCGTAGCTGCTAGGGGATGAGGGCCATGCTTTTCGGTTCTGTATAGCATTGCAAACTATATTTCTCTATCCTGGAACAATAGAAAATACAAGAAGTTATTATGCATAAATATCCATGCAAAATACGGAAGTGGCCTTTGTGAGTGTTCTGTATTTTTAGTCAACTATTAGTATGGCTGTCTGGGGGATGGTAATAAATTTGTTTCCTTACATTCATCGACCTGCAGTAAACAACTGATGCAAATTGATTGTTGTCGGTAGCTTCCTTATTGAATTGAGTAAAGAAAAAGAGATTACAGAGGGTTACACGGCTTTTGAGAGGCTGGTTCTCTCCCTAGAGAGCTTGCGCTCCTTTTCAAACTTACAAAACAGAATGCAACTCCACTAACAAACATCCCAATATAAAGGAACTATCTCAATTATTCTATTCAGAAAATACCCAAACTACCCTCCACTTACTTACAACTAAACTACTTAAATCTTCTTTTATATGTAAAACGTATAGTAGGCTTATCAATACCTCCCCCCAAAGCTTTCACCTTGTCCTTGAGGTGATTATTAGGAAACTGTCGAGCCAAAGCTTCCAAATTCTCCCAAGTCGACTCGAAATCGGATTGCCCTTTCCACTTGACTAACACCTCCAAACTTCCGGCATCATTTTTTTTCAGCCGTCTAACATCCAACAAGGCTTCCGGCTCTACTTGTAACACCATACCAGCAGATACTTGAATTGGTATGTTCTTCGTAACCAAACAATTCCCAACAGCTCTTTTAAGTTGTGATACATGGAAGACAGAATGTATCTTTACTTCTTCCGGTAACTCTAAACGATAAGCGACTTTTCCGATCTTTTCCAAGACTTTGTAAGGACCATAAAATCTTGCCATCAACTTTGGACTATTCCCATTCACAAGGGATTTTTGTCGATACGGTCCAAGCTTCAAAAACACCAAATCATTAACAGCAAAATCCACCTCGGTTCGTTTCAAATCAGCTTGCTGTTTCATTCTACACTGCGCCTTCAAAAGATGCATTCGTACCTCATCCCAAATCTCATCTCGACTCATCAATTCCATGTCTACCGTTTGTACCACAGTTGAAGCATCTTTATAACGTAATAAAGGAGGAGGATCCCTTCCATACAACACCTTGAACGAAGAACATTTAAGAGCTGTATGATACGTGGTGTTGTATGACAGTTCTGCCCATGATAACCATTTGCTCCACTGGCCAGGTCTATCCGAAATCCAGCACCTCAAATATTGCTCCAGCCCTCTGTTCACCACTTCGGTTTGACCATCCGTTTGTGGGTGATAAGCCGAACTGAATTTCAGAGTTGTCCCTTGCAATTTGAACAATTCTTTCCAGAAATTACTCTAGAATACTTTGTCACGATCAGAAACGATTGAGTTGGGTACCCTATGCAATCGGATTATCTCCTTAGAGAATACCTCCGCTACCGATTGAGCCGTAAAAGGATGCTTTAGACCCACAAAATGAGCATATTTGCTGAATCTGTCTACCACCACCAAGATAGAATTTAAACCACCCGAAATTGGTAGACCCTCAATGAAATCCATCGAAATATCACTCCAAACTGTCTGGAAGAGTCAACGGCTGTAGTAATCCTGCCGATGAACCACTTAAGACTTGTTCCTCTGACATGTTTCACATCCTTTAACCATATTAAGTACGTCCTTTTTCACACCAATCCAGAATAACTCACCTGCCATCCGTTGGTACGTTCTTTCTTCACCGTTATGCCCCCCGATCGATGACACATGGAATTCTTCAAACAACTTTGGAATGATCATCGACTTTCTGGGCAACACTAATCTACCCTTAAAGAATAACAATTCTTGTCTTACTTCGAAACCTTTATGTCGACTAGCATCTTTCAACACTTCTTTTATTTTGAGCAAAAAATCATCCATTTCCAACTCTTTTTTCAAACTTTCCCACTGTCTCCATGATGGCACACTCAAATTAGAAAACTCTATCTCTTCATGCTTACGGGAGAGTGCATCAGCAGCTTTATTAGCACTCCCTTGTTTGTAAACGATCGAAAAATTATACCCCATTAGTTTACTCATCCAATTCTGATATTCCGGTTCCACCACTCGTTGCTCTAACAAATATCGGAGACTCTGTTGATCACTGCGAACCGTGAAATGCCTGCCAAGCAAATAGGATCTCCACTTCTTCATAGCTAACACTATGGCCATCAATTCTTTCTCATAAGTCGACTTTTGCCTTGCTCTTGTGCCCAGAACTTGACTGTAATAAGCCACGGGCTGTTCATTCTGCATCAAAACAGCCCCTAACCCTGTCCCGGAAGCATCTGTCTCGACTATAAACTCGGCTGAGAAATCAGGCAGCTTCAATATCGGTGGTGAAGACAAGATTTTCTTCTATTTGTCAAAAGCCTCTTGTGTTTCCTCAGTCCAACCAAATTGGTTTTTTTTAAGTAAATCCATGAGAGGACTAGCTATAACTCCATATCCCTTTACAAATTTTCGATAGTATCCCGATAGCCCCAAAAAACCTCTCAACTCCATCACGTTTCGAGGTACCTTCCACTCTAAAATCGTTTTGATTTTATAATCATCTACCTCCACTCCTTTACTTGAGATCATATGACCCAAGTAACCTAGCCTTTCTTGACCAAATTCACACTTCTTTTTATTGGCATATAATTTGTTTTGAGATAACAATTGGAACACTAATCTCAAATGGTCAATGTGTTCTTCCTCCGATCGACTATACACCAATATATCGTCAAAGAACACTAGCACGAACTTCCTTAAACAGTTTTTAAAAACTTCGTTCATCAATCCTTGAAAAGTGGAAGGTGCATTTACAAGACCGAAAGGCATTACCTTAAACTCGTAGTGGCCTTGATGTGTTCTAAAAGCTGTCTTTTGAATGTCTTCATCCTTCATACGAATCTGGTGATACCCCGATTTTAGATCGAGTTTGGAGAACACTTTAGCACCGTGTAATTCATCTAGCAGCTCATCGATCACCGGTATCGGAAATTTATCTACCACCGTAGCCTTATTGAGAGCTTTATAGTCGATGCAAAACCTCCAACTACCATCTTTATTCTTGACTAATAGGATGGGACTTGAAAAAGGACTGTTGCTTGGCTGGATCACTTCTGCTTCCAACATTTCTTTCACCAACTTTTCTATCTCATCTTTCTGGTAGTGTGGGTAACAATAAGGTATTACGTTGACTGCATCCGTTCCCTCCTTCAAAACAATTCCATGTTCCTTACCTCTCCTCGGTTGTAACCTTTTTGGCATATTGAATACTTCCTCAAACTCTTCGAGAACCGATTGTACCTTCGACCCTACTTCTTGCACTTCATCATTCATCACTGTATAAGCTCCCAACTCCACCAAAACAGCTTGTCCTTCTTGTTGGATCAATTTCCCCATTGCTTTTAATGAAATTAACGATTTCCCTAAAGAGGGATCACCTTTCAGCACCACCGATTTACCTCCGATTGTGAACTTCATAACTTGCTGCTTCCAATTAGTGTACGTTGCTCCTAAAGTTTCCAGCCATTGAATCCCCAAGATCACATCACTGTTTCCCAATTGGATGGGCAGAAAGTCTTCTACCACCTCCAAACTTTGCACATTCAACACAACATGCTTACAAATCCCGTTACTCTTCACTTAGTTCCCCATTCCCATCGTTATAGAATACTCTTTCGTTTTGTCAATCTTCAGATTCAACTTAGCTACTATATCTTTGGAAACGAAATTGTGAGTTGCTCCACTATCGATGAGGATTACCACTTTTTGACCTTCTATGTTTCCTTCCATTTTGATAGTATTCAGATTCGTTAGGCCTACTACTGAATTAAGATGAACTTCGACTTCTTTGCTCACCTCAATCATGTCAGCTGTATTCAGCACTTTACGGTCCTTAACTTCGCTACCGGAATCCACCATTTCCTTCTCTTGTACTAACAAAACATTCAACTCTTTTTTTTTACACTTATGGCCTGGAGAATACTTCTCATCACAACGATAACAAAGGCCCAAAGCTCGTTTTTTGTTGAACCTCCTGATCCGACAGTCTTCTATACTCCGATCTCGAGTTGTTTATCGAATTGTTCATCGAACTAGAACTGTTTACTGATTCAGCCCCACCGGTAACAATCCTATTACTCGAGAACGTCGTAAATGATTTTTTTGGCATTGAGAACGTTCTTTCCTTATTGATCACATTGTTTCTAGCTTCAACTTTCATAGCCATCTCCATCGCTTCCTCAAGTGTTACTGGATTGAGAAGTCGTACCTCAGCTTTGATCGAATTCTTCAAACCGTTGATGAATTGACTCATGAATACTTCTTCCGAGATTGCTTCCAATGGTGCCGCCAATTCCACAAACTTCATCCTTCATCGACTGTACCTTCCTGTTTGACCGCCAAAAACTGTTCGCATAAGGTTCCAGCTGCTGCCGATCTGAATTGACGAAGAATCAGTTGATGCAAATCCTCCCAACGCGAAATCGGATGCCGACGATTCTCCCACTGAAACCATTTTAAAGCAGTACCTTCAAACGATATAAAGGATGCGTCAATTTTTTTCTGCTGCATCAATCGATTAAGATAGAAATAGCGTTCCGCACGAAGAATCCATCCATCAGGATCGGTTCCATCGAAAGAAGGAATTTCCAGCTTTTGACCTTTCACGGAAAAAAAATCGACCCGATCCCTGCCTCTTCTCGTTCTTCCTCTTCGATCTCGCCGTTTCTTCCCCATCCTCGCCGTCCGATGACCCTGACGTAATAACCCTAGCTGATACTTTGTTGCTTAATTTCTCCAATTGCTGAAAGATCTTCTCGAAATTCTTCTCCATTATCTGTTGATTCTTCTCAATCGAACCAACACAACTCTCCAAATCGTCTATTCTGGCCGTCGCACTTCTCGTTCCCATAGCTAAATCGAACTCGCTCTGATACCAATTTGATGCAAATTGATTGTTGTCGGTAGCTTCCTTATTGAATTGAGTAAAGAAAAAGAGATTACAGAGGGTTACACGGCTTTTGAGAGGCCGGTTCTCTCCCTAGAGAGCTTGCGCTCCTTTTCAAACTTACAAAACAGAATGCAACTCCACTAACAAACTCCCCAATATAAAGGAACTATCTCAATTATTCTATTCAGAAAATACCCAAACTACCCTCCACTTACTTACAACTAAACTACTTAAATCTTCTTTTATATGTAAAACGTACAGTAGGCTTATCAACAACAAATCTGGAAGTTCTTGTGATGACTATCGTGTCCATTTGAAGGAAATTCTTTGAAGCTATTAAGTTAAGGTTATAGTCTTTCCTGTTTATTTGTTTACCAATTCATGTATCATCAAATCATGGTCAAGTC
>NC_037540.1:21820562-21827751 GCF_001531365.2 Cynara cardunculus var. scolymus | reverse complement strand
CAAAGAAGTAAGAACTCAAAACTATTGCAATCTTAAGAGACATAATAGCAAGAGCTATAATAATCACACATACAAATGCCACCCTTATATCCAAACGTACACCTCTTTTTGATATGCCAACCTTATAACCGAAGGTACACCTCTCCTTGATATGCCACCCTTATAACCGAAAGTACACCTCTCCTTGATATGCCACCCTTATTTCCTCATCAAAATCTATGGATTAGTTCCAAACGAAAACATACTGAAGTCACAACCGTCTTGATGGAACAACCTCCATAGATTTAACCACCAAATCTATAGATTTATTCCAAACAAAGACAGACCGAAGTCACAACCGTCTTGAAGGAATATCCTCTATAGTTTTAACCAATAATGGTTTCAAAATAGTTTGATCTTCAAAACTCAGAAACCAACTATTCTTTCAATATCATTTCCAAACACAAACTCTTCTTTAAATAGGATATCATCCATAATTGTTTTAAAGAAGCAAAATCTTTATTATTTCCCAAAAACAGTTTCCACAACCCAAATTCATAAATCTTAATTTAAACTGTCAAAAAAAGTTCATAAATCACACAACAACTTCTTCAAATATCTCAAATAACATTATTCGAATGATTTAGTAACAAAAAGTCACCTATTATGCATAGATTTGAAGATTTAAATCACACAACAACTTCTTCAAATATTCCCAAAATCACCAAATCACTTTTATGCAAGATTCCTTCCTCAAGAAAAACTTCACTGCCTTACACACACTCTCTTTTCTTTCTTTCTTACAAAGATCTCTCAAAAGCATCCTCAGATTATCCTTATCTTCTCTATTTATATTTTTAATCAAGGCGGTGTGTGTTTAATAATATAAAACTCTTTTGGGCGGTGGATGTTTATTATATATTAAACCCTCTTTTTCTTAACCATGAAGGTTGCATAACCATATATTAATAATATTTTTCTGTTATGCATCTTATCATATGCGCACACATATTTTATCACTTTCTCATGTATGCACAGTATCACATTTTCACACATATATACACGATTCATGCATTTATTTAAATAACATGCATGTCATCACGTATTTCACAAAATAACCACATAAAAGTTACCTCAACCAATGTTGTCTGAAATCCAGGTCATCACATTATCTCCCCCTCAGAAGAATTCCATCCCAGAATTCATTTAACCAAACAACCAAGGGTATCGGGTTCTCATTTCAGATTCTAATTCCCATGTAGCTTCTGAACCTTTGTGATAATGCCACTGTATTTTTACCAAACTGGTTTCTTTGTTTCTTAATACCCTGATTTTTCGATCAGTCACAGCTTCTGGTGTTTCAACAAAATTCAGTTTACTGTCCAGTTTAATCTCTGGAAGCAGTACTGCTAGACTTGGATCGGCCAAACATTTACGCAGATTTGATACATGAAAGGTGCTGTGAATTAGGCTGAGTTCTTCCGGTAATTCTTGCTGATAAGCCACTGGCCTAACCCTCTTGCAAATTTTAAATGTTCCAACATATCTCGGGCTAAGCTTACATGTCTTTTCAAACCTCATAACACCTTTCCACAGTGATACTTTTAACATTACAAAGTCACCCACATAGAATTCAATCGGTTTTCGTCGCTTATCGGCATAGCTTTTCTGACGGTCCTGTGCTGTTTTAATTCTTGCACGAATCTGTTCAATCTTTTCAGAAGTTATTTGAACAATCTCGGGACCTGTCAATTGTCTTTCACCTACCTCATTCTAACATAACGACGTTCGGCATTTTCGTCTATACAGTACCTCATACGGTGCCGCTTGGATGCTGGAGTGATAACTATTATTGTAAGCGAACTCTATCAACAGCAAGTGATCCTCCCATGATCCCCCGAAGTCAATAACATAGGTTCTCAACATGTCTTCGGGAGTCTGGATGGTTCTTTTACTTTGCCCGACCGTTTGAAGATGATAAGCTGTACTTAACCGAATTTGAGACCCCAAAGCTCTTTGCAAACTTTCCCAGAATTTTGAAGTGAAACGACTATCTCTGTCTGAAATGATGGATAGGTTTCTTTTATTGGTAGGAAATGCGCAGACTTAGTCAAACGATCAACTATTACCCAGATTGCATCATATCCTTTCGGGGTTCGGGGTAACTTCATGACAAAGTCCATCGTAATATGATCCCATTTCCAGACTGGAATCTCCAAAGATTGCAGATTTCCATAGGGTCTCTAATGCTCGATCTTAACTTGCAGACAGGTTAAGCATCGTTCTACGTATTTTGGTATGTCTCTTTTTAAGCCTGGCCACCAATAGAAAAGTTTCAAATCTTTGTACATTTTATTGGTACATGGATGAATTGAGAAGTGGGATTTGTGGCTTTCATTCAGAATGGTCTCCCGCATATTCCCATAGCATGGTACCCAAATCCGTCCTTGGAAGCACAAAATTCTCTCATTGTTTGGTTCCATGATGGAAATCATTTTACCCAATTTTTCTGACTTCATGTGATCCTCTTTAACAACCTCTTTCTGATATTATAAATTCTCTTGATGAAGATCGAGAGTTAAGTTTATTCTCATTGTCACGGCTTTGATTGTTCCACTTATTTATTTTCTGCTTAAGGCGTCGGCTACCACGTTGGCTTTTCCCGAGTGATAGAGGATTTCACAATCGTAATCATTAACGAGTTCAATTCATCGACGTTGTCGCATATTTAATTCTTTCTCATTGAACAAGTGTTGTAAACTCTTGTGATCGGTATAGATTTGGCATTTAGTTCCCAAAAGATAATGTCTTCATATTTTCAATGCGAAAACCACCGCCGCCAATTTCATATCATGAGTCGGATATTGTTTTTCATGATCCTTCAGTTGTCGGGATGCATATGATATGACTTTTCCTCTTTGTATCAGAACACAAGCCCAAACCTAGCTTTGAAGCATCGCTCTATACCACAAAGTCTTCTGTTCCACCTGGTAAAGATAATATCGGGGCGCTGCAAAGATGATTTTTCAGTAACTGGAAAGCTTTTTGATGTTCTTTATCCCACTGAAACTTAATGTTCTTCTGAGTTAATTTGGTCAATGGCACAGCTATTTTTGGAAAAATCTTTAATAAATTTACGGTTGTAGCCTGCCAATCCCAAAAAAAGCTTCGAACCTCAGAAGGAGTCTTTGGTGCCTCCCATTTTTCGACTGCTTCAATCTTTGTTGGATCTACTTTTACCCCTGCCTCTGATATAACATGCCCTAGGAATTGAACCTCTCTCAACCAAAATTCACATTTTGACAGCTTTGTGTACAACTTTTCTCTTTTCAAGAGCTCGAGTATCAATCGGAGATGTTCTGCATGCTCCTCTTTGATTTTTGAGTATATGAGAATATCATCAATAAATACGATAACGAATTTATGAATATATTCCTTGCATACTCGATTCATTAAATCCATAAAGGCTACAGGTGCGTTAGTTAAACCGAATGACATAACTAAGAATTTATGGTGTCCGTACCTGGTTCGGAAAGCTGTTTTGGCAATATCTTCTTCTTTAACTTTAAGCTGATGATATCCTGATTGTAAATCAATCTTTGAAAAGTAACTAGCTCCCACCAGTTGATCAAACAAGTCATCAATTCTTGGCAACGGATATTTATTCTTTATTGTCAATTTGTTCAGCTCTCGGTAATCGATACACATCAGCATAGAACCGTCTTTCTTTTTCACAAAAAGTAGTGGAGCTCCCCACGGTGAAGTACTAGGTCTAAATGTCTAATGAATCCTTTATCAAGCAAATTCTTTAACTGTGTAACCAATTCCTTTAGTTTTGACGGAGCTAATCGGTATGGTGCTTTGGCTACCGGTGCTGCTTCGGGTATTTGGTCGATCTTAACTTCAACAACTCTGTCTGGTGGTAATCCGGATAAGTCTTTTGGAAAGACTTAAGGATATTCACTAACGATTGGAATTATTTCTTGCTTCCCTTTTTCTTTCTTTGCATCGATTGCATAGGCCAAATACTCCTGACATTTCTTCTAAATACACTTTCGGGCCCTTAATATAGATAACAGATTGGTATGATGATTCTGATGATCACCATAAATTACAATTGACCTTCTGTCTGGCAAGATTATTCTGATCATCTTTTTATCACAAACAATGCTGGCCTAATTTTCTGCCAACCAATCCATCCCTACTACTATATCAAATTCTTTCATCGGCATGGGAAACAGTCTGATTGGTAACTCACACCCCTCAATCATAATAGCACAGTTGTCGAACACATAATCCACATATACTTGACCATTACAAGTATCAACTACTAATTTATCGTCAAGTGGCACAAAATTTATGCAAGCACATAGGGCAAAGGATGTTGATACAAACGAAAAGTTTGCACCCGAGTCAAATAACACTTTAGCATATAGAGAATTCACGAGGAATGTACCTGTCACTACATCTGGTGAGTTTCGGCTTCATGCTTGGTCATTTGAAAAGATCGACTCCGCGCCCCACCTGGTCCTCCTCTACCCATACTTGGTCTTCCACGGGCACTCGAGGTGTTGCTTCCCATGGTCAACTGTGGAGCTTTCAATTGCGGGCAGTTAGGTCTAAGATGATCTGGTGAGTTGCAATTGAAACACCTCTTAGCCATCGGGCAATTTCTTGACAAATGGCCTGCCTCACCACACAGATAGCATTTCCTCGGGTCTGATTTGCAATCACCTTGATGAATTTGATGACATCGAGGACAAGTTTTTCACTAACTCTTTGAACAGGTCGGTTGCTATACTTCACAAACTTCGGCCCTCGGTATCCTGTCGATGGTCCTTCCCATTTTCTTTTCTCAATTGCTTTTCCTTCCTCTTGCCTATTCTTATTTCTCTCTGTTACATCCGTTGCATCAACTGTTAAAGAAAACGTAGCCAGATTCATGGCTATCACAAACTCTCGAATTGATGGTTTCAATCCCCAAATGTATCTTTCCACCTTTCTTGATTCAAATGAGATATAATATTCGGCAAATCGTGAGTATTCAATGAACTTTTCTGTATACTCTCGAACTGTTCTGGTGCCTTGCTCCAGTTTCAAAAAGTCTTCTTCCATTTGTCTTATGGCGGCTTTAGGACAAAATTGCTCTTTGAATCTATTAACAAATTCTGCCCATGACAATGTTTGCAAAATGTCTGTTCTGGCTAATGATTCCACTTCCCACCAGAACAATGCATTGGACTTCAACATAGAGACGACAAACCTGACTTTATCTGTTTCTACACATCTGATAGTATTGAACACAGATTCTATCTCTTTGATCCAGCACATGACTTTGACTGGATCTCTTTCTCTAGAAAAGGTTGGTGGTTTACATGTTAAAAACATCTTAATATCCCCTTATTTGTTATTTATGACTGGAACTGATGGGTTTATTTCAACCCTTCCAGTTTCGATTCTGGCAGGTATCCTCATAATTGAAGTCAAAGTTTCTCTTAACTTTCCCATCTCTTCTGCCAACATATCTCTGGTCATATATTCAGGCTGAGACATTTGTTCTTGATTCACATTTTCAGAATTAAACTCTCCATGCTTTGCATGAGTTTCTGTTTGGCTATTTTTGCCTCTGTTTTGCCCTCTGCCTCTTCCTCTGCTTCTACCTATGCTTCTGCCCCTGCCCTCTGACGTACCAATGGGAGCAAGAACAGGGGAATCCTCTTCATCATTAGGATTGGGGCGGGTGATCCTTCGGGATCTACTAGTCATCTGCAAAGTTCAAGGTTTAATAAACATATTTTCACATTCCCATATATAATAAAGTGTCCAAGTTCAGTTATGTACCAGTAGATTCAAAATTACATTGACCAGATGTAATCCGAATATACCTTACACACTGATCCCTTAACTTATTATATTTATTTCCAAATGTGCTAACTATGTCTAGGACCCCTAATATGCAATGAAACAGTTTAAGTCTAGGCATCATGCTGTGAATACCTAAATCCCTTAAACTCAGGCTCTGATACCACTTCTGTACCACCCCAAAACTTACATTGCATATAACATATAATTCATTCAAAGAAAGACATGTTTAATCCCACAAAGGTCCAAAATACAAGAAACTATATTACANCAAAACTTACATTGCATATAACATATAATTCATTCAAAGAAAGACATGTTTAATCCCACAAAGGTCCAAAATACAAGAAACTATATTACAAAATACACAACCCAAAAATTCCAAAATAAATGTTCTTGTACTACATAACATTTAACTTCAAAACACATCCACAGATTGATCTTCACATAGCTATGCACATAGGGAAACAAATCAAAATTTCCCTTTTCCTTTACTATCATTATACTCTGCAGTTCCTGCAATACATATTTGAAACACAAAATGAGGGTTAGACCTGAAGGTATAGTGAGATCCCTTTTTCCATGTAATTGAGGGTGAAAATCACCAAAACATTATTTAAATCAATCATTTCACATAATGAAACATAAATCCATAACATAATTCATTTAGTCCATCGATCCTCTGGTTCCAATGTCCAGACTTAGAAAACATTTTCATCGGATAGCATGACCAAAGCCCCTCTGGTTCCTCTACCAAAGCTTTCTGGCTATACCAACAGTTCTTCTCAAGTTAATCTTCATAAATGTACGTAGTCAAATATCAATTGATGGATAAAATAGTTTTTCCCAAGTATGAAAGTATACAATAAAAGGCTTAAATATGACCAGAGCCTCTGGTTCTACTAACCAGAGCTTCTGGCTCAAAACTCATGACCAACCAGAGGCCTTCTGGTTCAACGCGAAGACCAACCAGAGCCCCTCTGGTTTGTCCTTCTTTGTATGAAAAGTTTTCTAAGTTAAAATAAAAGTATAAAATCTTACGCACTTCTTTTAAAACATAACTTTGACACAGAGCTTCTATCTAATAGATACAGAGCCTCTGATTTAAATAAAAGCTTTGTAAAAAGACTTGTATCAATATCAAACCATCATCCAGAACCCTCTGGTTCTATTGAGAGGGCCAACCAGAGCCCCTCTGGTTTCTTTCAAGGAACAACCAGAGCCTCTCTGGTTCCTTATAAAACAAACACTTTATCAAAAGCATAGTTTATCCAAAACCATTGGCCGTAAGGCAAGTTTTCTCCTTCTCAATAACATCATTACTATCATTTCTAATAAGAGCAACATC
>NC_037540.1:21791496-21819987 GCF_001531365.2 Cynara cardunculus var. scolymus | reverse complement strand
CCTGAGTCCTCAAATCACAAAGAAGTAAGAACTCAAAACTATTGCAATCTTAAGAGACATAATAGCAAGAGCTATAATAATCACACATACAAATGGCACCCTTATATCCAAAGGTACACCTCTTCTTGATATGCCAACCTTATAACCGAAGGTACACCTCTCCTTGATATGCCACCCTTATCCCATGGTACACCTCTCCTTGATATGTCACCCTTATTTCCTTATCAAAATCTATGGATTTGTTCCAAACGAAGACAGACCGAAGTCACAACGTCTTGATGGAACAACCTCTATAGTTTTAACCACCAAAATCTATAGATTAATTCCAAACAAAGACAGACCAAAGTCACAACCGTTTTGAAGGAAAATCCTCTATAGTTTTAACTAATAATGGTTTCAAAATAGTTTTATCTTCAAAACTTTGAAACTCAGAAACCAACTGTTCTTTCAATATCATTTCCAAACCCAAAATCTTCTTTAAATTGGATATCATCCATAATTGTTTTAAAGAAGCAAAATCTTCTTTATTTCCCAAAAACAGTTTCCACAACCCAGATTCATAAAGCTTAATTTAAACTGTCAAAAACAGTTCATACCATTCTTCTTTAAAATCGATCATCAACATCAAGTATTTCAAATAACATTATTCAAATGATTTAGTAACAAAAACTCATCTTATTATGCATAGATTTGAAGATTTAAATCACATAGCAACTTCTTCAAAGATTCCCAAAATCACCAAATCACTTTTATGCAAGATTCCTTCTTCAAGAAAAACTTCACCCCCTTACACACACACACTTTTCTTTCTTTCTTACAAAGATCTCTCAAAAGCATCCTCAGATTATCCTTATCTTCTCTATTTATATTTTTGATCAAGGCGGTGTGTGTTTAATAATATAAAACTCTTTTGGGCGTTGGATGTTTATTATATTTTAAACCTTCTTTCCCTTAACCATGAAGGTTGCATAACCATATATTAATAATATTTTTCTGTTATGCATCTTATCATATGCGTACACATATTTTTTTCACTTTCTCATGTATGCACAGTATCACATTTTCACACATATATACACGATTCATGCATTTATTTAAATAAAATGCATGTCACACATATTTCACAAAATAACCACATAAAAGTTACCTCAACCAATGTTGTCTGAAATCCAGGTCATCACAGAGTCTTTATTAGGAGCTCTTTTCTTCTTTTTTACAAGGAGTAAGTATGACAATGCCACTGAACTTTGTACCTTTTTAGGGATTTGTATGTTGAACTTAAAAAACATGAACTCCTCTCAAGCATGACCTAATAATGTCTTTTTTTTGAAGTATATAATATTTATATACGGCAAATGCAACAAATAAACTCACACACCCTCCTCATCTATGGTGAGGTTTGAACCCCTGACCTCCTAGAAGGCCAAGGGCTACAATACCGCTAGGCCAAAACCCTTTGGCAACTCCTCAAGTTGCCGTCCAATTTTTTCTGATAATCTTGTATTCATCCTTACTCACTCTTAGTCCCGTTAGCACATGAATAATAAAAAGGGAAAATGAAAATGGCGTATAAAGATAGCATTTAGGCAAGATAACTCTTTTGAGTTAACTACTAAGAGTTATTACTACTTGAGAATAGTTGATTGAAGGTGCATGGACTGCAAGTTAATGTTCTCTTAATCCGGATGTCATGGAGCTTGAGCTAGTGGCATGCGGCCGGATGTTATGGTAATTAGAGTCATCTCTCTCTCCAAATCTAATCTTGTATAATGCAAAACACAAAGAATAGTAAACTGGAAGCAAGTACATTGACTTCCGTTATCTGAGGTGATTTAAGAAGGGAGTCATTGACTTCACGAACAACATTGTGACATATTGATCTACCACAAGGCACGAAGGATCTTTATTTGAGTTCAGAGGTCTATTACTTATTTATTTGAACACAAAAACCACCTAGCCAAGTCTCTCTAAGAACATATTTTGCAACTTTCAGCGTAGGATAAAGAATTCACAAGAAACAAGGAAGAAAAGACCAGAAAATCAAGGTTTAAAGCCTGCCATGTTGCCTGGGATTGAGGGAAAAAAGGAGATGATCACTTTTTTCCATCCTTAAGTAATAGAAAGACACAATGGACGGAGAAGCTCTGCGGCTGCATTTTCACTGCTGGTCTCTTTTCGCTGGTTTATGAGGGGAAACAGGCCATTACTCTATGATGACCTTTGCCTGTTGTTGATCTTGGATTAAATACTATTGCATGGGGGCAAGTACTACTCTTATACCTAACTAAATTAAATTCATTGATAGAGTGAAGGTTGACAGAAAATCATGGAAGCTCTAATGATTTTAACGGGGTTACTCAATCTGAAAGCTGAAGTTCATTAATTTGATTAAACGAATTAAATATGGGCTTTAAGTCAGAAAATGTGCCAAGCTCAATGTGTTGGACTATATGCTCATGAAAGTTTTGTGAGAACATCTACTTTAGCGAACCACTCGGCTTTCAATTATAAATAGAAATAATAATTCAAAAGAGATTGGCTATTTAACTTACACATGTTGTTTTGACTTTCTTATGTTTCTTAAAGTGCCTCCCCCGTTACCACCACCTTTCTCAGGAAAGAGTTGGATAGAGCAGTACAAACGCTTTCGGGACAAAAGGRAAGAAATTKGCTGCCCTTCATTCTTATGGATGTTAGCATATCCCTCTGTTCAGGTTAATCATCCATAAACCTTTCATAGATGTTAAAAGTTTCAATTTATGAAGTGTTTGATACCATTGATACAAGTGCCATGTGTTGGTTTCTGTATGGTAGCAAGTTATAGTTTCCTTCCTGCATCATGTATTAACCTCTACAACAAACCTAACATACAGGATTAGGAGCAAATAGACCACTTGGATAATGTTATTATTTTTGTTTTCATCTTCATGCAAATAATTAAATATGCTTGTATTTATATTCTAAAAGAGTAGACAATAGTTTGTTCATTGTGAAACAAATTTAATGGTTTTTGATTTGTGTGAAATGTTTGACAATAGTTGTTTTTTTCAATCTTGCTTGGATGATTTTGATCCCACATAGTACAAGAAGATGAAATATTCTGGTCTTACAGATTCGACTTTGTGTCTGGTTAGAGGTGAGTGATGCCGTCCATAAAAAACACTGTGGTGCTTATGGCGCAATTTGCACTTTAGAGATGGAATGAATTATCTTTACTGTTTATTTCTTCTCTCTCCATTTTCCTTATTTTTCCCATGTTTTTTTATTTTATTGATCACTTGGAAGAACAAATCCTTTGATTTTTTATAAATGCAATATGGATCCTCATGTTTCTTAACATTGAATCCAATGAAATCTAAGGGTGCGTTTGGTTTGCAGGAATGTTTCTGAGGGATTTGGATTTGTAGGAGGGATTTGGATTTGGAGGGATTTGGATTGGATTGGATTTAAAATCCATTCCTGTGTTTGGTTTGCAGGATTTGAACACTTCGAACACTGTCGAGTTTAGGAGCTAGAAGGAGATGAACAAATTTGAAAATGGTGGGAATGAATAAGAAGCAGTCAAGTGAATCAACGATACTATTGTTTTTTTGTTTCATCTCTTGAAATGCAAAATCATCTAGACCACAATTTCAGAAACGTTCTCTTATTGAACACAAAATTCAGCAATCAAAACCCTAAACTAAGTAAATCGAAGCTAAATTATCACCAAACAAATGTTCGATAAAAAAAACAACACCGTTTGAACACGAAATTGAAACAATCAAAACCCTAAACTAGAGTAATCGAAGATTCGAAGCTGAATTATCACAAAGCAAATGTTCGATCACAAAAACAACATCGTTTGAACAAGAAATTGAAACAATCAAAACCCTAAGCAGGACTTTTCCTTTATAAATACCTTGAYTGTAAAATCATGAACTGATGATTTGCCAGCGATAGATGAAGTTGCACCGATTTTTGAAATTTAGATGTACTTTGAAGAAGAAATGGATGATCGATCATTTCTGAGGAGGAGAAAGCCACCRATATCTATTGAAGATCAGCCCCAATTCCAGTTCTCSCAACAAATCTTTTTTCGGGTTGATGAGAGAAGGCGGCGAAGAGGAGGAGAAAGCACCGCTTCAAGCGGGACGACGACGAGGAGAGAGCACCGGATTATCTCCGGCGAGAGCAGTGGGGAGTTGGAGGTTATCTCCGGCGACGAGAGGTGGGGAGTTGGCGGAGACCGGCGAGAGGATGGGGAAAGTGACGAGAAGGTTAGGGCATGAAGGTTAGCGTGGAAGAGGAGATGTCTGAGGGATTTGGATTTCAAAATCCAGCCCATTTACCATGGATTTCAAAATCCCTTGTTTACGGGATTTTAAAAAGTATACGGGATTTTAAATCCAGCCCATTTAGCAAACCAAACATGGGAATGGAATGGATTTTAAATCCAAATCCTCCCAAATCCATTCCATTCCGCCAAACCAAACGCACCCTAAGTGCCTTGAATGGTTGATTTCTTGAATATCAAATTAAGAGTATCACAATGTCAGATGCATATCTTGTAAGTTCCCCATCCACAACCTTAGACCTGTCTAAAGTGGCTATATAATACTCAATGAAATGTAATTGGATGTAATTGAAAAAGAAAAATGGAGGGAAGTCAAGCGCTGTTTCATTTTAGCTGTTCTATACTGGATAACAAGTATATCTGGATTTGAATACAAATGACATTCAAGTTTCAGTAAAGAGATATTGTTTGTATGTTTTCGACCTTTGTCTAGAGAGCCTCAGAAAATGGTGCTCCCATTACATAACAAGCATCTGCCTCTTTTGTTTGATTTTCATTTGCAGATTCCTTGCTTAATCTTGGGGACAGCAAGTGTCCGGCGAATGGCACTGGATCATCATCCTGGATTCGAATGTGTAAGTCAACATATAAAGAAAGTATTCATTTTTGCATATGGGGGATGCTATTTAGCCAATCTTTGTTACCAACATCTTTTAATAGTTTATCTTTCATTTCTTATCTATATCTATCTTTTCGTCTCAATTTTGAAAGACACTGAGAAGAGAGGTGTAGTTGCTATGAACTTACATTAAAATGACTTTGAGCTTGGGTAACTCGATTGTTCAAACAGAGTTTGGCTGAAAACAAATCTATGGCTGTTCAATTTGTTTTACCATTAGTAATTTATTTACTAAGGTTTAGGAAGTTGATATGTGAATATCATTGATGATTTCTGAAGCCTGTATTCTATCAAATTCGTTTCAGGGGGGCACTTTTTGGTTCCAGAATCTGACTGAAATGTCGCAGGGTGCTTCAGGCTACATTTTCCCCCTGCTGTTAGCTTCACTGCATCTTGTCAATGTTCAGGTAATTGACTTCACTTTGATTCCAGCAATGACTGAACCCAAGACTTTCAGCTCTCTCTCTCTCTCTCTCTCTCCAACCATCTTGGTCCTCCATTATCTTGACCAGGAATCTCAACCACCTTTTGCCTTTTTCTGTTAAATAAATCTCCCAGCACATGTGCCGCTACAAGAAAGATCTTTTGTCTATGACAATAATATCATATCCCCTTCCTGATCTTTTAGTCTAGTATATCAAGCTCTGTATGACGTAACTACTGCTTTTCTAGAATTTCAAGGGTTAAAGATGCTGCTTTCTGCCAAAACTGAAGACTTGATTCAGAACAGTTAATAATAAGTTTTGAGCGCTATAAACTCTTTGTAGCTTGATTAAAGACCAATGGCTGTTTGTTAAAAAGCTGAACTCTATTTACTAAATCTATGAGAATGGTGGTGTTTCTCACCTTCTTTAATGGTCTTAGGAGCATTTCAGAACCGAACTCATGGTTAAGTAGTTTTGCTTATTTTTTTTGTTAATGGATATAAACATTTCCTAAATTACAAATGAATTTTTCTTTTTCTTTGAGAAAGCTTAAATTTTTTAGTAATTAAATTACAAATAAAATTTTCTTTTAATCTCTAGCTGATGTAGCAATTACTTTACTCCTGTAGAGGCTGTAGGGCTTTGTCTCATTCAGGTTAATTTATTTTATCTTCTATGCTACTAAAATAGTTCATGATCTGTTTTGATCAGGTTTCGTTTGAGAAGTCTTCATTGACGACCCTCCCAAATTTATTTGGCGTTCTAGCAAAGGTGAGTGACAAAGTCCATGTACCAAATCGTGTTGTTTAAACATGGTTTAATTTTTATATCTTTTGTATTTAGAGTTCATGGTAGCATCATAATGGTGGTCAACCATTGGGATCTTTTATTGTGTTCCTACTTGTAAATATTTAGGTTCATTTGGGGAATATTTCCTTAATGATGTATATTACACAAGAGAAACATGAGTATATGGTACAATAATGAACTAACAAACTAGGAAATGGGCCAAGTCCAACCCGATTAACGTAATTCTATCTTGAACACTATTCCTCAAGTTGAATATCAGATGTCTTCCATTTCCAACTTGACAAAAAAAACAAGATAGAATTTTCAAGGCATTTTATATTGATAGAACTGCAAGTAGACAAAACAATAGCAAATGGCAGCTCAATAGCATAGTAGATTGTAATCCTGATGGCTCCTTCATTTTAACCGATAAGGACTCCTAACTCTGATTACAATAAGCTTCATGTGAACATTTAGAGGTCTTTGCGTATAAACCTCCTCCCTCAACAAGCGCTTGTGAAAAACTTGATAAAAGTTGATGTGAGCGACAACAAAGCGATATCTGGATGTGGCTTGGAAGTACAACAGGTGTTACACCGAGGGTAAATGTGTTTTGTGTAATGCTGATCATGTCAGGTCCAACATATGTTGAYGCGAATCAGTGMCGAACCATATAAAGAGGAGTAGCRAATTCACTACCGCCTCTCCAACATTTTGGATAATTCTAGAAAAAGGATGAAAGCCATAGAAGGGTAATCTTTGCAAAAATTATTTTTTAGGGAAAAAGAAAAATTTAGAAGGTGCAAAATGAAAAATCTAGAAGATAAAAATAAATGGAGAAATCTAGAAATATGAGGAGTCATGTTAGGAAATATCTGAAGTAACTTTATCATCACCTTGAATGAATGTACTTGGTGACATTTGTGGAATAGTCCATGATGGTGGATGTTTCTAGCTCTCTCGACAACATGGAGAAATTAAACATTTACAATTATGGTAATTGGCAGACTTCTATTGTATCTTACTGTGAGGCTCATGAATTATGGAATATCACTGATGAAAGTGAACTGAGATCACCAGGCTCCAAAGGATAAGTGCAAGAATCTCAGGAAATGGAAGAATAAAGCTGGCAAATACTTTTGACACAGTCGAAGTGATTGTCAAGAAGAATATACCCGCGAGTTGAAGACATTGGAGGCATCCAAGGAGGTGTTGGATGCTCTAGAAGCTCTATTTGTGAAATCTTGCATAGGTTGACTTCGACTTCTTGAATAGGGAGCTAGTGATCCCTTCTCAAAAGTATAGGTCGTGTTAGTAATTACTCTGTAAAATTAGAAAATCCCGTCACAAATACAACAATTAGATCCGGGTAAAAATTGGTGAAGAGAGAATTAGAAGAATATAAAAAAAATGGATAAAGCCATAATACTTTAGCTTTATCACGACATTGCAAGGTTGGCCAACTCAACCTATGCTTTAAATTCGGGAAATAATTGGCCAGTTAGGTAGCCCTTGCTATGTAAATGGTCGGATATCTACCAAAAGTAATGATGGAGAGGCACTCATAAATAAGAACATTAATTGTTCTACAAATTGGAAGCGGCATGAGAATTATTTGCACCCAAATGTTGATTATGCAGTCGCTATGGCAATCAATGAAGAACTTTTCACCCAGTATATTGGCGTTTCATTTACGGATCAAACATGTCGAAATACGTTATCACTGAGGTGCTAAGACAGGAAATCCATATGCATCCTATTGGAAGTGATGTAATGTCACTGCTAATTTTACCTAAAGCCAAAGTCTAGAGATATTTATAGCATTTCAGTAGTAACTCTGCATGACAATAAGAAGTCAGGATAAGAGTCGGTGATGGGGGAACTTTGAAACCACTGCCACCTCTCTCCATCTTTCCAAATAAATGCTCGAAATGCAAGGAAAGCTGAAAAGAAAAATCTTGCAACACCTTTTTTGGACCGAAAAAGAAGAATCGGAAGATAAAAGAACCGGAGAAATCTTGAGATGTGAGGGACAGTGATAGTTTAATTTCGAAGAAACTTTTCCACCACCCTAAACTACTATAAATAGACATCATGAGGCTAGAAGTGGATGGCAAATCGTAAAAGAAGGTGGCCTTTGAGTTTTGAGTATGACACGAGAAAAGAGTGAAAACATTGTGCCATACTTGGTGAAAGCTTTAGCACTTAAAGTGAATAAGAAAATAAGTAGTGTTGCTACTCTTGAGGGGTGAGTGTGCATTGCATGCCACCACTTTGATAACATGCTACTAACACATTTGTAGTAAAATAAGTTGTCTTGAATGCCGAGTGTGCATTTGATATTTCTACAAGTAATTCTATTGTTTTAGTTGTGTAATTTATTTATCATTTTGTCCGTGCCAAACTGACAAGAAAGATGAATTGGATAATGATTTGTTGTCTATCCTTTGATTATACAAGGCCATATATATAGGGTATTTACAAGAGATAAAAGGGAAACTAAATCAAGGAAAGGATACAAAAAAGATAACGATAAAGAAGGTTAACAATATCCCATAGTTATAGAAATTATATTCCATAATGATAGGGATTCCTCCTAATCTAATTTATGTACATTTTGACACTCCCCCTGAAACGGAGGAATAGATGTATTCCATTCTCAGCTTGGAAATAAGATCATGAAAACTCGAAGAATTTAGGCCTTCTGTTAGAACATTAGCTAGTTGACTCTTTGAGGGCACAAAGCACGTGCACACTAAACCTCCTAGTTTCTCTTTAATGAAATGCCGATCTACTTCAATATGCTTTGTCCTATCATGTTGAACAGGATTATGAGCAATATGATAGCAGACTTGTCACAATAGAGCTACATTAGACCTTCCCAGTTGATTTGGAAATCATTTATAATAATTTTCAACGATAATAACTTACATAACCCGTGAGAAATGACCCTAAACTCTGATTCTACAAAAGACCTTGCCACCACATTTTGCTTCTTGCTTCTCCATGTCACCAGATTACCTCCAAGGAAAATGCAATATCCTGAGGTCGATCTATAATCCAATTTAGAACCGGCGTAATCAGCATCAGTGTAGGCTTCAAGAGTAAGAGTTTCATTCTCCTTAAATAGAACGCCCTTCCCTAGATTACCTTTCAAGTAATGCAGTACCATGTAGGCTGCTTGAAGATGAGATTCTCTTGGATCATGCATGAACTGCAATCTTTCGGTTGCTAGGTCATGGAGTGTAATTATGAAAAAAATTGGAAGATGTCATATGATCAGTGGCATTAGAATCTATTATCCATGAGTTGACAAGATTACTCGAGGCATTCAGACAAAACGGAAAAAGTGGTTTACCTGAAAGAGTTAAAGAGCAAGTTTTTGATGACTTCTCGAGAGAACCTAAAAAATTCTTTAACCTCTCAATTTCTTCGTTGTTGAACTCTTCTCTTGCTGAATTGTCCTCCGGTTTGGATTGCTCAACAATGTGTGCTTGAGATCTCTGCTGCCTCCATTTAGGCTTTTGTTTCCCCCCATGGGTTCCCCATCACGACTTTGTTGTCCACCACGGTTTCCCCTTTCTCTGCTGGGTGGTTTCCCATTTAACTTCCAGCATTTCTCTTGAATGTCTTGGTTTATTGCAGTAAGTGCACCAAAGACTATCTCTGTTCTCCTGAGTTTCTTTACCCCCGAACTTGGACAGATCTCTCATCTCCTTCTCTTGTTGGTTGGTCCTTGTTGCTAGGGCTGATCCGTCAGCTTGTGGTTCAAGCATGAATTCCTCCTACTTTCTTCTATTCTGATCAAAGAGATCACTTCTTCAAGTGATGGTGTGTCTTCTTTGCCAAGTATTTGAATCCTGACTTGATCAAATTCAGGATTTAAACCAGCCAAAAAATTATAGACTCGGTTTTTTTGAATGAAACTTTATAAGATAGTTGCATCTGTAAGGCACTTCATCTCGAAAATTTGATAAGGATCAAGTTCGTGCCACAAATTTTGCAATATATTTGCATATTTAGTGACAGATTTGTTTCCTTGCTTTGTGGCTGAGGTTTTAACCTTGATCTGGTATACTTGAGCCGCATCACGAGCCTTCGAATAAGTGCGGCAAACAAACTCCCATATCTCTTTTGCAGTGGAGAGAAACATGCATGTGTCACTGATCATTGGGTCCATAGATTCCCATAGCCATGACATTATCATGGAATCTTCCTCATTTCAAGTTCCAAATGTTGGCTCATCTACAGCAGGACCTGCTTCAATGAGGTGTTTGAGTCTCCCTTTGCCCTTCAGGTATGTTCGGACAAATTGAGACCACTTGAGATAGTTTTTTTCATTGAGTCGATATGGTGCCTGGATATTCTGCAGATGTCCAATTTTTTGGACAAAATTGGACTCATCGGAGGAGTTAACAATGGTGGTGTCATTATTTGAGGTTTTGTCATGATGAAGGAAAGGGAATTGCAAAAGAGAATAAAAAGGTCGTTCAATCAAAGGAAATACAACAATTAAGGCTGTTTGATCAGAAACACTTGCAACGATGAAGGTTGCACACTGGGAAGAGCAATTTAGGCTGAAATAAAATAGAACAAGGGTTTTAGATTTCTGAGAGAAACCTAAAGCTCTGATACCATGACAAGAAAGATGAATTGAATAATTATTTGYTGTCTATCCTTTGATTATACAAGGCCATATATAGGGTATTTACAAGAGATAAAGGGAAACTAAATCAAGGAAATCAAGKAAAAGATACAGAAAATATAAYGATAAAGAAGGTAAYWATATCCCATAATTAGAGAAACTATATTCCATAATTATAGAGATTCCTCCTAATCTATAATATGTACATTTCGACACAAACAAACAAGGAGCTGTCCAAGTCATTCAGACAGGAGGAAGAACCATCTGGTCAGCAGGAGGCGTCCAGACCTCAATCTATTATGATAACCTGATTAGTTGAATTGCTTCTTTTATCTCAAAGTTTTGTTTTCTTTTCGGATGAGAAGCAATCACATGTTTGTGCCTGGGGGTCTTGACTCCGAATTTCTCTTACAAATGATTGCAGTTGCTTACATGCTAACGTATTATGTTATCTTGTTCTTGTTTAAACTTTAAGACAGATTCTAACCTCTCTCTCTCTCTCTGTGTTGCAGTATTACAAGTCCTACTTGCAGTGTCTTACAATTCCTATACTTTTTGCTGGGTTTTATCTTCCCCAGGTGAATTGAAATTCTCATATTTTGCAGCTAACCAGCTTGCATTTTAGATCTCAATTTGTCAGGAACAACCGTAATTTTGTTCTTGTTGTAAACTGTACAAGTGCTATGTACAATCTGACTGCTTGTTCTGTACTCGAAGCCGCTATTGATCAATGAAATAATTACTGTTGAACAATTTTCTTGTAATACAAAGAATGGCTTCTACTGTTATTAACAAATTTATCCTCTAACATCCATAAATAAGATGATATCGCTCAAGAACTATTGGTCATGTGTAATTGCTGATGATCAGGTAGCCATTTATCTAGTTTTGATGATATCAAGTTTTCATTATTTGTGATAAATGTTTTTGTTCCGCAAGTAGGGTTACTTCTTCTCTTTCAGTAGCAATCATCCCATTACTTGATGTCGTTAAATCTTTGGTACTTATTCTCTTTTGATATCGTTCATCTCATTTTAGGGTGTAGTTGTTGGTAGGGGTGTTAACAAGCCGAGCCGAATCGACTCGAGTAGCAGGTTATTCTAGTTTGGCTCGAAAAACACTTTACCAGCTTGAGCTCGAGTTCGAATATTTTTTCAATGTTCGAACTCRAGCTCGATACCTGTTATGGGCTTGAACTCGAGAACGACTAGCTCGGTTTTTGGCTCGACCTCAAATTTTTTTACTCGAGCTTTGGAACGAGCTGAGTCTAACATTGGTGTTATGGAGCTCGACTCGTTAATTAGACGAGTTTTAGTGTGTGTTCGATACTCGAGCTCGATATTTATTAAGCTTGAGCTCGAGATACATGAGCTCGTTAAAAGCTCAACTTGTTAACACCCCTAGTTGTTGGACTCAGCTACTAGTGTAATTTCAGTGATTTTCTYCTATCATTTCAGTTTGTTTTAGTTGCAAGYCCTTTCATATATTATTGCTCTMATGTGGTTGGCTGATAAACACTTGATTAGTCATTAAATTTTCTCAGTAGGAACATGTTAAACTCAGATTTTAATAATTCTTTTGCAGGGAAGTTTGCTATACTGGGCAGCTAATAGTTCTTTAACCCTTGTTCAGGTTGGTTTTAATTTTCTAAGACCTCACTGTTTATGAATCCTAATAATTTGGCTCTTGACTTTGATGCTGAAAACTATCCATGCTAAAATTCCACTATCCAGAATAGAKCACCCTTTGTTTCTATGAGTATTTGGTTTGTACTATCCTATAGCTTTCTTACTATAACTGGTAAATCAATCTGGCAGCAATTAGCTTTCAAGCATCCACTTGTTCGTGAGAAGTTAGGATTACCTGACAAGTCAGCTCCAGTGGATCCTAGAAACTCTCGTGAAATGGATGGACTAGAAGCCACGTTCACGGTCCCTTTAGTTAAAAAACCTATTCAAGGCCTATCAGTGCTAGAACTTTTTAACGTAAGTGTTCTTTTTCATTTTAGGCTACTTTGTTTTGCTGATTTCAGTATCAAATTGATGTGCTTCATTTTCATCTTATTGTTTACAGCTCTCTATCAAACACCTATCAAAGGGGGAACAAGATAGAGCAGTTCGACTTCTAAGGTAATTTGTTGCAGTTTTCAGCAAATTAGTTMAAATAATTTTAACATAAATTCTTTTTTCTCAGTAACGGAGATTCAATCTATTGTTGTAATCCAAATGTTATACATTAATTACAGATTGGCACTTGAAAAGGACCCTGAATATGCCAGAGTATTGATCGTTATGGGGCAGCTATTGATGAAGGATGAAAAATTGGCCGAGGCTACTGAATATTTGGAACGTGCTATCTCCAAAGTATGGAACTCTATGTTCACTATATTGATTTTTCCAGATTCATTGGTCAAATTTCTGCTATCTTTAATGAAAATTTTCGTTATAGTAATCATCTTCTTTTAGCAGCTTCTTCTCACAGGCCATCCAACAGAAGTTGAGGAAATTGATCATTTAATTCTAGCATCTCTGTGGGCAGGTGTGGCTCTTGCGAAGCAGGTGGAGCATTTTTTGATGTGTTTGTTTGTTTACCATACTTTAGATTTTACACCAATTTTCAGAATTCAGAGGGTGATTAAAAGTGGTTTAAAATGTATACATCTAGAAAAAATAAGAGAAAAGATGTGAAATTGCATGCACAAACTGGCCTTTAGCATTCTACTTCATCCTCTCCGAAAGAGGTATGTTTCAATTTCTGCTATTGAACCTAGTAATCCAAGAATGATATGAATTTTACTACAAAGAGAACACCAGATGCCTGTACAAAGTTTATAGAAGTTAATTTTGTTTTTCACATCAATTTTGAGGTTGAAAACTAGTTTGATGTATCTCTTCTATCCAGGGTTGTCGGAAGTACTTCCATTTTTAGCATGTTTGCCTGTACCCTCCTGTTTTTTGTTTAGTTCAGATTTCTGGTCTTGGGCAGGGTAAAGTTGCAGAAGGAATCGTACACCTAGAAAGAATAGCAAATATGAAAGAGCCAGAGGATACGAAGAGCAAAACCCATTATTGTGATGGTTTGTTTATGCTTTCAAGGTAAGAATGGTATCACCAAATCGTTCTTTTGGCAAGAAAATTATCCCCTGTGTCCAAAACAAATACAACAATTTCCTTTTCCTTCGCTTCAAAATAAATGCAACGTTTCCTTTCTATGTAAAAATTCAATTCATTGTCCTTAGTAGTCGTTACCAAATATTGGCAAGATTAATTTTGGTGAACAAGAATTCCCCTAATGTGCTCTTATTGTGAAACATTTATAGATATTTTGCTGATAGTCAAACACTCTCGTTAAGGTATCTGTTTTTCTTTCTTTCTATTTGCCTTGCTATTTCTTTYTGGTCTAGCTTTTCAGTTTTTTCACAAGTCAGTATTTCTCCCTTTCATGCGCTTTTTCGATACCCCGTGGGTCTTCACTRAAACTACCATTCTACTCTTTAGGGCAAAATTCAAGTCTGCTTACATCTTACCCCCAGACCCCGCCTCCGGTTTGGTAAACTGGTCTAGTTTGGTTTTGGTTTTTCTCTCATTCAGATATGTTTCAAGTCACGTTGCAATTTTTTGGACTGATGGAGTATATTTTATATGGACTCTACATTTATGTTCTATTTTTCTTTAAATTCATGAAACTAGTTTGTTATTAATCTATCTTTGTATATCTACAGTCGCTGATAACACTGACATATTTAATATAATTTCCAGTGCTTTAGCAAGCATAGGACGCGATGCTGAGGCGGCAAAATATTTGCAGATCTTAACTACTTATGATCCAGCTTACGCTACATACTTGAAAGATCTTGAAAGCAAAGACAACAATTTTGCAGAGGATCTTGCAAATAGCAGGAGAAAAGATTACTGAGAGCACATTTCATAAAAAAGAGTTCAGTTTTCTCTACAAAGGTATGAAAAGTTCATTATAATCTGTCACCCTTTCAACAATTTGGATGGCATAATTGCACAAAAGTATAATATATATTTTTATTTTAGGCATCATACTTTCAAAATACATAAATAAGACTGTTCGCTTTGAATCTAGTAGAACAGGTACCTTGTTTGACTTCTAAAGTCAGAGCATTAGTTAYTTTAGTTCGTTGGTTCTTGATAAGGCACAATAACTTTTTTGTACCTCTTGTTMTTGTGGTAGAGGCAAGGTCTGCGTACATGCTACCTCTATATAAGATATGTTGGGTTGGTTTTGTTTGGCTCTTGCTAGATGATGTAAATTGGCTAATTTCTTTCAAAGCGTTTGACCATCAAAGTCAAATCACTTGTTTTGTTTTCTAGCTAAAAGAACTGTTCATTGTTGAGTCAAATTGTGGTTACTTGCATACAAAGGGATTTCTGTTGAATACATTGGCTTTGTTTGGTTTACAGACAGTGGAACCGAGTTCATTGTGATGTATCAAAATCAGATCCTGGATTTTCTGCTTGTGTTAAGCCGGGTAATGAGCAGAAGATGTTAGAGCTTCTGATTTGATACTCTTTACTGGTTTTTACTTCACTGAAAATAGCCTACGCATAGCTTGGGAAATGGATGCAAGACAAACCAGGATAAATTACTCTCTTAACTCTATTCTTAGTTTCTTTTAGAGTAAACTAATGTTGTTGTGCGATGATACAAATTTATGTAAAAACAATACGACATTTGGTTTTAATGAATATTTTAAATAAATGGACAAAGTTAGATAATCAAAATAACATTATAATTCAAAAAATCTAACTACTCAAATCTTGTTATACAATTCAAACCTTTACCATCTTCCTTTTTATTCATAAATATTCAAATTAAAATTTATTTTTATATCGATTTTTCCGTAAGATATGAATCGAATGCATACTTTAGCCAAATAACCATTTTAATTTTCAAATGCATATTTTCCCCTTTCATATTCGTAATCATTTTACAATCTCTTATGTGATCCATATCGTGAAGTAACATAAACAATACCACAATTCAAATATTATAATATATTTCATACATCTACTATTTTTCTTTTATTATATAATGATTTTCAATCTATCATTTTCCCTATCAATATGAATAACAAAAACAATACCACAATTGAATATTTTTAATACTTAAATCTCATAATACTACTTCATGCCCTACGATCTTCATTTTATGTATACATATATAGATATAAATCTTTACATAAAAGGATCCTACCAAAAAGTACATTATAAGCTATAGTTTTTACTATTGATATTTATCAACATTATGCCATTTTGTATCTAATTAAATAATGTGTGTGTATATGTATGTGTGTGTGTGTATTCTTTTTGCAAAAAAAGGGTCGGTCAAAATTTATATTTTAGCCAATTTATTTTGTATGGTTAATATTTTTTTGTTAAAAAAGAGTTGACCAAAATGAGTTAACCCATGAGCTCGGAGGGTCGGACAAAATAAGCCAACAACATGAGTTTAGAGAATCGGTCAAGAGGAGCCAACCTCATTAGTTGCCACAAAGACATCTCAACCTTCACACTTATACCCACCATTCATTGTAAACCTTTCATATCTCTATCAACGTGGGATATACGGAACTCAACCACAATTCAAGAAATGAAGAATACTCACTCCTTAGGATGTCATCTCATCCCTTGTAAGTTTTACTCTAATTGATTTTGCCATCTACTTGACTTTGATTTCAATCATGGTTTTTCATTACTATAATTTTCATTGTTTGGATGGAAATGGTTTTGATTTCAGTCATGGTTATACATTTGAATGACATCTTTCATACTTTTGTATACATGTAGAAAAATATTTCATAACTATAAGTTTTACTATTTGATTGGCTTTGATAGATTTCAACCATGGGTTTTCTTAAATATAAAAATTACTAGTTAGTTTTGCCATCTGATTGACTTTGATTTCAACCATGGTTTTTCATTACAATAATTTTCATTATTTGGATGGAAATGCTTTTGATTTCAACCATGCCTATACATTTGAAAGACATCCTTCATACTTTTGTATACATGTAAAAAAATATTTCATAATTATAAGTTTTACCATTTAATTGGCTTTGATAGATTTCAACCATGGTTTTTTTCAAAACTATATTTTTATCGTTTGGTTGGAATTGTTTTTGATTCCAACCCACGACTATAGATTTCAAAGACATATTTCTTTTTCCAATCTACCATTTTTCTACAAACATGGAATAATCAAAACATACCACATTTTAATATTTGAGAATACTCAAGTCTTGTAATGTCACCTTACAATACTTGGTTGATCTTTTAATAAGATTTGTTTTATATAATAAACGTTATTTTACAAAAATAGGGCTATAAAAATAAGACAACTCATGAGCCAAACCTCATCAGTTGACCCAATTATCATCTCATCCTTCATTCTTATACATGTCTCTTTATTATATTTTTTCTTCATTCTAGCAAGTGAGATATCTAAAACTCAATAACAATTCACTATTTGAAAATACTTCATTCTCATAATATCAGTTCAATGCCTCTCTGCCACCTCATTCTTTTTGCTAAAATGAGGTTGGCCAAAATGAGTAAGCTCATGAGTTCGGAGGGTTGGCCAAAATAAACCAATAACGTGAGTTTACAGGATTGATCAAAGGACTCAACATCCTAAGTTGTCACAAATTATATAATGCCACCTCAACTCCAATTGTTGTTCTTTGATAATAAAAAAACTAAAACTCCAAAATTAGAGGTGAAACAATAGCTCACATATTTATATTGCTCTTTTAATTTTCAAACCATCACATGCTTATTTTATATATACCTATCATACTCTATCAATGTATCATTTGTTCATCAATGTGAGATTTCCAAAAACCAACGACAATGCAAGATTTTAAAATACACCACTCACAAGATATCATCTCAATATTTTAAAGTTATCTTTTTATATGATATAAACAAACTTAACCACATTTCAAGATTTAATAAAAATACTCAAATCTCATAATGACAATTGCAAATGAAATGATTGATTCATTTGAGCCAACATCATGACTTGCAACAAAAAGAATCGCCTCACCTTTTCATATATGTACACGTATCATTCCTTCTACTTTTTTTCTTCCCTTCAATGTGGGGTAATCAAATTTAACCACATTTCAAGATTTGAGGAATACTCAAATCTCATAATGTCATATCATTTTAGTTGGTTTCTCCTTATATATATATAGATTATATGTTGGGGCGTTGTTCTTTGGCACTTTAATGACTACGGTATGGTCCCTAAAACGCATTAATTACAAGATCGTCCCATGGTATGCTTTTTATCACGAAATGAGTCCCTCATCCTGATGTAACTTGGGAGGCATTTTGGTCTCTTTATCCTATAAAATATGATGTTATATATTTAGTGAATTACCCATTTGGTCCCTTGTGAATGCTTGCTTTTTTTGAATTTCGTCCCTCAAAGTCATAAAATACACTGGTGGTCCAAAAATCGTGTTTCAGAGCCCAAATCCGTCCTTCCCTCTTAACACTGTTAGTTGGATCCATTAAGTTAGTTATATGCTCTTCATGTGAGGGGTATTTTGGTCATTTTAGACGAGGGACCAAAAATGCAATTCATTTTATAACCTTTGTCTTTTATTTTGCTTTGAGTGAATTATATTTTTTTATCCCTTATCTAAATCAACTTTTTTGGTTTTGCTCTCCTATCTATATCAACTTTTTTGGTTTTTGGTTTTGATCCCTAAAATATATATTTTTAGGCCATGAAATTACAATTTTCGACTTATTTTCATGTACATATTTTAAAGGTTATGTACATATAATTTCTTAATGAATTAACTTTAATAAGTTTATAATTTTGAAATTCTTTATACTAATTATATAATTAAATAATATTTTATAATTTTATTATCCCAATACATATTAAAAAACTTTATATAAAATAACAATGCATTCAATGGTATTAATCAAAAAGAGTTAAAAAATTATGAAAAATTATACGTATATGTGAAGAATGATTTTTTCTTTTATTAATATAGAGGTTATGCATTTAAATCTAATATGTAATACATTCAACAAGTTATGAAAAAATCATGTTAGTTAATGGTGAAGTATCGAATTATTTACAGGTTGATGGTTTTACATGTTTGATCCACGTACACCATTTTAATATTAAACTTATTTTAGTTACCATTTGATTTTTCAAGTTTGTTTAATTTTGAATTAATTTAATAATTATAACTATATTTTCAAACAATGATCATTATTAACGAAAACTATAAAATACGTAACAAAAGCAGAATGGGTCCTTAACTAATTCGTGTTTCCATAAACTAATATATTTATGTAAATAAAAAATTGAGATTTTTAATATTATTTGTGCTCCAACATTTTTTTTAAATTGTTCTTCTTTTAAAAGAGAAAGGAAGAGAAAAAACGTATTAATTAAAAAAAAAGAGTAAATTACAAAATTCGTCCATGTGGTTATTGAAAGTTTTGGATTACGTCTCTCAAACGAAATAACTTCACATATAATCACCATAGTTTCACTTTTGTTATGGATTAAACCCTTACTTCATTTCTATTAACCATTGCTCCATTAGGTGTGTTTTAGTTATTTCACATTTTTTTAGTTTTCAATTAAAAACTTAAAAACACTTTATATATATATATATATATATATATATATATATATATATACATTCACTGTTACACACATACACTGAGGCAAACTTGCCCCACATTCAATAAGCTTCTTAGTTTGACTTCCCCCACCATGGCGACCTCCATCTAAGCAAAGATATCTAAGCTTTCTATTTAATTCGTCTCCATAAGGTGGGGAGTGAGAGAAGATTTACAAGAAAATAAAAGAGTGCTATTGAAGAATGTCGGAGAGGGTAAAAGGATTCAGTTACAAACTTGTCGTGTCCATCCCTTGTAATCCCAAGCCCGAACCAAAACCTTTCTGAAATTGTCGGAGTTTACACCACAACGAGTTCCAACACCTAGAAATCCACCTACGTTTACTGTTTCCGATCAAATTTTTCAAAATATGTCGGTGGGATCTTCGATGGTGTCATGGTGGAATTGAGAAGCTGTGACATGTGAGGATGGTTGTTTTCTTCTTCGAACCAAGTAGATAAATCATCAGTGACATTGGTGTGGATGGTGTTCATCTTTATGTAAATATCTGGAATGAGCTTCTTTCATGGATCAATGCCAAGCTTCAATTCAATCTTTCTCGTATTGAAGAGGTTCGTAATCCTTCTCATAATTTAGGTTTTTTTTTCTTTTTGTTTAAGATTATTCGATGTTTTTGGTTCATAAAATTGAAGGGACAATCACAAAAATGGACACTTTGTTAAAAATATATCAGATATTTGCAATCTTGACTTATTTTACTATTGTCCTTGTTTTGTCTAGATATTATCTAGCAAGGGTATGAAGTGTTAATTATGCAAAGTTGGGTTGTTCAAAATACTTGGAGGACTGCGCCTCATCTTTTCGAATTCTTAAGGGTTAGTGAAGCACTTCGTTTAAACGTCCAAGGACCGTTCTTGACACATTCCAGAAAATATATAAGAGAGCTAATTTCTTGAGCTGGCTCATGGCTTTGTTTAGCTCTCGATTACTCTCTCTCTCAAATCTGTTTAACTTCTTTATTTTCTATTTCTAAGCTAGATTTAAGATACGATTGGTATAGTTCTTATTTTAGCTTTAGTTTTCAGATTTTAAAATAGATTGTATAGATTTGTACGTTGCGCTCTCTATAGGTGGCTTATGTTTCTTTCCTTTTAACAAAAGTTAAAAGGCTTGTGTATCTCTGTTTCCTATTTTTTTTTAAATTTGTGGCTTGGTGTGGTATCTATGTTTCTTGTTTTTCTTAATCTATGGCTTGGTGTGCTTGTTTTTTTTGCCTTCTCTTCTTTCCCTGTTTGTTGCCTGGTAATTGAATATTTAGCTTGACTTAGCATGATTTCAATGTTTTAGAAATCCTGCTTATATCTATTCAGTTCCCTTTTTTTTGTTTGTGTTCATGTCTTGTCCACCAATTGAACCTGGAAGTCCAATGGAATCCAAAGTCACAAAGTTAGACTTCGGAGATCCACTGTACTTACACCCTAGTGACATTAGTGGAGCCTCTTTATTATTGTTCAAATTAAGTGGTATTGACAATTATAATGTCTGGTCATGTGCCATGATATTAGCTTTGGAAACCAAAAATAAAATTGGGTTTATTGATGGGGTCCTGTCCTCGTCCTATAAACGACCATGTCTTAGAAAGACAATGGGATCGATGCAATTCAGTTGTTCTTTATTGGATCCTTAGCTCTATTACTGAGGACCTTTTCTTAGGACAAGTTTTTTTTTTCCAAAGAATCCTCCCAAGTTTGGGAGGAATTAAAAGAAATTTATGACAAAGTTGATGGATCGGTCACTTTCTGTAAATCCCAAATCTTCAATCAAATATTCAAACAATCAAGTATGGAATTATGAACACTAGAGAGAATCTTGCCAAAAGTAATTGTATTCAAATTCCAAGAAGGTTACAAATGAAAGTTCAACTACACTAATTACAAAGGGAAAGCTATTTATACCTACAAAACAATAAAGACAAATTTACAAGGAGAAACACTTGAATACAACAATTAAGCACAACTTAAACCCAACATTCTCCCCCTTTGGATTCAAGCACGAGACATTGTAAATTTGGATCTTCTGAAGCCCAGGTTTGTCTCACACCTCCTACGCACATTCTAATAATGCAATTTTTCATCAAGTAGTTCAAGAGCACTTATCAATAAGTACCTCTCTCTCGGACAAAACCTGTCGTGTCCTGTAGCTTTGTCAACGATAGCCTTTTTACTTTCAACCCCTTTTCTCTCAATCTTAATAGTACCATCAGAGTACTTATTTAGCTCACTGAACTTCAAAAATCTTTTAAACTTCTCTGAATTTTCATAAACCACGCCAAACTCTGGATCTTCAAGGATTAAGAATAAAGGATAGCTTTCTATGTCTTTAAGCTCTTAGTTAGGCCTCTTCAAATTCACAATCCTCTGGTTGCTTCAAAACCCATTTGAACATCGATAACTGAAGATAACTTGACATGACTGTTGGGTTACTTGACATGACTGTTGGGTTCAAGTATGAGCTTTATTGTTGTATTCATGTTCTCCATACTTTACATGTTTTGTAATAGTGTAGTTTTATTTCTTCCTTAGTATAAATAGTATTTTCCTTTGTAATTGTCATTAAGCAAGTCATTAGCATTTGTAATCTGGAAATTAGTTGTGTAATTTCTCTCTCAATCTATCAAGAGACTTTTGATGATCTACTTTCTCTTCATCTTATTTCTTGAAGATCTAAATCTCGTTTGTATGATTTTGGGAATCACAATTGGTATCAGAGCAGACTGCAGCAGTTTTGATTAGATGATTAAACAAATTTGCACGAATTTGCACAAATTATTAGAGGATTTTCGATTTGAATCTTTATCTGTTCTTATCTGTTCTTCGTTCAGGATCTGTTTTTGATCGATTTTTGGTTGAATTTTGATCGTTAATCGATTGTTTTTGCATCGCAAAATTCGTAATCTGTTTTTGAACAAGTTTGATTCACATCTTTTATGATTTTGAACAAGTTTTGAACCTGATTTGATCGATTTTTGAGTTTTTCAAATACTGTTGAATGTTCTTCAAAATTCATAAATTTTCATGTTTTGATCCAAAATTTTGGTAAAAAGTGTGAAATTTGTGTTTTTTAGTTGAGTTTTAGTCCGATTAACTCTTAGTCGATTTAGTCTGTAAATCGCTTAAAGCTTGTACGGTTTATACTTGTATTTTTTTGTGAATTGGATTTGATCGGATTAGAATAAACCGGTCAAGTAGTGATCGGATTAAGTGCTAAATCGTTCGAATCTTGTGCGGATAGTTGAGTGATTTAAATAAATCGCTTGGTAAGTCGTTTGTGCTTTGTGTGGATATTTGAGCGATTAAGAAATCCGCTCAACAGGTTTGTATGTTGTGCGATTAATTGTGCGATTTACCAGGTTTGAATCTTTTGAATGATTGTTCTTTGACTTTGACTTTTTGATCGGATTTGTGAACGGATTTTGACTTTTGTGATCGATTTAAATCTTTGACTTTTTGATCAATTTGATTTTAAGCGGAGTTTTTCGTATTTTGAATAGTTGACTTAGTTGACATTGACTAGTTGACTTGTTAACTTTTTACGTTCGATTTTCATTTTGGAATTTTGACTATGTGTTGAAAACTTCCGATTTGAGATTTTTAATCAAAATAGATTTTTGTGCCTTGTCCGTATTGATTTTGCTTTATCCGTATTATATTTGCTTAATTGTCAATTTTTGGTTAAGTGTTGATATTTGTGCGATTTGTTGCCCGGACTTCTAATCCGGATAACTTCTTGAAAAGTTTCAAGTCATCTGACCGGATTCCTAATCCGGATGAGCATATGTGTTTAATTTTTCTAAGTGTTGAATGAGTGCAAATTTCTTTTTGAGATTTATCAGATATAATTTTTGAATACTGATCCTTTAATACAAACTTTAAACTGCAGTTGATCCTATATCATACGAACTGATAAAATGAGTTCAAGGAAAGCAATGGCTATTGGTACTGATACCAAGCCACCAGTGCTATTTCATGGATATTATAATCAGTGGAGAGATAGATTTCTGAATTTCATAGAGAGAATGAAGAAAGGAGATCTGATTATGGAATCTCTGATGGAAGGCCCTGTTATATACTACAGAGAGATACCTGTTGTTCCAGAACGAGGCATACTTGCTCAGACTGTTATTAAAGACAAATCCCGATATACAGCTCAAGAAAGAGAAAGAGCCCATGCTGATGTGCTTTGCAAGTCCTACATGATGCAAGCACTGTCAATGACATCTACACCAGCATTGACAGTCATAAAACATCTGGTCGCAACATGAGGCTTCAAATTGAAAAGATGATGATGGGTTCTAAAGTTGGAACTCAGTTGAAAATCACTAACTGTATATCAGCATATGAAGAATTCAAGGCTAAAGATGGTGAGAGTCTTGATGATGTTTATGATAGGCTAACCAGACTGCTTAATGATCTGACAAAGAACAGAATCTCTAAAACTGTAATAGAGATAAATGTTAAATTCCTCATCAATCTTCAACTAGAGTGGAAACCGTTTGCTAATCATATCAGATTCAATAAATCATTATCTGATATTGATGTTCATGAAATCTATGAAACTCTGAAGCAGAATGAGGAAGATGTTTTGGAGATCCGAAATTTAAAGAAGAAAAAAGAGAAGGAAGTTGCTGATCCTTTGGCTTTTGTATCTGAGAAGAAAGAAAAGAAAGCAAAAAGCAGAGCTGGAAAGCAAGTGAAGGAAGTTAGCCAATCAAGTGAATCTGAAAAAGAAGAAAGTAACAGTTCAGATTCAGACTCTGAAATGTCAAAAATCAGACATGCCATGGCAATGCTCACTAAAGCATTCCAGAAGAAGTTCCAGAAACGGCTACACTCGAACAACCAAATATTCTCGTCGGGTTCAAAATATGAATACAAAGACAAATTAGGCGAGAAGAAGAAATATGAAGAAAAGAGGTTCGAGAAGAAGTATGAGAAGAAATCGGAAGAGAAGAAGAAATTTGGCAAAGGTGTGGCTGATGAAAACACCAAATGTTATAACTGTGGCAAACTAGGCCATTTTGTTGTAAATTGTAGGAAGCCGGTAACTCAAAATACCGATTACTACAAGAATAAATTTCTTCTCTCTAAACAAAGAGATGCCGGGAAAGCGCTTATGGCAGAGGATGAACACTGGTTAAATCTGACTGATGAAGAGGAAGAAACTGAAGCTGTTGTGCACATGTGCTTGATAGCTAAATCAGATAACTGTTCTTCAGATGAAGAAAAAGAACAGAGTGCTGAAATGAATGAAGAGGTATTGGAGCAATCATGCATTAAACATATGCATAAGATGATGCTCAAACTCCAATCTTTCCAGCAAGAATTAAAATCAGAAAAAATGCGTTCAAACAATTTTGAAAAAGAGTTAAAAACGAAAAAAAATATATTTCATTGTTTAATGAAAATGCTGGAAACTTGGACTGGGCTAAATCTTGTTATCTGTCAAAATTATTTGATGAAAAATCCAATATCTTAAAGCCGAATTATCTGACTTAAAGAAAAATTATAAATCATTAGAATTAGTTAATGAAGAACAAATTATTAAAATAAGTAAGCTTGAACTTCAAATAATTCAATTAAATGAAAAACTGAAGTCTAAAGAGGAAGTTTTATATAAAAGAGGACAAACTGATCAAACCATTTTTCTAAACAAACCATCTGAAGAGAGATTCTTTAACCCTCAGAAAGGTTTGGGGTATAAACATCCGAATTTTTTAGGAAAAGCTTTATACTATGCCCCGACCTTATACAAATTTGAATATCTTGATTGCGGTCCCGAGTTTACGGTAAAATTTACAAAAGATAAATTACAAGTTCCGTTTGATTATACAAATCTTAATGAAAGTTACAATAATTAAGACTCTGCACTTTCAATAGATTATTTTCACAGCTATTCAAAAGCAGAGCTTGAATCAAAACCAGCTGAACCAAAGCCTTACACTCCAACTCTTATTTTAGAAAAACAAGTGGTTCAGTTGGAAAATATTTTAACTGAAGAAAGACTTTCATTTAATAAACAGAAACAAGAAATTTTAAATAAAATTGAAAATTTACAAAATTCTAAGATAAAAACGGAACATGTTGAGTCTGAATATTTTTCGTGCGAAAAATCTTTGAGTGAAGCCTCCAATTCAGAAGAAATTAATAATTTTAATGAAGAAATTAATTTTTCAAATATCTTAAATTCAGATGTTTGTTTAGATAATGAGATTGATCGTTTTGATTTTTTGAAAAATTTACCCAGTCATGAAAATTTCATAATTAAAAACAATATGACTGAGGATTCCGATTTAGCTTTAGATTTTGAAAAAAAAATTCATCAAAAACCTGTTTCTGAGGATGTGTATTATAAAAAGAATAAAACAAAAAAGAATTCAAGGAAACAGAAGAAGCTTACAAAGAAAATTAAACAAAAAGTTCGACATCCAATTAAATCTGATAATTTTCTTTTTCCTATTTCAGATAAGCGATGAAGTTTAAGACTATTTGGAGAGTAAAAAAAGAAGATAAATCATCAACTCAACAGAAGAAGAATAAATTTACTAAATCTGTACTAAATAATTCGACATTGAATAATTCTGTAATAAGATATTCAGTTGATGAATTGTTTGATATAAGAAATAGTAAAAATAATTATTCTCCATGTAGAGTGAATGAATTACTTAAGTCTTTTACTTCATTTAAACCTTATCATTTCATGCATTCTGCGTTTTCTGCTTTATCTAAGAAATTGCATGTTAAAGAGCGTTGGTTTGGTACATATAGTATACCACCAACAAAATCTGAGCTTAAGGGTCCAAAACTAAAATGGGTACCAAAACCCAATTGATTCACTTTTGCAGGTTAACCGACATGTGTGGTTCTTAGACTCCGGATGTTCTAAGCACATGACTGGTAGAAAAGAACTCTTAGCTAACTATGTTGAATCTTTTGGAGGTACGGTAAGGTTTGGAAACAATCAATACGCACCTATCCTTGGATACAATGATGTAATTTATGGGAATTTAACTATTAAGAAAGTGTCGTTTGTCGAAGGACTTGGACATAATTTGTTTAACATAGGTCAATTCTGTGATAAAAATCTAGAAGTCTGTTTTAAAGCTAACCAATGCAGCATCCGAACTACTGATGGTAAGGAGCTCTTAGCTGGAATCAGAAGATCAAATCTCTACACAATTGATCTATCCAATACACAAGTAGATACTAATGTCTGCTTGATATCCAAGGCATCCTTGAAGCAGAATTTACTATGGCATCAGCGACTTTCACATCTGAATTTTAAGTATCTTAACAAGTTGGTATGTGACAACTTGGTTAAAGGTATCCCAGAACTGAAGTTTCATAAAGACCATGTATGTGGTGCATGCGAGATGAGCAAAATGAAGAAAGCTTCACACAAGTTGAAAACAGAGTTCAATACCGAACGTCCTTTACACTTACTTCATATGGATCTTTGCGGTCCTATGAGAGTCCACCGTATCAATGGGAAAAAGTATGTGCTGGTTATAGTAGATGACTATTCCAAATATACCTGGGTTCACTTTCTGAGATCAAAGGATGAAGCGGCCGAAACAATTATTTCATTCTTGAAGACAGTTCAGAATAATTTGCAACTTCAAATTCAGAAAATCAGAACTGACAACAAAACTGAATTCAAGAACAACACACTTGGTTCATTCCTAGAATCCATGGGTATTTCACATACGTTTTCGGCAGCCCGGACACCGCAACAAAATGGTGTGGTCGAACGAAAGAACAGAACGATGGTGGAAGCGGCGCATACATTACTTACATGTTCCAGTCTTCCATTATATCTATGGGCTGAAGCAGTAGCGACTGCTTGTTTTACCTAGAACCGCTCTCTTGTAAATAAAAGGTTTGGTAAAACTCCGTATGAAATAATAAATAAAAGAATACCTAATATCAAATTCTTCTGAGTTTTTGGTTGCAGGTGTTTCATATTAAATGACAAAGAGGACAGAGGGAAGTTCGCTACTAAAGCTGATGAAGTTGTCTTTGTTGGCTACTCAAAGACATCTGCCGCATATAGGGTCTACAATAAACGGACCGATATCATCAATGGAACTGTAAACATTTCCTTTGATGAATTCATTGATGTGGCTTCTGAACAATTTAGTTCAGGACCCGGGCTGATAATTTACATCTCGTGGAAAGCTGATCAACCTGAGTCTTCTGATTCTGATAAAGCTGATTTAGATTCTTTATTTGAGAACTTCTATGAAGAATATTTTGAAAATAAATCTAATCAGTCTAATGTTTTGTCCAGGGAAAATTCAAGTGAACAACAGTTATCTGGTCCATCTCCCGATGTGCTAGTAACTGAAACAGAAGAGGAAACGGAAGTACTAAATGAAGAAATAGAGATGGAATATCCGAATAATTCCGTTCAGTATGAAGAGGGTGAAAATTTTGGAGTGCAAGAGGTATCAGTTGAACAAGATGATAATAATTCATCTCAACCAGATATTCAACCTATTCAAGTTCCTAATATTGAACCTTCACCTGAACCAGTTCATTTAAACTTCCCAAATACCTACACTGATCAAAATTCAGACCAAAGCTCCTATATTTCCCTACCTCATAGCAAGAAGTGGACCCGAAATCACCCAATACATCAAGTAATTGGTGATCCATCAGCACCTATTCGTACGCGGTCTGCGATAGCTAATGAATGTCTTTATTCCACGTTCTTGAGTACTATTGAGCCGACTAAGGTTTCCGAAGCCTTAGCTGATCCGGATTGGATTTTAGCAATGCAAGAAGAGTTGAACCAGTTCGAAGCACTGAAAGTCTGGATATTGGTACCTCGTCCCAACAACAAAACGATTATCGGTATTAAATGGGTATTCAAAAATAAAAAGGACGAAGATGGTGTTGTGGTCAGGAATAAGGCCCGACTTGTTGCTAAAGAATATAATCAACAAGAAGGCGTTGACTACGACAAAACTTTTG
>NC_037540.1:21780889-21790216 GCF_001531365.2 Cynara cardunculus var. scolymus | reverse complement strand
TATCTGTATTTCATAAATACAAGTTAATGTTTCAATTTTTCTATCTGATTTTAAAATTCTTGATCGTGGGAATCTATATTTGAGGGGGAGTGTGGAATTTTATCTATTTTTGAATATCTGATCATATTTTAAGGGGGAGTGAATTTTATCTGTATTGAACTAACAGTTTATATTTTTCTTACAGACATTTTGAGTATTATCTAATTTTTGAAAGATGTAATGTTTAGAAATATAAGTGTTTGGTCGATTTAGTCTAATCTGGACAACACTTGTCCGATTTAGACTAAACCGAACAAAAGGCTATATGATAAACTCTTATCCGAATAAGGTTAGATATACTTTACAAGGGATTGAGCGGATTAGTAGATCGCTTGTTTGATTTGACCGGATTCTTAAATCGCTTGACTCTTTTATTCTTTCAAGTCCTTAAATTGTTCATTTCATGAGCGATTTAATCTTTCTATTGAGCGATTTAGTCTTCTTCTTTGAGCGATTTATTCTTTAATCGTTTGAACCTTGAGCGATTTACTCTTAAACCAGACAAGTCTTGACCGATATTCTTCTAAATCGTCTAAGCCTTGAGCGATTTATTGTTCGGATTAACACTTAGTTGATTCTTAATCCATAAATCGGACACCTCTTGACCGATTTAATCTAATCCGGACAACCCTTGAGCGGTTTAGAATTTGAACGGTTTTTGACTTTGACTGTAAATTATCGACTCATTTTTACTTTTCACTTTTTACTCCTAATACTATTCATCTTCGTCTCCGGCTGTTTCAACCTGGTTAATCGCTCAAACTTTCTTTGATTCACTACTCCATTTCATTCTTCTTCTACTCAAGGTTCATGTCTATTTGACCATATCGATATGTTGGACTTATATGAACTGATTGGACTGTTTAATCTCTTAATATTGAAAAACATGTCTTTGAATCTGATTCGATCTAAACTGCTTGATAACCAAAATCAAACTAATCTCAATAATTAGTTTTTAATAAAACTGTTTTTCATGTTAATCGTTGGTTCTTTTTTGTTTGTTTTAGATTTGTTTTTGGTTAATTTTGTTTAGGGTTTGTTTTTTTTTTTGTTTTTTTTTAGATTTTGGTTTTGACCGGATTTCTCACCGGAGAAGGTGACCGGAGATAACTCCGATCAACTTTAATCCGGTTGATGTTGACCGGATTAGTGTTTTTTACTTAGAATTTTTTTCTTCTTTGTTGACCGGATTTGAAATCCGGTTAATTTTTTGCTTTTATTTTGTTTTAATTTTATTTTTTTTAGTTAATTTTTTTTAGATTTCTTTTGCATTTTTTATGTTTAGTTTTACTTTTAATTTTTTTAGTTAGTTATTTTTTTAGTGTTAGTTTTTTTTTTGAATTTTTTTTAATTCAATTTTTTTTATTTCATTTTTTTTAGTCTTAATTTTTTTGTCAGTTCATTGAATTTCTTGAATAATATGAGTTCTAATATTTTAAATTGTTTACAGGTAAATGACAAATGTTCAACATCAATCTGACGAGGAATTTCACATTCCTTTGGTCAGATCTGATAATATCCCAAACCCATCAAATCAACCCATTCATTCTGAAACACTTTTTTCCCAGTTCAAATATCTTGAAATAAAGCCTAATAACCATGCCTTTAACTTTGATATGCCTGCTGAATATCCAATCATCCCTGAAATACTGAAAGGACACCCTATAGCCTACTCCTTATCAGCCAATACACCTATTCCAATGGTGTATCTTCAACAATTTTGGAGTACGCTTACACTAGCAAAAGACGGCGACACCATGTACTTTGAAGGAGAAGTTGATGAATATGTCAGCCGTCTGACAATAAAACGACTAAGAAGGATTCTCCGTCTTCCCGGATCAGGCTCTACCGGATATGAATAATTTGTAACAGATAACCAACTATGCCTAGACATCAAAAGGTTGGGATACTCAACAGAGTTAACTAACCCGACACAGTTCAAAAGACGTTTTTTGCCATCTATCTGACATCTGTTGTTCTCCATCCTGAACAGATGTCTGATGTCCAAGACTGAGGGGATAGATACATGTAGCAGTTCTTTCCTCAAATTCTTTCACGGGATTGTCTTCTTGCGCAATTATGACTATGCCCTAGTTATCTGGAATGAACTGGTGGAGCTTGTGAACGCAAAGCGATTTCCTTCTAAAGCCAGAAAATTCGTGCCCTTCCAGAGATTTCTACAATTAATCATAAAGGCAATGATGAATGCGAATGAAAACATTCCGGCTAGATCCAATGCTGAAATGGGGCCGACATTCGTCATGTATAGAATTCGGCAGCATACTGAAGTTGAGGACTTGGACTCCATAATGGAAATACCACCAGAGCTCATTGCCTTGGCTGATCAGACTGCTTTGTGTGTGATAGATTATAGGAGAGTGATAGATCCTATAGTTCAACCAGAACCGGTTGAACTTGCCCCGGGATCACCCTATGCCTCAGTTGTGAGAGAGGTGTTAGAGATAGATGAGAGAGTTCAGGAACATAGGTTACCTGAACAGGGTAGTGTGCTGGGGGAAAATGAAATAGAGAGGGGTGAACAGGAGGGGGGAGCGTCTGATCGGCAAAGTACGTCATCTGATAGTACTTCCACAACTTCTTCAAGTTCGGAAGATACTGAAATCGACAACGAGGCAGCTCTTGGTGATCATGATGATGATGATGATAATAATGATGATGGAGCCGATGACCATGCTCAAACTATTCCTTCACAAAATATTCCAGTTGAAGCATTGGTTGATGATATCAATGACATATTTCCAGAAATTCCTGCTCAACAGACTTGTCCAAGTCTACATTCATTATCATTTGATGTTGAAGAATTTGGAGATCAATTTGATGAATATGATCGTATTCTAATAGGTGTTGAAGATGAGGGAGATACAGTTGAAAATGTTGAGAGTATGTGTGAAAGGGACGAAGAAGAACATGGTGAGGGTGTTAGTGGAGCACAAAAAGAATATCATGCTCCTTATCTAGCCGAAACACATAGCCGGGCACCCACATATAGTACTGACATTCATTCGTTGAATGTTGGTATTAAACAAGACATAGCTAGCCCAGCTATGCAAATGCACACCCCACCCATCCACTCAATTGGTTCTCAACAACCAATTGTTTCAATTGAACACGGGGACATAGCACATCCGCTAACTACTTCTCATTCGAAGAACGTAGTTATTGAAACAAGTAGGCCGATTCCCCAGCCTACGACATTGATTCTGTGCACCTCGAGTCTAGCGTCGATACACATAGGTACACATGAGTCTAGAGCATCTGTTGCTCCAAGTGCAGTTCTTAGTGAACTTGCTGGAACGACCAGAGTGATGTCATTTGACATTTCACAAGGACAGGTCGGAAGTCCTACCAATGCTACCATCATGCCAACATTGAACGTAGGCATAACAGTTTATTCAACTGTTGTTTCAACTGGTAATATAAGTGATCCAGGTGTTAGCTTACCAGACTTTGTGTCAAGGGAATATCTGGACGGCGCCCTAAAGACTGTTCAAGAAAACATGGACGCACAGATTGCAAGTCTGAAAGACTTCTGAAGGGGAAAGAACAGATTGAAGAAGAGCAACCATCGACGCCATCACCACCGCCTGTACCTGAGCTTGTACCTGAGCCGTCAGTACAAGAGCAAACGATGGATGAACTTAAATCGCTGCTGTACGCAAAATTTATGGCATCTCAAAATCCTGATGTTGAAGATGCAGACTTGGTTGGGCTCTTAAGACAACAATTGGATGTTAATCCTTTCGTTAGATCCTCAGAGTTTTTGGCCTTTCCATAAGTGGTTACTTCTAGCTTCACAAAAGTTAGCAAGTTAATCAAATCCAAAACCAAAGATCTTAAAAGTTCAATGGATGCCCTTGTTGAACGGGTGTCTACTTTAGAAGAGACGTGCAGATCTCAGGCCACCTCTCATAAAAGAAGGCATGATGATCCGGATGATTCAGATCATCATGAGGGGGAGAGGAAGAGACAGAGAGTGGCTGAGACGTTTGAACAAGCTGCAAGGGTTGAAAGTGAGCCAGCTGCTCAAGATGTGATTGCTGAAGCTTCTGCCCCGGAGTCTATTCGGGAAAGAATAATTGAGGCTATTGTTATAGAATATGAAGAAGAAATAGAGACAAGTCCTATGATCGAGCCAATGGTTGAAAAGCCGGCGGACTCCACAGTAGGGACAAGGTTGTTATTGGACTTGTCTGCCAACGTTGGTTTCAATGATGTATTTTCTACTGTGCTGGGTGGAGAGCAAGATTTTGGAGAGGACATTGATAATATTGACGAGTCAACTGGGCTTTACTTTGACTTTGAAGACGACGTAATTGATGAAGATCCAGTTTTTTCTATTCAAGATGACCGTCAGACTATTCTAGAATCCTCCACTACAGATGTAACTAGTGTATCAGACATCTCTGCTCCTAGAGAATCTGTTGATCCTACAGAATTTTTCACAAAGAATTATGTTCCATTTCACATTCGAGCGAATTTTCCAATATATGATAGAGAAAGGATCCGAGAGCCATACTTGGAAGACATCTACTTTGGAATTTTTCTCCGACATCGTAAGGCTTTGAGCGGTGATAAAATCCTTAGTATCCTCCGGGAAACCAAAGATTATCGCATAGAGTACAAACACTTTTTGAAAGCTAAGCGCCTGCCTATTAGTGAAGTTCGTACCAAACACAGGGTTGTCACAATCAAATAGATCGATGCTTAAAAACTTCTGAGAATCTGGTATCCGGTCTTCACTGTGACTAGACAAGATGGACAAATCTGGAGATTCAGTGAAGCTGATTTCTCAAGCTTGTATTTGGAAGATTTAGAGTGTATGTACTTTGAGATCAGAAACATGACTAACAGGAAAGAGGGAGCTCTGGTTGCTCTTGATGCTATTAAAAGATTTATGCGGTGTCATGTAAAGCTGGCTATGGTTATAGATGTTCAGATGGGTCTTGAAGACAACCAAAGAATCATCAACCTGAAAAGACCTAATCAAGACTTAGAAGATATTGATGCTTATCCAGTCTACATGATTCTTGAAAAGCCAGAGTTTGGTGTCATATATTTTGCTCAGCTTCAAGTGAAGAAATTTATGAGATTCAGCGAGTTGATCAAGTATTTAGATGGTACAATAAGGCTGGTAAGACATGCGCTTGACTTGAAAAGGGTGAACAACGACAGAGCTGCAGAGTTAGAAAGAATGAGTTCTAAAGAAAGATATTTGTTGATCAATGCCATAAATCTGCTTGAGGAGAAGATTCAGTACAGGAACGCTCTAAGGATGTTAGAGAAAATTCTTGGACTTAGAAAGACAAAATTTACAAGAGTCCGAACTTGAATCCAAAGGGGGAGAATGTTGGGTTCAAGTATGAGCTTTATTGTTGTATTCAAGTTCTCCATACTTTACATGTTTTGTAATAGTGTAGTTTTATTTCTTCCTTAGTATAAATAGTATTTTCCTTTGTAATTGTCATTAAGCAAGTCATTAGCATTTGTAATCTGGAAATTAGCTTTGTAATTTCTCTCTCAATCTATCAAGAGACTTTTGGTGATCTACTCTCTCTTCATCGTATTTCTTGAAGATCTAAATCTCGTTTGTATGATTTTGGGAATCACAATGACATTTCATATAGCGTTTAATAGCTTCAAGGCCTAAGAATACTCCTTCCTTTCTGACTGTTTGGCTACAAATTTCATGGTAAAGATGTTCTAAGTCTTCAAGAAAAAGATTAGGGAAGTCAGCTTCACTGAAACTCCAAACATGACCGTCTTGTCTTGTCAGAAAGAACACTGGATATCAGACCTTGACGAGTTTACTGGCTTCAATGTTTTTGATCGAAACAATTTGATGCTTGGTCCGTACTTGACTGATAGGTAGACGTTTCGGTTTGAGAAAATGCTTATACTCACTACGATATTCACGGGTTTCTTTGTGAATACCAAAATTTTTGTCTCCATTTAGAGCTTTCCGATGATGCACAAACACGCTAAAGTAGATGTCCTCAAGATAAGGCTCTCTGATTCTAGCTCTGTCAAATCCCGGAACACTAGCACGAATTGCAAAAGGCACATAATTCTTTGTAAAAATTTCTGACGCATCTTGAACCACATGAGTTGTATCAGCAAAACTTTGAGAACCAGTAGGAGTAAGCTCAGAGATTTCTTGATGTCAAGATTGAAAAAGGAAGATAATATCATCTTCATCCATATCAGCTTCAAAATCAAAGAAAATATCATCTGAATCATCATTTACTTCAATATCAGCTCCATAATCTTGTACTCCACCCAATTCTCTTGAAACTACTTCATTAAACCCAACATTCGCTGATAGATCCTTGTTTCTACTGTAGAGACCGCCGACTTTTCAACCATTGGCTCGATCGTTGGATCTGTAACTACATTCTCCTCTAGGCCAGTAGTCCGTTCACTCAAGGCAGCTTGAACTGGACTTTGTTCTCTATGCTTCTCAGAGTTATCATCTTCTGAAACACTTTCATCATCCTTTGATGTCTCAGCCAACCTCTGCCTCTTGATCTCCCCCTCATGGTGATTAGGATAATTCTAATCATCATGCCTTCTTTTGAATGAGGTGGCTTGAGCTCTACACGAATTTTCCGAAGCTGATACCCTTTCGGATAAGATATCAATGGAATTTTGCATTTGAGCTTGGGCTTGGGTATTTGAAGCAATTGTAGAACCAAGTTTTGAGAAATGTGAAACTACAATGCTTTGGAAAGAATCAAACTCTATGACTTTAACAAACCAACCAAGTTTGTGTCTGCCGATTTTGTAGTTTGTTGAGTAAGCATTTTAGCATAAAGCATTGAGTTTAATTCATCCATCGATAGATCCAACTCCCTTGGAGGTTCAGGGCAGGCGATGGCGACGGAGCGAGAACATCTTCAGACATTAGTTGTTTTCCCTTAAACAATCTCTTTAGGCTAATAATTTATTCTGATAAAGAATCCTTAACAGCCTTTAGGACGTCGTTTAAATATTTCCGTGACACAAAGTTAGGTAAGCTAACACTTGGATCACATAGATTTCCAGTTGAAATAACAGTTGAGAAAACTGTTGTGCCTACGTTCAATGTTGGCATAATATTAGCATTGGTAGGACTTCCGACCGGTCCTTGTGGAAAGTCAAAAGACTCCATTCTGGTCGTTCCGACGTGTTCACTTAGAACAACAGGTTGAGCAACAAATGCTCCCGACTCTTGTGTACCTATTGTGTATATTGGCTCTAGTCTTGAAGTGTACACAAAAGAAGTCGTATATACGGGTCGTTGTCTACTTGTTTCAATATCTACATCCTTCAAGTGAGGAGTAGATAGCAGTTGAGCTTCGTCCCCGTGAGAAGTTGAAACAATTACTTGTTGAGAAGCAATAGAGTGGCTGAGTTGGGTGTGCAAATGCATAGCTGGTCCAACTATGTCTTCTTCAATACCAACATTCAATGAATGAATGTCGATAGCAGATGTGGTTGCCCGACTATGTGTATCTGTTTGGTTAGGAACAAATATTTCTTCTGTAGTTCCTGTCATACCCTCACCATGTTCTTCTTCGTCCCTTTCTTTCACGCTCTCAATATTTTCAACTAATTCTCTCTCATCCGTCCTTATATCATCCAACAAACGATTTACTTCACTTAAAAAAATCCGAAAGTTCTTCTTTGTGGCTCATATTGGTCATGGGTTGAGAACGGGAATGGAAGAGTTGAGTAAATAAAAAATCCTTTGATTTGCTACCTCGCCGTGATTGAATGAGAATGGATAAGAGGGGGCAGAGGGAATTTCCGGTGGAGCGGTGAAATGCGTAGAGATCGGAAAGAACCGATCTTACCTGGGATCGCAAATCCCAAATTTGTCTATGAAGAGCGGATCTAATTGAATGATTCTGGTCTAGTTCGTGGCCTATTAGAAGTAGGTAAATACTACTAAATAAAAAAAGGAGCAGGAATTGACGAACACTTAATACCAATATTATTCTCCACCGTAAGCCTTTCCTCGTTTGAACCTCGCCCTTAATTTTAAGGCTATGCCAGGTAATTTTAATGTGGCCGATTTCCCTTAGGTGAATAGGGTCCCAAATAACGAGAGATATGTCTATTTGGGTTGCTAACTCAACGGTAGAGTACTCGGCTTTTAAGTGCGGCTGAAAGGGAATGAATGGAAAAAATAGCATGTCGTATCAATGGAGAAATGGAATCAATCAATCCCATACGTCTCAAAATAAAGATTTACAAATTCAGATGGTTTTCTGGGTATTCAATATTCAAGTAGATTAAATATGTTTGCTCGCGGCAATTGTGGCCAGGTGGTTTGGCCGATAGTGGGCCAAGAAATTCATTTTCTTCTGATGATCGATTCAACCTCTGATCAAAAAGATATACCTTGGTTATATGCGAATTTTATATCGCCAAGGAAAAACACCCTTATCTCCTATCAGAAAAATTCCAAATTTTAGTGAAAATAAAAATATCAATGTAATGGCATAAGGGCATTTATGACACAATTAGATAGCGGTATCCACAACTCCTTTACGTTCAAAATTTATAGTTTCATTTTTGTAATTTTCTAGTTGTTCCAAAGTCTAATTTTTCATTTTTTTTCTTATATTTATTTGGAAATGAGATTATTCAGGAATACACATTGAATGCTGAGATTACGCATTGAATTTCTGGTAGTAGATCGATACCTGTTGTTCCTCAGTAGCTCAGTGGTAGAGCGGTCGACGGGGTTAATTTGGATATATTATCGAAATGAGTTTCCATTGAATGAATAACGGATCCCTACCTACGGTTAAAAAGATAAATCCTAGGCTAATCACACGATAACTCCTTTCTCTTTGCGGTATTCCACCCCTTGCTAGACAAACAATTGAGGCAAATCTAGCTCTCCGACGAACAAACGATTTACTTCACTAAAATCATTAAAGTCTTCTCTGAAGTCAAAATCGAAAGAAATATCTTGTAGACTTGGAAAATCAGCATCTTGCTGATTTTGACTGTCGTCAAAGAGATTGTCAAAATCATCAATGAAAACATCATCATCATTAAGAACAGCTTAATTAGCATCATTATCATCATCATTATCATCATCATCATCATTGTTATCATCAGATTGAGTATCCGAGTCTGATACAGTAGCATCCGAGCTTGAAGAAGCAGAGGAAGTACTATTAGTTGAAGTATGTTGTTGATCAGAGTCTCCCCACTCCAAACTCCTCTCAATTACATTTTCCCTCAGCTCAACACCCTGTTCAAGTACCCCTTGTA
>NC_037540.1:21778427-21780299 GCF_001531365.2 Cynara cardunculus var. scolymus | reverse complement strand
AGTATGTTGTTGATCAGAGTCTCCCCACTCCAAACTCCTCTCAATTACATTTTCCCTCAGCTCAACACCCTGTTCAAGTACCCCTTGTACATGAACACTCTCATTTACTCTAAACCCTCACAACGCTCAGCTGAGGCATGGGGTGATCCCGAGGTAAGTTCAATCGGCTCTGGTTGAACTATATGATCTATCACTCTCCTATATTCTAAAACACATTGAGCACTCTGATCAACATAGACTATAAGCTCATCTGGAATATTCGTAACGGAATCAACATCTTCTACTTCAACATGCGGCCGAATAAATTGCATTTCAAAGTCCGATCCAAAATGACTGTTAAGTCTGGTAGGAATATCTTTATTGGCATGCATCATAACTTGGATGATAAGCTGTAGAAATCTTTGAAACAACACTAATTTTCTCGCCTTCGAAGCAAACTTTTTCGCATGAACAAGTTCCGCTAGTTCATTCCAGATCACCATCACATAATCGTATCAGCAATTGAACACGATGCCATGAAAAAACTTCAAGAAAGAACCGCTGCATGTGTCAATTCCTGCTGTTTTGAATGTAAGACACCGGTTCATAATAGAAAACAACAGGTGCCATACCGACGGAAGAAATTTTCTTCAAAATTGTGATGGATTTGTTAGTTCTTCTGAATGACCAACATGTGTATCCCACTTCAATGATCAATCTTCATTAAGCTCCATAATCATCGCAGATCTGAGATTTTAGCTCAAGAACATTAAGATGAACTTGTAAGAACATAGAGAGAGAGAGATGAGAGGAAAAGTCAATTCTTCAAATCTGGTCAAACCTCTTATTACGTATCAGATTTACAAATGAGCTCCCTTTCTTAGAATTACAAAGACTTACCCTATTTATAGGGTTAAACATCTAAACACAAGTCAAAGTCAAACCTGCCTAAGAAAAGTCAAACACGATGACTTTTACAATTATAGACAATATTTAACTTTCAAGACGAATACAATTTAATACTGATTTTTAGTCCTAACATTCTCCTCCTTTGTATTCAGACTTGAAAGAAATTCTGCACTTTGAGTCCTGTTTGAACTTTGAAACGTTAAGCACATTATGTCATCTTCAAAAGAATTCTTCAACTTGAAATCTTCAAGCAATCAACTGTTGAGATAGATCTTCTAGAATTCTCCCCTTCGAATGTAGAATCACAATGATCTTCTCTTTTTACAATGTAGAACAGTAATCATCAGAAACAATGTACAAGATTTGATCTTCAAAAAAATATTCAGAATTAATCTTCAGTAAACTGTTGTAAAGATGATCTTCACATTCAACACCTCTCAGTCGTTGTAACACATGAATAATCTTTCTGTAATTATCTCCAGTCGCGCTTCTTTTGAGTCTTTTGCCAATTTCGAAGTTACTCCCCCTTGATCTTTGCATCAAATTCCCTTTAAAATGTTCGGAAATGAATATTTCATTTATTATTACATACTCCTCCTTATGATGAAATGAGAATCATTCCATCATACATAAGATGAATGAAATCCTCCGTTTAAACCGTCAAATCATGAAATTTTAAGTAGATCTTTGCAAATCCACTTATTTAATCTTTTCAGATTAAGGGAATGGGAAGGTAACAACCAATTTCAACGAATGAAATTTTTTTCAATCTTATAAAAAGATTGGCCTGTGAGTATAACAAATATATTCAGTACAACGGATGTACTGTATATATGAGACTTTTTTATGCTCATCTCACCAGGTCTTCCATTCAATCATTGATAGCTAAAAAATAGCATATCTATGAATGTTTTGGCAAATTAACATATAAAATGCTAAATCTGTGTAGTGTAGAAAGATAAAGCAACGTATGCTTCTGTTTAG
>NC_037540.1:21776754-21778239 GCF_001531365.2 Cynara cardunculus var. scolymus | reverse complement strand
AAGTTTAGAACAGGATTTTCGTATTCGTTTAATCCTGACACAACTCTCGCCAATTCTTTTAGCTTACAACAACTACCCCTCTCTTTTTCATTTTAGTCTCAGCACACAAACCCTTTTTGATTTAAAGCTCACTCAGATATGGTTGTCCTATTGGGTATGTCTGTCGGTTTTGACATTCCATAGAGGTATTTCTGATAAGCACTTAGTCCCTCCTAAAATTTTGCGTTATGCACATTTGATCACAAAGGTTGATCAAAATATTATTTCTTTAAAGCACAATGATCAGATAAAAAATTGATCAAGAAATTTGGCTTTAAGCACAATTAACGTAAGAATGATGCGACAACGATTCGATTATTCGATATATACGAAAGAAATGAATGAAGATCTGTAAGAACAAGTTTACAGATTCTGATATTAAAAAAATGAATGTATATGTATCAATGTAAAAAAAAATATCAAAAAACAAAATTGAATACAAACGAGTGTATTATCACCGAAAAAGATTTTCATATAAGAGACGTGATAATAACAGTTTAAAGAATAGCTGAAACAGGTATTGGAGTCATGTATGACGAGAAATTACGCAAGTAAAATCTCAAGAAATACATGTTCAGAGAATGTACTCGTTTCAGAAAACATTTCCATTTCCGAAAACATTTATTCAAAAAATTTCTAGAGACTCCCACTAGAAAACAAATTTAAGTAATGATTCAATTAATGCTCAAAAAATTAAAAAAATTGAAGAAAACATTTTAAGTACGGGTTCTAAACTGAGTGTTTAGAAACCACACTCGGTAAAGCACGGGTTCTGAACTGAAATGTTCAGAAGCCTCGTTTGGAATAAATTACAACTCCCCCTGCAATGGTGTATCACTTAAATGATATTCTGATCAGCATAAAATGGACACCTCTGCAAAACCAGATTAAGTAGATTTTGGTACCCAAACGAACTTGGGTCCTATTTTGTTAGTATCAGGTTGGGGTATGTTGTAATTACCAAACCATTTATTTCTATAAGGTATTTTCTTTTCAGCATTATTAACAGGATGATTATATACAAGATATGATTCATGCCAGTTATTATAATCATACCTGTTCTTACCTTTCCAGTTATTCTGATAACTGTTATCTCCATGCCACCTGTTGAACCTTTTGTTATTGACAAAATTATTGGTTCTGCATGTTGAGCACATAATCCTTCTCTTGCTAAGATTGAACATATCATTAGTGGATTTCACAATGCAAGAAAGATTGTTAGTAAGGTGTATGAGATAAAACAGATCCAGACTTGTTAATCCAAATGCTTTTAATCTTTGAAGAGTAATTGGGTGATCCAATGACATACCCTTGATAATACTGATTAGAATGGGAATAGTTCTTAGAAACATTAAATTTAGGACTACTTGAATAACTATTCGAATAGGAACAATTATAAAAGCTGGTTTTACACTATGATTGAGAACCAGTTGGACTTTTAGCACA
>NC_037540.1:21762283-21775659 GCF_001531365.2 Cynara cardunculus var. scolymus | reverse complement strand
CAATCTTCTCTCTCATCTCCTTTAGAATATCTGCCATTAAAAAAAATTGATCAGTTATAGGATCTATGCAGTGAACTCAGTAAAAGAAATCAAAAAACAGTTAAGCTCAAAATACAAACAAAAACACACTAAAACTGATGAGAATTCAGAAAATTGACGAAAACTGTAAAAAATCAGTAAAAACAGTCAAAACTGATGAAAAACAGTTTACGTGACGGAAAATAGTTCAATTATTCTCAACCAGTTTAAAAACACAAACAGAAACAAATAAACGAAATGATCCAAAAATTAAAATGAAAGAAGTTTAAAAACAAAACAAAAACAGTTACAAAGATTAAAAGAACTAATCAAATTTCAGATTACAAAGAATTCAAAATCTGCACACCAAAGTCCACTCTTCTTCTGAATTTCAGATTATAACAATTTGTTTAATCGTTACGATCCGATGCTTTGTACGCACTTCACTAATCGGTAGGCACTTGGCTTTCAGAAGATGTCGGTATTCAGTACGATATTCTTTTGTCTGCTTATGAATACCCAGAACTTTGTCGCCACTTAGCATTTTTCTATGTCGGATGAAGATTCCAAAGTAGATATCTTCTAGATATGGCTCTCGGATCCTTGCTCGATCATATCCAGGAAAATTTGCTGTAATATGGAATGGCACATAGTCTCTGGTGAAGATTTCAGTTGGATCAACTTGTTCTCTTTGAGTAGGTAAAGCTGCAGTGGAAGATTCTGGAACAGACTGACGTTCTTCTTGGACAGGAAAGACTGGATCTTCATCATCAATATCAGCTTCAAAGTTAAAATAGATCCCAGTCGACTCGTTGATATTGTCAATGTCTTCTCCAAAATTTTGCTCTCCACCCAGAGTTGTAGAGAACACCTCGTTGAATCCTACATTGGCAGACAAGTCCAATAGCATCCTTGTTCCTACCATGGAGACCGTCGGCTTTTGAACCATTGGCTCGATCGTAGGACTTGTCTCCATATCTTCATCTTCAACAGCAATAGCCTCAATTACTCTTTCCCGAACAGATTCTAGGGCAGAGGTTTCAGCAATAACGTCTAGAGTTGATGGCTCGTCACCGACCCTTGCACGTTGTTCAGATGTCTTGGCCAATCTCTGTCTCTTTCTCTCCTCCTCATGACTATCTGGATCATCCTGATCGTCATGCCTTCGTTTGAGAGATATGGCCTGAGACCTACAGGTTTCTTCTAATGTAGACACCCGTTCTGCTAGGGCATCTATTGAACTTTTAAGATCTTGAGTGTTAGATGTGATCAACTTGCTAACTTTGGAAAAGCTAGAAGTAACCACATCTTGGAAAGCCAAAAACTCTGAGGCTCTAACAAAAGGGTTTACGTCTAATTGTTGACGTAAGAAACCGACCAAATCTGCGTCCTCAGCATATGGATTATGAGATGCCATCAATTTGGCATACAACAACGATTTCAGTTCATCCACCGATTGATATGGTACAGACGGTTCAGGAACATGCGGTGGTGATGGCACAGATGGTGGCTCTTCGTTTACGACTTCCTTCCCCTTCAAAATTCTTTTAATACTGGCAATTTGAGCATCCATATTATCTTGAACAACCTTTAGGGCGCCGTCCAGGTATTCCCTTGACACGAAGTCGGGTAAACTCACTTCTGGTTCACATAGAATACCAGTTGTAACAACAATTGAATAAACTGCTGTGCCTACGTTCAATGTTGGCAAAATGTTAGCATTGGTAGGACTTCTGTCCTGTCCTTGTGAAATGTCAAAAGACACCACTCTGGTCGTTCCAGCAAGTTCACTAAGAACTGCACTTGGAGCAACAGATGCTCCTGACTCATGTGTACCTAWGTGYATCGGCTCTAGACTCGAGGTGCACAGAATCGAAGTCGTAGGTTGGGGCAGCGGCCTACTTGTTTCAATAACTACATTCTCCAAATGAGAAGTAGTTAGCATATGAGCTCTATCCCCTTGTGAAAATGAAACAATTGGTTGTTGAGAACCAATTGAGTGGATAGGAGGGGTATGCAAATGCATAGTTGGGCTAGGTCTTGTTCAATACTAACATTCAACGGATGAATGTCAGTAGCAAATGTGGTTGCCCGACTAAGTGTATCAGTTTGGATAGGAGCTTGATCATCTTTTTATGCTCCACTCTCACCCTCTCCATTTTCTTTTTCTTCCCTTTCTCTCATCCTCTCTTCATTTTCAACATTAACTCCCTCATYTCCTCCATCATCAGGTATATCTTGAAGTATGCGATCGTAATCATCACATTCCTCAACGTTGAAAGACAAAGACTGCAAGCTTGGACAAGGTTGYTGAGTTGAATATTCAGGAAAGATATCATCTATGTCATCAACAATAGTACCAATTGCTATATTTGAGCTGTAATGGATTTATCACGATCTTCTGCTCCATCATTATCATCATCCTGATCATCATCTTGACCATTACCAGAATCTGCCCCATAATCAGATTCAGTAGCTTTCGAACTTGAAGTTGAGGAAGTACTGACAGTTAGAGTACGTTGCTGATCAGACGCTCCCCTCGCCTGTTCACCCCTCTCAGATTCTTTTTCTCTCAGCTCAGTTCCCTGTTCAGGTAACCCATGTTCCTGAACACTCTCTTCTAATTCTAACTGCTCTCTCATAGCTGAGACATGGGGTGATCCGTGGGCAAGTTCAACCGGTTTTGGTTGAACTATTGGATCTATCACTCTCCTATAGTCTATTACACACTGAGCGGTCTGATCAGCTAGGTCAATCAGTTCTGTTGGTATTGCCATTATTGAATCCAGGTCTTCCACTTCAATATGCTGTCTGATTCTGGTCATGGTGAATGTTGGCCCTTTTTCAGAACTGGATCTGGCCGGTATATCTTCGTTAGCATTCATCATGGCGTTAATGAACAATTGTAGAAATATTTGAAATGGCACAAATTTCCAAGCTTTTGACGGGAATCTTTTCGCATTGACTAGCTCTACCAACTCATTCCATATGACTAAGGCGTAGTCATAGTTTCTTGAGAAGACGACACCATGAAAGAATTTAAGGAATGAGCTACTGCATGTGTCTATGCCCGCTGTCTTTGACGTCAGGCATCTATTCAAAATAGAGAACAGTAAGTGCCAGATTGACGGCAGGAATCGTCTTTTGAATTGAGTTGGGTTGTTCAAAACTGCCGAGTATCCTAGACGCTTGATATCCAAACACAGTTGTTCGTCTGATATAAAATCTTCAAAACTAGTAGAGCCTGGTCCGGGTACACAAAGAATTCTTCTAAGACGCTTCAATGTAAGAGGACTGACAAATTCGTCAACTTCGCCTTGAAAGTAAATAGCATCCCCGTCTTTTTCTAAAGTCAGTGTGCTCCATAATTGTTGTAAATACACCATCGGAACTGGTGTATTTGCAGATAGAGAATATGAAATAGGATGGTCTTTCAGGATTTCTATAATGATCGGAATTCAGCTGGCATAGCAAAGGAAAAGACGTGGTTATTTGGTTTTATGTCAAGGTACTTTATTTGTGGAAAAAGGGTTTCAGATGGAATAGGCTGGTTGGGCGGGTGAATGGGAATGTTATCAGATTTAACGGAAGGAACATGTGATTCCTCGTCAGATTGATGTCGGTGTTCCGCCATTAACCTGTAAAAAAATCTAAAATATTAGAAACCATTTTATTCAATCAAAATATAACACACACAACAACAAAAAAATTAAACTCTAAAAAAAATAAAACAATTAAAAAAATAAAACAATTTAAAAAAAACATCTGATATCTCGGCATAAGTCTTGATCAGACATAAAATCTTCGAATTGAGGTGATCCGAATGCAGAACTTGGACTTGACAAGTTTAAAATTCTTTTCAGCCTCTTTAGAGTCAGACGACTTATATATTCATCCACATGCCCTTGAAAGCAATAATGATCTCCTTCTTTGATATATGCTAGAGTATGCCAAAATTGTTGAAGGTAGACGAGAGGAACATTGCTGTTGTTGATAAAGCATAAGCTATAGGATGTCTTAGAAGAATGGCAGGAATAATAGGACATTTAGAGGGCATATCGAAGTTAAAGTGGTGGTTATTTGGCTTTATGTCTAGGTATAAGGCTTTGGGAAAAAGTGTTTCATCAGGAATCAGGTTTGTTTCTGACTGGGAAATTTGTTTAGATATGATAAAGGGGATTGAGTTTTCATCATCAGATCTTTGAGAATTAATGGTATTTTCCGTAGTGGTCATTGTTTACCTGTAAAAGATAAGCAAATTATATCCGTAATGAATTAAATTTTCACAAACTTAAATTTTTTTGACACAAAGACCAAACATACACACTTATTTTGCCAAATCAAAATTTAAAATTGCTTCAAAAAATTGAAAAAATGGCTCCGGCTTTTTCCATTCAAAAAGAAAAATTTTAAAAATAAGCACACATGTGAAAAAACAATTTCAACCTAAAAAAAATTTAAACGCTAAAAATTTTTAACACTCAAAAAAACTAGAAACTAAAAAATTAACACTAAAAAAACTAAGAAAAAATAAAACTAAGAAAAAAAATCACAAAAATTGAACTAAAAAAACTAAAAAAAATCACAATAAGAAAAAAATTTCTTAAAAAAATAATTCGCAACAATTTTTTTTAACCTAAAACAAAAAAAAAACTAAACACAAAGAAAAAAAAAATTTAACAGAAAAGAAATCAGACCAAGATAAATTTGGTCAAATAACACCTGCTCCGGTGACCTTACTTCGGTCATTTCTTTCCGGTCATCTCTCTCTCTCTCTCTCTCTCTCTCTCTCTCTCTCTCTCTCCAGTCATCTCACATTATCAAGAAATTATTACAATCCATTATTACACTTCAAGGATTTACAGTCCAAAGTTCATATTTACAGTCCATTATAACAGTTCATTTCAATCCAAAATTCATATTTACAGTCCATTTTTTGATTAAGTCCAATCTTGTCAAAGATTATAAGAATAACAATCCAACCAAAGATTTAGAATGAAAATGAAGAAGATGAAGAACACGGAAGCTTGAATGAAACGTCCGATGAAGATGAAAGTACGATATAAGCGATGAGTAAACTTGAACGAATAGGAATGAGAGTGAAAGAGAACAGTAAATAGTGAAAATGAATTCAGACGATTCCTTATATAGGGGAATGAATGACTCTTCACTATCCTCACCGGACAACGTATTATCCGGATACACTCCTCATCGGACAACAAATTGTCCGAATAGAAGTTTCATCGGACAAGCCTTGTCCGGATACAATACAAAACAACTCGACTCAAACTCAAGGCATATCGGAAAATGCCTTATCTGGATAGACTATTCACCGTACAAGCCTTTTTCCGGATAGGCTCTTCATTGATCACAAAAAATGAGAACAAATTAATCAAGTCTAACCTTGTCCGGATATGATTTCACCAGATAGCCTTTGTCTGGATAGAACCTCATCAGACATACCTTTGTCCGTATTTGACTCTCACAGTACAACACTTTATCTGGACAGAGTCCTTATCGGACAACGATTTGTCCGGATAGAGTCCTTATCGGACAACACTTATCCTTATAAATTCATATATTTCAAAAAAAAAAAAAATTAGACTTTTAAAAATACTTGTAAGAAAAATATATCAGTTAGTATCATATACAAATATTTTACTCCCCCTAAAAAAATGAATGAAATAATGAAAAATATTCAACACTCCCCCTCAAATATAGAATCCACATTCAAAAGTTTTAATCACATAAAAAAAAATGAAATACTGACTTATATTTGAAAATATAGATATTTTGAAATACTTAATTTGACTTAAACTCAGTTTAATTACATGAAAATAAAAAATCTATCAGTTCAACTAATAAACATAAGATTTTCAAGTTGTTGAATAAATTTTAAGAAAAATTCAAAATTTCAAATTCAACATATCCAACTTAGATATTAAAAAGATAAAGCGTTTTTCATCTAGAGCTTTTGTAAATAAGTCAGCTAGCTGATATTCTGTATTTACAAAATATAATTCAATAGTCCCTTTTTCAACGTGGTATTTTATAAAATGATACCGGATATCTATATGCTTTGTTTTGGTCTGTTGAACAAGATTGCAAGAAATTTCAATAGCACTATTAGAATCACAATAAATTGGAATTTTATTATAAGAAAAACCATAATCTTTGAGCTCTATGCGCATCCAGATAACTTGAGAACAACAGCTAGGAGCAGCTACATATTCTGCTTCAGCAGTAGAAGTGGACACACAATTTTGTTTCTTTAACGACCAGCTTACAAGTTTGTCTCCAAGAAATTGTACGTGACCTGAGGTGCTTTTCAGGTCCAACATACACCCTACATAATCTGTATCTGAGTAGGTAGTCAGCTCAAAACAGTACCCTTAGGATACCAGATAACTAGATTATCAGTCCATTTTAGATAACGAAAAATGAGTTTAACAACACTCAAATGGGACTCTTTTGGATTTGCCTGATATCTGGCACACAAATGTGTTGAGAACATAATATCAGGCCTACAAGAAGTTAAATACATCAATGAACCAATCATACCTCGATAGATTTTTTGATCTACAGCTTTACTATAAGAATCATCATGTAGTTTTGAACCAGGAGTCATAGGTGTTTTTATAGATGAACAATTTTTCATATTAAATTTCTTCATAATATCAAAAATATATTTTGTTTGGCAGATAAAAATTTCTGAAGATAATTGTTTAACATGTAAACCTAAACAGAAATATATCTCACCCATCATGCTCAATCTAAACCTAGAAACCATCAAGAAAAGTTTTTGCAGTATTTAGGATTTGTAGATCCAAATATTATATCATCAACATAAATTTGTATCAAGATTATGTCAGACTTTTCTTTTTTGATAAAAAGGGTTGTGTCAATGTTACCTTTCGAGAAGCCTGATTTTACTAGAAATTCTGATAAAATATCATACCAGGCTCTCGGTGCTTGTTTTAATCCATACAAGGCTCTGTCTAGGATGTAAACATGATTATGCTTTGACTTATCAACAAATCCTTCCGGTTGAGCAACATATACTTCTTCCTTGAGAAGATCATACAAGAATGATGTTTTGACGTCCATTTGATATACTGTAAAATTCTTATTAGCCGCGTACGCCAAAAACATCCTTATAGCTTCAATTCTTGCTACCGGAGCAAATGTTTCATCATAGTCAACGCCCTCTTGTTGATTATAACCTTTAGCTACTAACCCCGAGCCTTGTTTCTGACAACAACACCGTCTTCATCCTTTTTGTTCTTATACCCATTTAGTACCAATAATCGTCTTATTTTTGGGACAAGGAACTAATCTCCATACTTTTAGGGTTTCGAATTGATTGAGTTCCTCCTATATAGCTATTATCCAGTCTGGGTCCACTAAGGCTTCTGATACCTTAGTCGATTTAATAGTACTTAAGAATGTTGAATAAAGACACTCATTAGCAGTAGTAGGCCTCATACGAACAGATGAGTTTAGATCACCAATAATTTGAGTTACCGGATGATCTTTGGTGCACTTGGTGCTATAAGATAGGGGAATGTCAAAAGATTGATCAAAATTTTGACCTATATAGGTATTGGGGGAGTTGTCCTGAATCGGTTCATGTGAAGGTTCAAGATTAGAAGTTGAACTCACCTTATCAAGCACAAATTCTGTAGATTTTAAACACACAGCAGATCTTTAAACAACACAGAATCTTCAAACACTTTTGAACAACAGATTCTCTTCAAGAACACTCTCACGACACAAACACACCTTTTCTCTCTAAAAGGTTTCTTTCTAAAAATAGAATTATAAGATAAGATCTTATCTCTTTTTCACTCTTTATATATTTTTACAAAGGCAGTGGAGGATTTTATCATTTTATAATTCTTTGGGCGGTGGTGGGTTTTATTATTGTAAACCACCTTTCTTCACCACGAAGATATTACATCTTCATATTTTTAAATGATAAATTTAAATATGCTTTTTACCAAATACGCACATACCTAATTCATGTATGCACACTTTTCACATATACGCATACTGCTCATGCATTTAATTAATTAACATGCATGTCGTCATGTAATTCACAGAATAATCACAAATAGGTCACCTCAACCCAGGGTGTCTGAAACATGGTTATAACAATATCTCCCTCTTAAAAGAATTCCGTCCCGGAATTCATTCATTCAAACAGCCAAGGGTAACAGGTTCTCATTTCAGATTCTTATTCCTACGTAGCCTCTGAACGCTTATGATAACCCCACTGTACCAGAGAGCTTCAAATGATTTTCAATTAGATGAAAATGTTGACAATTACAATACTGAAGCACGCTGAAATACAAAGGCCTACGCTGCTATTTATACAAGCAAGTAACCATTTTYYGACATGACCTAAAGTAAATTAATCTAAGCCGTTCGATCAAAACATGTTACAGACAAGAACACGTGATAAGCATGAGCAGCTAATAAACCTAAGTAAAACAGCTAAAGAAGATCTACACAGAAGACAGGCTGTAGACCCTCTGTGAGACATCACAGAGGCTTTGCTGGATATAACTTGAAAGCACTTCAAAGAAGAGGATATCTTCCAGAACCTCTGTGAGACACGACAGAGGTTCTGTCACTTGAGACTTGTAAGCTTGAGCATCTTCTGTTGTTGGTCCTCTGTGGTCTTCTGTGACAGATCATCTTCTATCAACACTTGCAGTATTACTTTTTCCATACTTTTACATTTCATGAAATGAGAGCTAACAATCTCCCCCTAAGTATGAAAAAGTAAAAATTAAACTTTAAGTGCAAGGACATGACTTGATTGAAATTAAATTACAAGAGGTGATAAAACATCATCCTCTGAAAGAATTACAATGAAAAGAATTACAAAATTTAAGTGACAAAACTGTTGAAGCTAATGGCCGGATTCTGGTACAGAAGGGTATCAAACTACAAAGTCTGGAAAATCGTCTACTGCGTATAGCAAGTCAACTTTGATCGTTCTGTAGACATTGAAGATCCATTCTCTGAAGTTGATTTGAACTTTGATCGCGTCCAAGAATGGAGACACTTCACCCGCCCTGAGATGTCTTTTATCCACCTCTGTCAAAACACACTTGAAAATCCACTCCAACGTCTTTGTTGAAAACTTGTGAGCTTCTGTTGGATCGAAGAATCTTAGTATCTCATCCTTATCCAAATACACAAACCCAAAAATGGGATTTTGTATAATGGAGTTTGGATAGTACCTAGATATCTAACTGGGCCTGCTGTATGGAGGAGAGAGCTTCAGATTTTTCTGCATTAATCTTACGGCCAACTCAAAGTCCTTCTGGCTGTAATACCTTACTTGCGCACGCATTACCTCCACCAGTCTTATGAGCGATATTTGGTATGTGGACCTCCTCTCCATGTAGATGTTAAGAACCTTGTGCAAGTAGATGACATCAAACATGCAGAGGTTGTGAAGATCCGCATCCGTGAACGTATAGATGTTACCGTCTTCTCTCTTTACAACATACTGTGTGTAGAGCACAACCTTCTTTAATAAGGTCCTTGGTGAGATTGTCACCAGAGAAGTGATCATGTGCCGTGAGAAGACCTGCTCACGAGGCCTTGTTAACTTGGTGAAGTGGAACTTGGCGATTGACGAGGGAATATCAGTGAGTTCTGGGTCATAGGGTGGCTCTGTGTCCACTACAGAGTACTTCCAAATAAGAATTTCTTCTAGGGTAGTCACGGGTAATATGCGTACATTTTGCATAGGAATCTTGTTCATAGATTCAAGGATTTCAGAGACCCGTCCTCCTGTTGTAGACTCTGGCATCTTGTGTTCTTCTTCTTCTTCCAAAATCGGCCTTTGGGTCGATCCCTCTGCAAGGATTGGCTTGACAGTTCCTTGTAGGGCATCAAATGTACCCGTGGACGTTGTTTGGACTTGTGGGAAATGAGATGATGTGGCTTCGCCTTCTCTATTGTGCATCGGAATTTTGCCCTTCTTTGCCTGAGCCTCTGCCAGAGATAACTTTAATACTTTGAGGAGCTCAGGGTCATCAACATATTTTTCTTCATTAATCTCCTTTGGGGTTTCTGTGCTCGATGATGACCCCTTCTGTGAAGACTCTACAGCTATGGCCTTCCCCTTGCCTTTAGGCTCTGTAGCCTTTTCCTTGCCTTTTGTAGCTGCTGTAGAATCCCCAATCTTGACACCTCTGGCAGGTGCTCTAGCAGTAGTCTTCTTCTTTCATTCTGGGGCCTTCTTCTTTTCCTTCTTCTTCTCCCCCTCATGACGATCATCATCACCTTTATGATCGTCATGGCTCTGTACGGCGTCTGCCTTGCATGTAGTCGGGCTCTTCAAATGGCGCAAGATTTTTGTGGCCGCTTTGTACATTTTCTCGATCACCTATTCAGCACCTGCAGAGGCATTGATCACATAGAGTTCTGTGGCCCATTTAAGCTTGGAGACGGTGCTGAAGATCTCTGCTCAAAGAAGATCACCTTCCTTTACAAGCTTGGACGTGCAGTCTTTGATGAGAGCGTTTGAAATTTGGACTTCTGTGGCAAGTGCTCCGATATGGCCGGTTACAACATCCCCTAGAGCATCCACCATAGCATCCAGCTCTCTGCGAGTTGCCAAATGATTGATGTTTGCCCTTGAGGTCTTCGTGTCAAGGTCGTAGGTGACTGCAGAGGAGAACATCTCCTTGATTTCGTCTCTGAATGAAGAGTAGTCCTTGTAGCCCGCAGAGACGAAATCGGCTGTGAATTGAGCGGCCAGCTCTGTGAGTTCCGACTTCAACGTCTTGATGGAGGAGGGATTTAGCGTCATCACTTGGAAGGCTACTGCTAAGTCATCCTTTCGAAGGATAGAGCTCTAAAGGGTTACCAAAGTGGTCTTCAAATTGGCAGTGGTGGCGGATAACTCCTTCAGAACTTTTGTGAGAGGCGAGAGATCTTTTGGCTGTGAGCGTAAGATGAACAAGCTTTTCAACTCGTCCATCTTGGTGAACAACTCTGTGGCAAAGGCATTAAGCTCCCCCTTTTTCACATAGTCGTTATGGGAACTCGGACCACCAACACATGGTGATCCTTTGGCCTCGGAGCGTGAGGCGCCCTCAGCGGCTGGCATTTCCTAGCCTGCTCAGGGACTTCCACCGTATCCTTGCACATCTCCTTGAGGAGAGCCTAACGGTGTTCTGTAGATCTCATGTCCGGTAGTTTCAGAGCCTAACCTGATATTTTGATCTAGTGGAGACAGAAGGCGTTCTAGACCCTCTACCTCTGTGACTCTCACCTGTGCCTCTAAAACACGTTCTGGTTGATCACTCTGTGAAGAGACAACAAATGTCTCAGGGGGTACTGTCGATTCCTTGGGCGATTGGACTCTTATTGTAAAACCTTCACCCTTTTGAGAGGGTGAAGGAGTATGTTGTGGTTTCCCAGATGTGCGCTCCACAGAGGACGAAAGAGTGTCCTCTGTGGTGGTAGGATGGTTAGGGTTCGGCATGTGCGTGCCTGCTTCAATAGAGGTTCCCTCTAGAACAGGGCCTCTAGACATTTGGGATGCACTAGGGGGTGGGCTTGGATGTGTGCCTTCGGCATCTTTTGCGCCCTCACCTAACACTTCTACCTCTTCTTCTTCGTCATCTAGAATGACTTCTGTCCCCAACTGAGTTTCAGCAATTGGCGCCCTGAACTCCTTCTGGATATTCAACAGAACATCCTGAATTTGTTCTGTTGGGGAGACATCGTGGACCAGCTTGTGCAACCTTCTGCGCTTGGGTTTTGCTGTAGCCTCTGCCGGGCTTTCTTCTGCTATGGCCTCTGTGACCACAGGTTCTGTGATCACAGGCTCTGTCGGTTCAGCCTTCTTTGTTTTTCTYTTCTTTGGTTTTGGCAGAGGTRCAGTTGGGCCCTCTTCYTCTACGGGCCTCTTTTTCCCCTTCGACTTTTTCACAGAAGAGTCGGTACCCTTTTGTGTCTTCGTCTTCTTGCGTGGAGGACTTGGGATTCTAGGGGGATGCTCACTCACCTCACTAGCCACTACTGGCTCCTCCATGCGTCCCTCTACTCTCATTTTTTTGATTTCCACACCTAAGGGGACACCTATTCGTGGTGGGGTTACAGGAACCGGTTCTGGTCGCCTATTTGCACGTCTATAGGATTTACGATCGTGGTGACTTAACTACCTGAGCATGGCCTTCGATAGGGGTCTTGGGCTTCTGTATCCATGCTCGTGCTCTGTAGGTCTAAACTCCTTGAAAGGATATAGTTTGGCATTCGGCTCCACAGGAGGCAATCTTGCTACCAGAAGGTCTCCAAAAGCCAAACCAAGGAAGCGTTGTTAGATCAAGTTTGGCTGGTTCATGTCTTCCTTGGCCTTCTTTTGGGCCTGTACCTTCGTCTTCTCCCCTTTCTGACTGGCGCACTTCTTCATGATAAGGCCGACTATGTCCTCGAAAATCAATTGCGCGTAGTCCAGTGGCAGATTAAAGTAGATGCCATACATTATGGACAGCATAGCGTGGGATGTTTGGTCATGGCTACCTACCTTCCCTGTGAGGCAGCAATTGATGATGGAGAATAGAGTGTTCCACACAGGGGGTAGTCCCTTACGCCTGAACTCTGTCCTTTTGGTAATCGGGGTCGCATAAGAATGAAACTCCAAAAATTGGATTAATTCATCGTCTCTAGGAGTGGCAGCATAGGCATTTAGGTTCAATTGTTCAAGAGTGGGCAAATGAAGAGCAGTTCTCAGAGTTTCCACGTTTAGTTCTAAAGGGACAAGGGATTTATTTACAGGGTGAGAGGCGTAACCAACAATGGTTAGCCCAGAATTGTCAAGGGTGGTTATGTATGCACTCAACAGAAATTGTGTTAAATAGGTTTCTAGTGTGGGTCGAGTAGCAGTTAAAGCATAGTAGAGAGGGTGGTTTCTTAGAATCTCCATTAAAGTAAAGGTGTTATCGAGAAAACCTGAGGGGACGAAGTAATAGTTGTTAGGCTTTTTCACCTGGACGATCTTTTCATATTGTTTTGCACGAAGGACAAGGCGTGCGAAGTTAGGGCTTGTGCTTGAGTGACCTCGTTATCACTTGAGACGTTAACGGACTGGGCTGAGGCACTGGAGGACGACATTGTTACAGGTTTGCTTTGAGAGAGTTGCATGTTGCAGGTTTGTCTGTGTATTTGAGAGTTTATGAGAGCGTAAGGTTTTAATTTGGGGGGAAGGAGGGTATTTATAGGTAAGGATTTTTAAAATTGAACCGTCCACAGTACGAAAGGTCGTGTAATGAGTGGTTTTGGGTGAAACGGTTCAAAAAGGTATGACACGCCGTATTGGGAAGACGCGC
>NC_037540.1:21756486-21762183 GCF_001531365.2 Cynara cardunculus var. scolymus | reverse complement strand
TGTCATTATCTATGTGGTGATTTCATCCTTATCTTCAAGTCTTCATTGTTCGCTTGGATGAATACTTAGAAAATCTTCTAAGTGTTAGTTTGTCCATCGTATCAATGAGAATACTTTCCATCGCCATCATCCATCGGTCCGCTGGTTGAACTTCGTCCATCGGTCCAATGGTTGGTCTTTCCATCGATGCTCTGGATAGTTTGTCCATCGATCCAGACTTAGTCGATTCTGCCTTAATATCTCCATTGGTCTTCTGGTTCTTCATCACTTATTGTTTTTCATTACTTTTTACATTTTGCGTTATGGGTTCTAACATATTTTGTGTCGAACGTCCCAATAAATTTACCAAACTTTCCTAGAACTTTCCCAATTCGGCAGCCAACATTTCTTGTGTAATAAATCCAGGATCAGGTACATTATGTCCACCCATTGCTCTCCCTCTTCTACGGCCGGACATTGAACTTTCTTGTGCCGATAATTCCTGTTCCATACCAGTTTCTTGTCTAGTACTTCTCCCTCTTCCTCGACCCCTGCTGCGACTTCGTGTTTCTATTGTCATCATATTTTTCGGGTCTTCCCCTTGGGTTACATTTCTTCTTCCCCGACCTCTTCCATAACCAGTAGAGGTCCTTTCTGATTAGTTATGATTATCTGCCATTTATCAGTGTATGTCACTTTCTGTCACATTTAAACATATATGATTATTCACATAATTAAAACATTATAACACATTTATCCTCAAATCTATTCATAATTCATGATTACATCAGTCATATGTAATCTAACTTTCTCATAATAGGTTCAGCTATAACATATTCCCCATGTTCATAGTCCCAGTGAAACCTATTATCATAACTTCCATACCTCTAGTTTAAGTCTAAGTATTGCCAAATACCCAGATCCCTTAAACTAAGGCTCTGATACCAACTGTAACAACCCACGATGTAACAACCCATCATTTGTACCAACAAGTATTATATAATAACCACACCTAATATCCAAAACGTTATATTGTTTACAAAATATGGACTAACAAAAACTTTGTTTAATACACATATATGCAACTAAACATCATTGCTTAAACTTTCCCCTTGCCTTTATCTTGTGTCGTATGATGACCTACAAAATAGATTAGTCCAGCAACTGAGCATTAGACCCAAAAGGTCTAATGAGTGTACAAATCTCATACATATAACTTACATTCCAAACTAGCAGTTTAGAATCAAACATGTACAGACACAAGCATTTTATCTATATTTATTATAGATTCATTTTCTCCCGCGGTTACACTGCCATTACATCTCTCTCGCTGTTACACCGCCATTACATCTCTCTCGCAGTTACACCGCCATTACATCTCTCTCGCGGTTACACCGCCATTATATCTCTCTCGCGGGCCTTAAAAATCCAAGTCAAAATCGATAGTGGAATTTAGTCAATTCTAGCCGGATATGGAATCCGGTTATCACTGTCCGGATATGAAATCTGGACGATTACTTAGAACCAAAAGAGGTAATCTGGACATTTCTTTAAGCGGTTTAAGATTTTCCCGATCGACACTTAGGCGGTTTAGGTTTACACCGGTTGATACTTGAGTGATTTAGCTATTAACCCGAACAACCCTTGACCGGTTTAAGAAGTAAACCGGATGACACTTGACCGGTTTAGAAAATACATCGGGTGTCTTTGGGCGATTTAAGATGAACCCGGACACCCCTTGTCCGGTTTAGGTTGTATCCGGACAACGTATGTGATTCATAAAAACAGTTCCAATAGCAATTGAATTGTATACATACAATTAAATAATACCCAAAACATAATACACTCACCTTTGAATGTGGACCGGATTAAAGCTTGTGATTTACCGTCACAGTCTTCACTCTCAAATGTTTTTGCTCTCAATCAAAGAAAATTCAACCCTTTTCCTTTCATATGCACTTGCTATATATAGCAAGTGCATAGCCGCCTTTCCTTAAAACAAATTCACACTCACACACCACTATTATACATTCACATCTAAATATATGCATATAAACATATTTTAAATTCTTAAATAAAAACTAATAACCCGAATATTACAAGATGCAATGTGATACTACATTCTTTAACAACTATAGGTAGTCTGATATTCTTCCCACTTCGATCTAGTCCTCCACCGTGGTATGAACATGTTGGTTTTACAATTGGGTACGTTAACGGTAATCATTACGTCAAAATATTTTTGGTAGAAGGGCACCCGATGCCTTCTATCGTGCCAAATTGGTTTCGTTTTAAATATGATTGTGCAACCGCATGGGCTACTCCGTACATGACCCGAATAAATAAGTACGAGCAACTGTTATCTAGTAATCGTACTACAAAATTTATTTCACTTGATTGAGTTGTAGTATTTTCAGACTTTTTGTATCTTATTTGTTGATTTATCAATTAACTTACTTTGATGATCTTTTGTGTATTAACTTATTTTACCTTTGTCGCTTTAAATATTTAGTTAAAATACATATATATATATATATATATATAAATTATTAATTAACTAAAACGTTAACAATACAATTACAAAAATTAAAAATATTTTATAGTTATTTGAATTAATTTAGAAATAGTTGTAATAGTCGGGTTTCAAGTTTTGATTTAAGATTTTCTTTAACATATATATATATATATATATGTGGGTGTGTGTGTATGTATATGTGTGTGTGTTATGTTTATATGATAAATTTGAGAATTAATTTTAAAAAGAAAAAGGGGGGAGGTCGGCTGGTTGTGCCGCCCACCACCTCTCCTCTATACTATATATATAGAAAGTGGAGAAGATGAAAGTTGACACACACACTATATTTAGAAAGTTTTCTCTGAAGTCATACGGATTGCAAGAAGAGGATTCAAAAGCTTTGATATTCGATTTCTAAAGGTGAGTGTATTAAAGCTTTGGATATAAATTGTTTACATACAATTTAGTAGCATTTGGAACTGGTTATTATGAATTCTGTTTCATTTTATGTGGATTCTTGTTTAAACCGTTCAAGTGGTGTCCGGATTAATATCCGAACAATCTCATCCGGAAAGAAAACCGCTCAAGAGGTGACCGGTTTATTTTTAAACCGCTCAAGTGTTGTCCGGGGTCCTCCCTAAACCGGTCAAGAGCTGACCGGATCTCGTATAAACTCCTCAAGAGTTTGGCGGTGTATTGACCGGATTGTTTTAAACCGGTCAAAAGTTGGACCATGTATTGTCCGGATTACTTTAAACCGGTTAAGTTGTGAACGGGGTATTGTCCGGACTTGTAATCCGGACAAAGATATTGACTAAATTCCAAGTGTTTGCCCGGATTCTATATCCGGACAAGGTTGACCGGACTTCAAATCCGGTTAATATGTTGAAATATTTTTGAGATATAATGGCGGTGTAACCGCGAGAGAGAGAGAGATGTAATGGCGGTGTAACTGCGAGAGAGAGATGAAATGGCGGTGTAACCGCGAGAGAGAGATGTAATGGCGGTGTAACCTCGAGAGAATGATGTAATGGCGGTGTAACCGTGAGAGATATGAAATGGCGGGGTAACCGCGAGAGAGAGATGAAATGGCGGTGTAACCGCGAGAGAGAGATGTAATGGCGGTATAACCGCGAAAGAGATATAATGGCGGTGTAACCGCGAGAGACATAAATAAATTTATGTGTCAGAACAGGTTTGATTCTGAACTGATTGTTTGGAAAGTATATTGTTTGTTTGAGAAATATACACTCACTAGACCTTTTTGGTCTAACGCTCAGTTGTTGGACTAACCTGTTTTGCARGTCATCATACCGAGAAAGATAAAGRCAAGGGAAAAGYTTAKAATGAATGACGTTTAGTTATTTAAAAATGTATRTGAAGAAAGTATTTTGTTAATYTGTATTTTGTAAACGATGTTATATTTTGTGTTATGAGTATGATGATGTAGATTATCAGTACATAGAATATATGGGTTGTTACAGTTGGTATCAGAGCCTTAGTTTAAGGGATCTGGGTATKTGYGAGATACTTAGACTTRAACTAGARRTGTGGAAAGTTATGATAATAGGTTTCACTGGGTCTATGAACATRGGAATATGTTATAGCTGAACCTATTATGAGAAAGATAGATTATATATGATTGATATAATCTGAATTATGAACAGACATGAGGATAAATGTGTTATTAAATTGTGATTATGAGAATAATCATGTGTGTTTAAATGTGACAGAAAAAGTCATATACTGAGAAATGGCAGATAATCCCAATCAATCGGAAAGGGCCTCTACTGGTTATGGAGGAGGTCGAGGAAGAAGAAGTGTAATACAAGGAGAGAAACCGGAAAATGTGATGACGCTAGAAACACGAAGTCGTAGTAGGGGTCGAGGAAGAGGTAGAGGTATTAGACAAGAACATGAAYTATCGGCTCAAGAAAGTTCAATGTCTGGTCATGGAAGAGGAAGGGCAAGGGGTGGACACAATGTTCCTGATCCCGGGTTTATTACCCAAGAAATGCTGGCAGCAGAATTGGAAAAGTTCCAAGAAAGTTTGGTAAGTTTGTTGGGGCGTACAACCCAAAATAATCCAGAAGTGGTAAGAAATCCTGATTATCAGGAGGAAGTCGGAGCTAGTACACCGGTAATAATACATATGTACCCCTTACTTCATCCTCAGTACAAAAAGGAGGAGATATCAAAATGTTTCTTGCTTGTAAACCTCCTAAGTTTTCTGGTGAGCGTGATCCTGTTAAAGCTATGTGTTGGCTTAAGGAGATAGAGTTGAGTCTGCAAATCAGTAAAAGTGCAAAAGAGGAGAAAGTTATGTTTGATGTGTCATGTCTGAAATCAAGTGCTTTATACTGGTGGGAAGTCMTGTCCAGTTCGGATCCGAACATTTTGAAAACCATGATTTGGGAAGAATTCGTGGTTAAGTTTAAAATGCAGTATTGTCCTGAAGCTGCAATAAAAAAGTTGGAAGATGATTTCCTTCATCTTGAGCAAGGAAACATGTCAGTACGCTAGTATACAGAAGTTTTCATGAAACAATCTAGGTTTGCTGAAGCCTATATAATATCTGAAAACAGCAGGGTGAGAAAGTATATCTGGGGATTGGAGTCGAATCTTCGGAAATATGTAATATCCAGGAATCCGACAACATTTGCAGTTGATGCAGCTGAAATTCTAGAACAAGACATTAATCGACAACCACAAGAAAAGGTTGGGGAGAAAAGAAAGGGGGAAGTTACAGTGACTGATTTCCGTAGACCGAGGCTTGTGGAAAATTTGAATCGACCAGTTTCAAGGTTTGCTGATAGGGTGTGTACCCGATGTCATAAGATACATCAAGGAAATTGCAATACAGAATCTCGAGTATGCTTTAAATGTCAGGAACCAGGACATATAGCCTGAGACTGTCGGATGACGCGAAGGTGTTTTACTTGTAATTCATCTCAACATGTAAATGCTGATTGTCCGCAAGTAAAGAGTCGAGGGTTTGGTTTTGCTGGAGGACGGGGATCTGATTATTCTGGGGGTCGAGGATCTGGGTATGTGCCAATAGGTCGTGGGTAAATGGATAATCGTGTTAGTCCAAGTGGACAGGGAGGGATAAGACAAGCAAAGTCTAATGCAAAAGGGAGAGCCTTTCAGTTGACGAGAGGCGAGGCGGAAGAGCACCCTGAAGTGGTAACAGGTACATTCCT
>NC_037540.1:21752364-21753941 GCF_001531365.2 Cynara cardunculus var. scolymus | reverse complement strand
ACGAACTATTCAAACTTTAGAAGATATGTTGAGAGCATGTGTCATTGATTTTGGAGGATCATGGGATAGTCATTTGGCTTTGGTGGAATTTGCATACAACAATAGCTACCATTCAAGTATTCAAGCAGCACCTTTCGAGGTACTGTACGGACGTAAATGTCGAACTCCTTTGTGTTGGAATGGAATAGGTGAAAAAAGTTAGTTGGGCCTGAATTAGTTCAGCAAACTGCAGATAAAATTGGAGTAATACGAGAACGGATGAAAGCGGCACAAGATAGATAAAAAAGTTATGCAGATAAATATTGAAAAACGATTAAAATTCAAGAAGGTGATAGAGTGATGTTAAAGGTATCACCTTGGAAAGGAGTGGTACGTTTTGGAAAAAGAGGAAAATTAAGTCCAAGATATATTGGACCGTTCACTATTATTGGAAGGGTTGGGGAAGTGGCCTACAAATTAGAACTTCCTTTGGAATTAAGTGGACTTCATGACACGTTTCATGTGTCAAATTTGAGGAAGTATCTAATAAGTCCAGATGTGGCAATACCATTACCTGAGATTAAGGTAGATGAGAGATTACACTTTGAAGAAACTCCTGAACAGATCACTGACTATAAAGCAAATAAATTACGAAACAAAGAGATTGGGTTAGTAAAGGTTCAATGGCGTTATCATAAGGGACCAGATGCTACTTGGGAATCAGAATCCGAGATGCGGATGAAATATCCTTACCTTTTTGCTTAAACGGAAATTCCGGGACGAAATTCTTTTAAGGAGGGAATGTTGTAATAGTCGGGTTTCAAGTTTTGATTTAAGATTTTCTTTAACATATATATATATATATGTATATGTGTGTGTTATGTTTATATGATAAATTTGAGAATTAATTTTAAAAAGAAAAGGGGGGGGGGGAGGTCGGCTGGTTGTGCCGCCCACCACCTCTCCTCTATACTATATATATATATATATATAGAAAGTGGAGAAGATGAAAGTTGACACACACACTATATTTAGAAAGTTTTCTCTGAAGTCATACGGATTGCAAGAAGAGGATTCAAAAGCTTTGATATTCGATTTCTAAAGGTGAGTGTATTAAAGCTTTGGATATAAATTGTTTACATACAATTTAGTAGCATTTGGAACTAGTTGTTATGAATTCTGTTTCATTTTATGTGGATTCTTGTTTAAACCGTTCAAGTGGTGTCCGGATTAATATCCGGACAATCTTATCCGGATAGAAAACCGCTCAAGAGGTGACCGGTTTATTTTTAAACCGCTCAAGTGTTGTCCGGAGTCCTCCCTAAACCGGTCAAGAGGTGACCGGATCTCGTCTAAACCGCTCAAGAGTTTGGCGGTGTATTGACCGGATTGTTTTAAATCGGTCAAAAGTTGGACCATGTATTGTCCGGATTACTTTAAACCGGTTAAGTTGTGAACGGGGTATTGTCCGGACTTGTAATCCGGACAAAGATATTGACTAAATTTCAAGTGTTTGCCCGGATTCTATATCCGGACAAGGTTGACCGGACTTCAAATCCGGTTAATATGTTGAAATATTTTTGAAGTGTTTTTGAGAT
>NC_037540.1:21740525-21752229 GCF_001531365.2 Cynara cardunculus var. scolymus | reverse complement strand
AATGGCGGTGTAACCGCGAGAGAGAGATGTAATGGCGGTGTAACCTCGAGAGAATGATGTAATGGCGGTGTAATCGCGAGAGAGATGAAATGGCGGTGTAACCGCGAGAGAGAGAGATGTAATGGCGGTGCAACCGCGAGAGAGATATAATGGCGGTGTAACCGCGAGAGACATAAATAAATTTATGTGTCAGAACAAGTTTGATTCTGAACTGATTGTTTAGAAAGTATATTGTTTGTTTGAGAAATATACACTCACTAGACCTTTTTGGTCTAACGCTCAGTTGTTGGACTAACCTGTTTTGCAGGTCATCATACCGAGAAAGATAAAGACAAGGGAAAAGTTTAGAATGAATGACGTTTAGTTATTTAAAAATGTATATGAAGAAAGTATTTTGTTAATCTGTATTTTGTAAACGATGTTATATTTTGTGTTATGAGTATGATGATGTAGATTATCAGTACATAGAATATGTGGGTTGTTACAATAGTTATTATAAAACATAAATTTAGAAAAACAAAATTTGAAAACAATGTTGAAAAAAGTTATAAAAGATAAATTTATAGGACATAAATTAATGGAAAAACATTTATTAATTGACTTTGACCTAAATGATAGAAGAAAGGAAACTCTACCAAATTATAAAAAGGAAAGGAAAGATAAGCTACAAAAGGGGTAGTTCAATAAATGTTCAAGGGACATTGACCATGGTATAACTATAAAAGTAAAGGCGTTCCTTATATTTTAATAATAGGTACACAATGGCTAGCATTTATTATCTTTTCTTCATTTCCCCCAACTAACGTTTATGGGGTATAATCCCATCAAAAACCTGTATTCATTAAATGTTTCATAATTATGAGATCAATTCACTGTTGCTACATGAACTGCGGTATCAATGACAACATATTTCAAAAATTAACGCCAAAAATAGTAAAAGACTCAATCGAATCAATATCTTAGCTTCAAAATTATAAATAAAATAAGAACAGACAAAAATGTTAAGATAGAGAAAATAAAGACTAAAAATAAAATGAACAAAAGAAGTAATATAACATCAATAGATAATGACTGTTTCATATATTAATTAATGTAGTTGGAGCTTAGCCAAAGTTCAAACACTACTTCACTCACCATTGTCGGCCACCGATCCAAGTCCTGACTGATTAGTCTATATAATAAAAAAAAGGCGTAAATCCATTCAATTTGGGTATTTTTTATTAATAATTTATCCAAGAAAATTATTAATCATTAAAACCATTGGATGCACAATATTTATATGAAAACTTCACAAATTACTTGAAGCTGGAATCATGGAAATCCAATTACGAGATGCTACATAAGTTCACTAAAGTTGGCCATTATAATTTGTTTGATAGCGCATGATTGGTAGCCAATTTCAATTTTGGATCTTGAAGCTGTCTTGGCCATGGTCCTATCCAATTCCAAAGACCCAATAATTCTATCATTAACACTCACAACTCTTATCAATCTTGAAATCCCAAACCTTATCATTCCCGGAAGCAAAAAAATCCACCGATTGTAGTACTAATTCATGCTTTTCATGGGCTTTCTTCTTCATTGCACTTGTGCTGCTCCATGGCCAATTCATTCTCTTACACTCACTTCATTTCGTCTTCTTTGAAGCCACTTCTCAAATTACCCATCACTCGTTTCCATCTCCTTTTAATCTTTCTGCATACCCTTTTATAACTCTTCAATTTAGTTACAAACCATCAAAAATCTCCAAATCGGAGTGGGGTTCTTGTTCTACAAGTTTGATTTTCACCCTAAATCGATTGATTTCTACAAGTGTAGCTTGTTGGCTTACCATCAGTAATCAACCGATCATTCATTCAACAGTCTTGAAGATCACCGATAAGTCAATCAGTTTCGGGGATTGTAAAGGATTGAGGAATCTCCGCCCCCATAAATCAATCTCCGAAACCCATCGATTAAATCAACTAAAATGGCATCTGTATTTTTGTATCACGTGGTGGGTGATCTAACGGTGGGGAAACCGGAGCTGGTTGAGTTCACCGAGAATGAGACGGTGGAGGCTGCGATTAAGGCAATCGGAGAGTCGACGGAGTGCGGGATAGCGATTTGGAAGAGGAAGTCGGTGCAGAAGGGTTTGATTGAAAACGCAGAAACGAGGCATCAGAGATTTGTGGGTATCCTAAATCCACTTGATATTGTTGCTTTCTTGGCGAGAGATGAATGTTTGAACGATCAGGAGAAAGCTCTGAAGACAACTGTTTCTGATGTTGTTGTTCCTGATGCTACTTTGCTCAAGGAAGTTGATCCTGGCACAAGGTTAGCTTTCATTTCATCCTCTTTGTATGGTATCAGATTACATCAAGGAATATGATCTTAAAACATCAGGTTGTTTGGTTGGTTTTCCATCAAATCCTTTACGGATAAAGATGTAGATTAATTCGTCTATATAGATGAGAAAGGGTTTTTCCATAGATGGAAGTAGCTTGTTATTTAATTGGGAGGAACATGAAAAAACTTTGCTTCTTGCATAAAGTAGGAAACTTACATTATAAGCCATTTTCTATATCATTGAGTCATTCAAAAACATTATATTTTTTGATGTGTTTTCTTGATATTGTGGTTATACCATCTGTCGACTGCTAATGCCTTCTTTCGCCATGCCGTATTAGTATGAACTTGTTTAGATATTTGTTTCTATAGTAGGGGACGATTACTAATTGCTTACTTGGTAAGTGCTTATCGGATAAATTTCCTCATCCGATGAACATGGCAAGGGCCAAGAATCTTACCGGGTAAGAGCGATGGGAAGGATGGAAGGTCTTAACCTGGTAAGTGAGGATGATGACTCTTACCCAAGTGAGCGCTTACCCGGTAAACTGTTGCATTCGATACGTTTTCATGTACTAAAATCTTACGCATCAGAATAAGTTATAATGTTGGTTTCTATCGGTAAGGCTTACCAGGTAAGCATTTGGGTAAACGGCCCCTTAGTAATTGATTTTGGGTAGGTTTTTGTTTTGCTTTTTGGAGCATCAGATTTGAGATTTTGGAAGAATAATGCCTTGCATTTGAAGTGATCAAGATACGGATCTTGATGTTTGATATAGGATAGTTGTATTGTAGATATGACTTTAGCTAGCTCTATTAAGAAAAGGGTTTGCTTTTGATTCGACATATTTGAATCTATTTCTTTTCAAATTAAGATATGGATTCTTTTAGCTTTTGGGATAAAGGTCTTGTTGATGCTGATGTAAAGAAAATGATTCTTGTTTATTTCGAAGATTATAGCAAGTCATTCAGCACTCAAAAAAGGCAAATGTAGACCATTTTCTGGGACAGAGGTACTGTATTCATGACCAATGCCGTTAATTCACCGATACTAAAATTTTGAAGTATATAATATTTATATACGGGTAAATGTAACAAATAAACTCACACATCCTCCTCGCCTTTGTTGAGGATTGAACCCTTGACCTCCAGCCACCAGGGAGGCCAAAGGCTCTTTGGTCCACTCATACAGTCATACTAAAGTTCTTGATCATTATTTAGGGATAAATGTAGGATTTTCTTGTAAAAAATATGGGAACTAAATTACTTTTGGATACTAATCCCTTTTCTATCCTCTAAAAAAGCCAGAAATGCTTAAAAGACACTATAGTGGTTGGATTGGATTGGCTTGTGTGAGCGTTAAATATGTATTGTTATGTCTTTTAGTATTTGTGTTGGTTCATATCTTCATCTATGTGTTCTCTTAGATTCATTTGTGTCCATTTAAAGAAGATCGGCGTCCATGTCCCTTTTATCATCTCTGTGTTTATTAGTGGATGTTTTTTTGATGGTGTTTCGATATGTGGCTTTTATCAACTAAGGTTTTCTCTTTATGATGCTTAAGATTCACGTCTTCCTATACTCTATTCCCCGTCGAACATTTAGCTTAGCCGTATTTGGTTCCATCCTTGAAGAGGTAGTATGTTTGGGGGTCATGGGTTTAAGTACTTACTTGCCTTCTCTTAGAAAGATTGAACCATCTCTTGTTTTGGGCATGCCATCCTTGCACCATGGCAAAGCTAACATTTGGTGTATTGATTCAGTTGGGCAGCCATAAGATAGCTTATTTTGAATTTTTGGAATGCTACTTAAGTGGCGTTTTAATAAGCATCAGGGGGCCTTTTTTCATTTTTTTTTCCAATTTTACCCCATTACATTTTTCCAATAGTTTTTCAACATGTCCTTTTAGGTCATTTACATTGTCCTCTAGCTTATCAATTAGTTTTATCAGCTAAGCAACTAGCTTTTCATCCAACAGGTAGCTTATCAGTTTGTTTGCCAAACGTAGCTAGATGTCTTTGATGTGCTTATTGTTGTTCCCTCTTGTTTGTTATACCTTTTTTTTTCTGGTTCTTTCTTGTTCTTTTTTTCTTCCTAAAAATATCATTTTGTGGAAACCTATAACTAGAGACCGAGGTAGGCATAGGTAAATGGTATGAAAGAATTTGCTTGATGGGTCAAAATCAAACATATATAGCAAAACTCAACTTGGCTAAACTCTAATGGTAGCAAAATAAATGGGAGTTGAAGTGGAATTAAACATAAAATCAAATGACTTAGTTTTATTTGTCTAAGACTAATATAAAAGTTGCTAATTAGTACACTAAGCTAGAGAAACCGGGTGCTTGTTAACATACTTTTCTTTGGGGGGAGGGAGGGGGGAATAAAATATATATGTGCATTGCTTTATACACAATTAGCATTTCATGAATTTCTTGGATAGATTTGGGAAATCACATACCAAACCAAATGAACCCAGTATATCTCAATTGAAGGTACGGCCTGGTGGTGGGATGTATGCATGTACCGTAAAGAGTGGAGTTGCCTAATTTTTGAAGACCCCCCCCTCCAAAAAGGTCTAGACAAAAAAATACGATTTCTAGAAAGAACTTAGGGGCTATTTAATTACTGGCAAAAAGTGGGTAAGTGTTTACCCGGTAAGAGTCACCACCCTCACTTACCGGATAAAATTCTCGGTCATCAAATAACATAGTATAAGCCATGGTTTTAAAAAGCGTGTGAGGCATGTGCCTCGAGGCGGGGCGGTCCAAAATCGCATCTGAAGTGGCGCTTCTTAGTTCCCGGACAAGACATATGCCTTGGTTGTCTGAGGCGGTGACCGAGGCATGAGGCAGTGGTGAGGCGTACGCGTCACTACAGAGGCTACATTATTTAAAAAATGATTGAAACCTTCTCAATTTCTTTTTTGAAAACCTTGTTCTTCTCTGGTTCTCCTAAGCCCTATCTGCTACTCGTCTATTGCCCTTCGTGAGTTCAGTTTTCTCCCGTTTTCTTCTTTGATTCTTCTCCGGTTCACCAAGAGTATTATGCATAGAGTATTATTCATACATATATACTCATGCACTTCTTTTATATTTAGTTTCTACTATATGTTAGTGTCACACTTCTACTCCCACTTTGTTGATATTTTAATTTTTTTTTTATGAGCTTGACCATATTAATATATATATATATATATATAATATATATATTATTAGTAGATCAGTAATTAAGTATGATACGTATTGCGTGTCTAGTACTCAAGTGTGTGTGTATATATATATATATATATATATATATATATATTCTTTTTTGTATATAAGCAATGGAATGCATATTGGTATAAATATATTTGTGTAGTCAAGACATATATATATGTGTATATATATATATATTGCTGCCTTGGACTGCCTCGAGTCTTATGCTTCGCCTTGTTTTAGAGGAACGCCTTGAGGCCCAATTCTGCTTTTTAAAATCTTGGTTTAGGTGTCTCCAGGTAAGTGTTAATCGGGTAAAAGATCTCTGGTAGGTGTCTATTAGGCAATAAGTGTTCAGTGAACAACCCCTTGGACTAGTAAATTTTAAGCAACATAGAGAGTATGAGTGTGTTCATTTATGTATAATTTACGTTTCATTTCATTATTAACGGTTTAATTTATCTGATTTTGGATGATCCTCACGTTTTCATACGTAGCTGGCTTTATTTTCTAATGATATCATCAACCACCATGTTTTCCCGATGCTAGATTAATAGACGCATTAGAGATAATGAAGCACGGTGTGAGACGTCTTCTAGTTCCAAAAAGCATCGGTTGGCGAGGCATGAGCAAACGCTTCTCGATTCTCTACAACGGAAAATGGCTCAAAAACATCGACAGTAATCCAAACATCACGATACCCAATAACATTAACCGATCTTCAACTTCTGTGGCAGCCTCCACCACCATCATCCGTGACAAATACTGTTGTCTTTCACGGGAAGACGTAATCCGCTTCCTCATCGGTTGTCTCGGAGCTTTAGCTCCCCTTCCCCTATCTTCTATCTCATCTCTGGGTGCCATTAATCCAAATTACTGCTCCATAGAAGCATCAGAGCCAGCAATCGAAGCCGCCCGCCAGATTCCTCGCGAACCGAGTGCGTTCGCAATCGTGGAGCCCACACCAGACGGTCAACACAAGATTCTTGGCGAAATCTCGGCTTCCAAATTGTGGAAATGCGATTATTTAGCTGCTGCGTGGGCCCTTGCTAACCTCTCCGCTGGTCAGTTCGTGACAGGTGTCGAGGATAACGTGTCTTCGAGGTCGCTTCCGGAGTTTTTGGTAGCCGGAAACGGTGCAAATTTAGCGAACGGCGGCAGTGGTGGTGGCAGCCGATTGATGAGGCAACGCACATTCAGCAGCCGGGGCGTTGGTTTCTTCAACAACCCTTCGAGTCAAACTTTCGGTGTTAATCGGAGCATGTACCGGGGTCGGAGCGTGCCGTTAACATGTAAAGTGACGAGCTCGTTGGCTGCAGTCATGGCACAGATGTTGTCTCATCGGGCGACACATGTTTGGGTGACAGAGGCCGAAAACAACGATGTGTTAGTGGGGTTGGTCGGGTATGCCGATATCTTAGCCGTTGTGACCCAGACCCGATCGCCTGCAGCCTGTATCCCAGAGGCTCAATCAACAGAAAGGTAAAAGAAGACGCGATGAATGAAGAATGTCTTGAGTTGGGGTGCATTTTATTCAGTATTATTATTATTTTTATTATGTACATTTTAAGATACATGAATTGGAGCCGTTTTGTTTAATGCATGGAGTTGAGTTATATAGATTGTATTTTTTGTCGAATTCTATTTGTATTCAAACTTGGTGTTTATATATCTGAGCTGCATTTATTATCTACTAGAAGGGTATTCACGTAATACAGCGAGATACATTTTGATTTTATTGTTTCGTTTTATATTTTGGATCTATCGATGTTATAATACGACTTTATGTGGTTTTGAGGAAAAAAATGTTTTTTATTTTTGAATGAAATATAAGTTTGAAGATATTCTAATATTTTGAAAAAAATAAGCAATATTATTATTATCAAATTAACTATTTAAAAGTTCTTGTTTGTAATTTTTTTAATTCAATTTTTTATTATAATTTAACAACTAATTTATTTTTGGTTTAATTAAATAATTTATTTAAGATGATAATTAAATATTCTGTTAGAACTCAATGATTATCTTAATTGTGTTTTGGATTTTTTATATTTAAAATAAGATGTTTATTTTTTATTTGATTATGTTTATACGCAGTTAGTTACACGAATTCAAACATGGAGTTTTAATAAGTTATACTTATACATAATTTACTTGTAATCTTGAATTTTAAGTAATATACATTAATATACAGTACATCATGCATAAAAAATGGTTTTTAAGAGTTTTTGTCAAATGCTTTATAATATAGTATAGATACGGAACATGGCATTTTAAAGTTTGTTGTCGGTTTTTTGTAACGGAATAAAATGAAACTCTAACAATTATGCTAACATAACTAATAAGGGATTTTGATTGTTTTGTTGAGATTTTATCGCTCCAAAGGTAAAGGTATACTGTAATGTGAGTTAAAATAAAGAAATAAGAGGAGAGAGGGTGTAAATTTGGAAAAATACCAATATTTAAAAAAAGAAATAATATTTTAATTTTTTTTTATTATTAATAGGCATTGAAATTAAATGTTTACCACTGTCTGTAGAGATGTACACGAGTTGTGTTGGATGGTTTTGGACATTTTTGCAACTTAACCAAATTATAGCGGTTTGAAAAATTTTCAACTCCATCCAAAGTATAAATGCATCTCTAACAACTTCTCTAAAATAGAAAAAAAATGAGTATTTATTCTCTAAAATGTTTCAAGAGCTTTGTATTTTGTTTTCTAGAATAGAGAACTATGGAGAAAACTCTAAATATAGAGAATTCTTTATAACTTGATGCTAGGAGAGAGAAATTATTATCTTATTCAATTCCACAAATGAGATTGAGTTATTATCTTTTTATAAAAAGTTTTTTTAAAAGTTTATTGGAATGATAAATTAGATAATATTATAATGATATAATTTACGTTAAATCTCTAAAATAGAGAATCTGTTTAAGATGAACGTAATTCTTTAAAAAAAAAATCATGTTTTGATTCTCTATTGTGAAAACATTATAAAAAAGTTATTGAAGATGCTATAAACCAATGCAACCCAAACCTTGCATATTGTGACCGGTTGAGCGGTCTGGTAAGATAAAGGTTACAATGTTCGTCAAATTTTCATTTTTTTTGGGAGATTTCCTCCCTCTCTCTCTATATGTGTATATATAAAAATATCTTGCCAATATAAGATGAACATACACAAACAAAGGTATTATTGGAGAAAATTCATAAAGATGTGGATGTTTTTTAACTGCCAATGTGTATATTAATGTTTATATGAACATTAATCCATTGTCATTAATAAAAAAATCTACATCATTATGAATATTAATTTACACATGGGCCCTCTTCTATATGTCAATTTAACACAGTTTTGTTATTTTATTTTGTAAAACTTTTAACACAGTTTTGTTATTTTATTTTGTAAAACTTTTAATTATAATATATGATATGAACTTTTATATTTTGTTTGATTATTACTTGTCCCGTCAATCTGTATAACGGTATGCTATGGCTTGAAAAAAAGATTAAAAAACTACTGTTGTATAATATCATACATAAAATTTCCAGAGACGGAACACGAGCCTTCTAACCAAGAGGACCGAAACAAGCTAAGTCGATAGCAAATAGTTTGAGTTTCGACTTGAAAAAATAATATATAAAGTTCAAGCTATATAAGTTGATCTATAGGGTCAAATTCGAAATTATAATCATTTATAATAATACACATATATACATAATGACAATATGTATGTAGGGTACAAAAATAAAGGTTAATTATAGTAGGGAGGAGAATAGTTGGATTTGGCATATAGAAGCTTTAAAATATATACATCAAGCTTGATAGGTAATACCTTTTAAAAATATCAAGATAACCGTAAATGTCATTTTATAAAGGAGTGTAGATAAATAAGAGTGTAAAATGAAAACTAAGAGATATAAAACAAATTAAATAAATGACTATAAGATATAAAATCAAGTTCCAAAATACATATATAGGGTTGGGTTCACATGAGACAAGGCTGTTTTCATGAGACGCGTTTTTTTACACTTGAAACTTCACAACAAAATGTTGTGAAGGTAAAAAAAAAAAAAGCCGAATGTTCACAGTATTTTGCTATGAAGTTTCAAGTATAAAAATCGTGTCTCACTAAAACAGGCTTGTCTCACATGATTCCAAGTATGTGTGTATATATATATATATATACATATAGAAGCCCATTCAAGGGAGAACTGACTAGTTTGTGGTAACCGTGAGATCTAATCTCAATCATAAATCAATAGATAAATTAGAAAATTTATAAATTTGGTAATTTTGAATTAAAATTTTAGTGCAAGGACATTTTAGGTATTTTCTCTCCTCTCTTCTCTCTCCGTCCCTCGTCCTCTAGCACTCCTCGATGTCGTAATAATATTTCTTGAAGTCAATCGATGCTTACACATTTCACCCCTCTGTGTCGCACATTTCTTCTTGATCAATCCAACCATATCCTCGAATATAAGCTGTGCGTATTCGAGAGGTAGGTTGAAATAAATCCCATATACGATTGAGAGCATTGCGTGGGAGGTCTGGTCATGGCTGCCGACCTTCCCTGTCAGACAATAGTTTACGATGGAGAACAGGGTATTCCATATTGGGGGTAGTCCTTTGCGTTTGAATTATGTCCTTTTAATGATTTTGGCAGCATAAGAATGGAATTCAAGGAATTGAATTAATTCCTCATCTGTTGGGGTTGGGGCAAAAGCATCCAGATTAAGAGTTTCCRAAGTGGGTAGGTGCAGGGCTGTTCGAAGTTTGTCAACATTCAGTTCCATAGGCACCAAGGATTTGTTGATCGGGTGAGAGGCGTAACCAACTATGCTCAAACCAGTGTTGTCCATGGTTGTAATGTATGAGCTTAGGAGGAATTGGGTGATATATGACTCAGGCGTAGGTTTGGTGGCTGAAAGTGCATAAAACAGGGGATGGTTTCGAAGAATTTCTAGAAGGGGGAAGGTGAATTCAGGGAAACCAGTAGAAGAAGGGACGAAGTAGTAATTGTTTGGTTTCTTCACAAGAACGACTTTTTCGTACCTATTTTGAACAAATGATAAGGCGTGAGATGTTAAAACTTGGGCCTGAGTGACTTCATTGTCGCTGGATACATTAACGGACTGTGCTGAGGCTGAGGAAGACGACATATTTGCAGGTTTGTATTAAGGCTCTGAGAAATTGCAGGTTCACCGGAGAAAAAGGGTTTTGTAAAGGTTTATGATTTGGGGGGAAAAGGGTATTTATAGTGAGGGATTTGAACTGAACCGTTTTATTGGGAGAAATATCGTGATGAATGGATATAGGGTGTGACGAATAAAAAATATGACACGCTGTGTTGGGAAGACGCGCTATTGATGACGTGCGCCCCCGATTATGTCACACGCGTGGTATGCTTTAACCCTTATCCACAGAACCACGCGCACCATATCAATAGACAAGAACTATAAGAGAGTTCTGTCAGAGGCCTAAGGGTAACAGAGTCTCTGTGATATGTGATGGGTATTCAAAAGTGTTACACCTTTGTTTACCTAAACAATTTGAAAATCCACAGAGAGATGAGTACTTGCTCAGCTCAAACCCATAGAGGCTCTGTTAGAAGCGCCAGAGGTTCTGATGAGTTGACCTCTGAGAACAAGATACTTCAAAAGTTTTGGCACCTTCTGTGGTTTGATTTTCATTTCAAAACTCCCCCTATGAGCCAGCTTCCATGGCTCCCCCTCGAATAAAAAACCATTTAAAATCCTTAGAAGAGGTATCAACAGAGAGTCAGTTCACAGAGCCTCTGAGAGTGATCATAGAGGATCTGTGAAAAGACTTCTGTGATTTTGAAAAAAAAATTCTTCTTCAAGAGGTTTTATTATTTTTAAGCACATACTCCCCCTCAAACCATGCAAGTCTCTGCAAGGTTAAACCTGTTAACTAAAAAATCAAGCGAAGGTTAATCAAGAAATTAAAGCTATAAACAGAATGCAATTTTTAAAAAGAAAAAACTATATACAAAAAGAGATTTAAAAGTAAAATTATATACAATAAAAAATAAAGAATAAAGAATAAGACAACCAACAACTAGGACTCTGGACATGTCATTCCTATTTTCTCAACAAGGAAATTGAACCTTTTCTCATCTAGGGCTTTAGTAAAGAGGTCAGCCAATTGAAATTC
>NC_037540.1:21740161-21740425 GCF_001531365.2 Cynara cardunculus var. scolymus | reverse complement strand
TCTTTTTCTGCGGTTAGAAGATCAGTTTCTCTTTTGTAGAAACTTGCTTCTTTTTCTGCTTTTATTCTTTCAGATTTTCTCAAAACTTAATTTTTCTTTTAGTTTCAAGAAATCTTCTGAAAGCTGGATTACCCTTAACTCTAGTTCTGATGGAACAGAGTTGGTTTCATAAGACTCACATACCTGGTCATCATGGTTGGAGGAGGATTCTGCGTTGGACGTGGCCATTAGACAGATGAGCGCCTTATCTTCATCATCTGATGA
>NC_037540.1:21717784-21737379 GCF_001531365.2 Cynara cardunculus var. scolymus | reverse complement strand
GATTCCTATATATTGAGTCACTTTTTTGTATATTATTGATGACTAATGTGTTAAACTTGAAACTGATACAAGTTTTTGGATCTGTGGAAGTATAAACAGTTGAGTTTATTATAAAATATACTTATATTTTTTAATATTTTTTAATTATGCATGAAAACTATAATTTTGATACAATTACTTTTCCAAATTATAGATTTCATGGTTCATCAATTACTCATATAGGAATGAGAAAAAAAAAATCTCTTTATTAAAGTTTTTGAACCTGGCTTTAATTTTCTGAAACACTTGATTCATGATTGGTTACTAATGAAAGTAAGGGGCCGTTTACCTAAATGCTTACCCGGTAAGTGTTTAAACACTATAATTTATTTTATTGGATAAGATTGTAGTACATTAAAACGTATCCTATGCAACAATTTACCTGGTAAGCGCTTACCCGGGTAAGAGTCGTCACCCTCACTTACCGGATAAGACTCTCCATCCTTATCGTCGCTCTTACCGGGTAGGATTCTTGGCCTTGCCATGTTCATTCGATGAGGAATATTATCCGTTAAGTACTTACCAAGTAAGCGTTTTAAACTGCCCCTAAGTCTTATGAAGCTGAAAGGGACTGTAAGCAAGGGTTTTTAAGACACTGGAGGCCAAAATTTCCCACAACAACAAATCCAATAACTACTACAATCACCCTCATAAATCATATAGGATCTGTTTATATTTCACTCAGGCATCTACTTCATCCCAAATTTAAAAAAATGGATCTGATGTAGCCATTTCATAAATTAAGGCAAGCCAAGAGATTTGATGTCAGTTCGATTACGAATAAACACAACCTCTCGTCCATTTACTTATTATACATAGCCATTTCAAACTATATGTAGCTTACATTGTCGATTGATACACAAAATAAATTCAATTGGAAATGTTTTTCCTTTCCATATATTCTACCAGATGCTTCTTAAAAGAGAACCACATATAAGAATTTAACCAGATGGATTGGTTGTTTAAAACATACAACAGATCATACAGGGGCATCAAGATTTTTCTTTAATCATTGAATTAGAACCCTAGATGAAAATATAACCCTAGTCGGATTGGAGGAGGTGGAGAGCCGATGATGAACTTACAGGGCTTTCGTGCCGATTTTCTGGTCGGAGGTCAAGCTAATGCTCTAGTGGGCATTCGGTCTTAGCTGTAGATGATCTCCACCAACATAATCCGATGTAGCGTCAATGATCGATTGGTGCTCAGTTTCGATTAGATTTCTCCACCAAGATCTTCTCAAAATACCCGTTAACCAAAACAAAGCCAAAAATGATGAAATGAAAACTTGGGCACCTGATAGATGAAGAAAATGGAAATATAACATTCGTCAGTTTTGGAGTAGGAGAAGATGAATCGAATGGATCAATTTTGGAGTAGGATAAGATGAATCGATGTGGCTTAAATGTGAGCATCGAAAATCAAAAATCAATAATGAGTTGGGTGAGGTAAAGAGAAAAAAGAGAAAGGATGTCCTAGGCTCCACAGGAGGCCACGTCAATGACACTGGTTTCTTCTTTAATATATATATAGATTTGGTCCCTCCGTGTAATCAATATGATTTGGTGGCACAAATATATATTTCGTAAATATAATTAGCAAAACTAATTAAACAAATTTTGAAGCTTAGGTTTTGCTATGAAATATTTTATATTTTCAGAAACTACTTTCATAAAATCCTTTAGTTCAAATTAAAACTAAATACCCAACAAAACATTTTTTTTTTAAATTTTCAACTAATTAAAACGAGATATTTATCAAAATTTTAACTAATTAAAACAAAATATTTATCAAAATTATGTTTTATTTGAGCTAAAGGATTTTATGGAAATAATGTTTCTGAAAAGATAAAATATTCCATGGCAAAATCTAAGTTTCAAATTTTATTTAATTATTATACTAATTATATTTAGAAGATATATATTTGTGTCACCAAGTTTTATTGATTAAAGGGAAACACCAAATTCAAAAAATGAAAGTTGAGGGAGCGATCAAATCTCTTATAAAAATAAAAAATAGTTTGAGGGACCAATATAAATTAGTTTGAAGAACCAAATATGTTATAAAATGTAGTTTGACGAAGAGGAGAATGAATAGACAACTACCCCTCACTAACGAAAACTTAGTTCAAGGAGTTAGAGAAGGGACCATATATGTTATAAAAATGAAAGTATATGAATATCCCTCTAAAGACATTTTTCATTAATTTATGTAACCTACAATATAGGTGGTCAAAAATCAGTCTCAGATCGGGCCTAAAATATTGATCTCGTAACCGTTCCCGATCCTGGTGTAAGCGGTCCCGATTTCGATCCAAATATGAAGGCGCGGTTAAAGTGTATGAGGTCTGGTTATGAGAATCGGTCCTGGTCCCGAGCAGGGCTCAAACCGATCCTATGTAAAGAAAGTTAAAATTCGATTTTCTACGTAATTTTTTTTGAAGTTTTTTTAATAATACAAAAATGTTAGTCTAATACACTTGAAAATATGTAATTGGGTCAATTATATACACTTAAAAAATACATTTTTTTGCGAGAATTGTGAACGTTTTTGAGTTGGTATATTTTGTCATACACCATATGACTTGTATATATAGTGAATAGAGGGTAAATGAGACAATTAAATACACTTAAAAATATGTTTTATTATAATTTTGTAATTGGTTTTCAATCAAATAAACTTAGAAAGTTAGAAATAAATTTAAAAAAATATTTTTGTTGGAAAAATCGGGCTGGTCTGGACCACGGCCATAAATCGATTCCAAACTGGTCTCGAACAAGGTCAGACCTTATTTTTTTTGACGAAAAACGTAACCGGTCTTTAACCGATAGTCCCAAATTGATTCCAATCCATCACAAACCAAGTACATCCCAAATCAATCCTGATCTCGGTCCCTCGTGAGTCACGAATGAACTAGACCCATTTGACCATCTCTAAGTCGGTATAAGGATAAATTTTGAATTTAACTCTAAAAATCTTTTGAAATTAAATGTATAAATTTTGATTTTTCAGTTTTTTACAACTCTCGATGCATGCTAAAATGGAGACGCCTGTCACCTTCTCAACTGATTTCAACCATCTTCTCTTCCATCCTCCCAACGCGTGTCTTCTATCTTAATAATCAATTTTCACGCTTCCCCAAAACCCCTGCTTCAACCTTCAAATCTACCGTCTTCCATCCCAATTGCAGCAATCTCACAAATCCACGTTACTCAGGTACATATCCTATTTCTAATCTTAGTTTCAACTTCTATACAATTTCTTGATGGATCTTTTACCTTCTGGTTTAGCTTCAAATAATCAATCTGTTGTTCGAAATTTTCTTCAGCTACCGAAGGAAGTAAGAGATGGAGTTGGGAAAATCAAGAATAACTGGATAATCGTTCATGTAATTGTTTCAGTAGGTATAATTTATTGGATTCAAATGTAAACAACAGCTAACATAGTATTCAATCGACTATTTTGATCAATTTGGTTTAGTTTAAATTGATTAGGATGGAAGATCCAGAATCAGAATGGGCAATTCAAGAATACCCATCTTGGAATGAAGAAGGTGATATGTTGAAATGGATATTGAAGAAAGGATATGGGATTGGAAAGAAGATGGTAATCACTGGTATTATCGTGTCATCTGCACCACTTGTTCTTCCACCACTTGTAGTATTTTCAGCTATGGGGGTTGCGTTTTCTGTCCCTTTTGGGCTTGTATTTGCGAGCTATGCTTGTACCAATAAGCTCATGAGAAAGTTACTGCCCACCCCAGAAATAGAATTACCCCTTATGCGGGATGAAGAACAGTCGGAGGATATAAAACAAGGATATGAGTGCTTAGATGATTACAGGCAAATTGAGGGAGGTTTGGTTACAATTATGGGAGGGATTGTAGACAAAAAAGGTTATTATACCGATGAAGATGACGATCTCAAGAGACAGAATCTGATGCAACAGGAGGACGAACAAGAACGAATCAGGTATATAGAAGAAAGGGCTGAGATTAGGTTCGAGTTAGACGATGATGGATATCATAAAAAAGTGGAAGCTTTAATGACTAATGTAGATGAAAATGTGGTGGAAGATGATCAAGCATATGATCGAATTAAGGACGTCGAGTTAGATGATGGTGGTGATGACGATTATAGGCAATTTCTGCAAGGAAAAAGTATTGTCATACAGCAAGGAGTCGAGATGAGGCTTGGTGACGAACGTGTTCAAGGGTCGAGATCGAATATAAAGGTTGGTGGCAATAGTGCAGATGAACAAGGGTATGAGGAAGATGCTGGAGAGTATCTTGAGGGAGATGATGATGATAGCTTAGAGGAAGAAAGAAAGGAAGCAATGGAAGATGAAACCGAAGAGATAGTGAAAGGAAGTACCGGGTTGTTGGAAAAAATAAGGGATGAAGGGAGGAGGAATATCGATAATGAATCCACAACGGATCCGGTTAGGGTTAAGGAGATCGACTCAGAGAAGAAACTAGTAGAGGAAGCAAGTAAGAACGAGGAGCCCGGTGGGGAGATTCGCCAAGAAGTTGTTTTGGCCGGAAGAAATGAGGAAAATAACTTCAATGCAAGAGAAGTAGAACGACAACCGGTCGGAGATGCCACCAAGAAGAAAAATATGGGTTTGCAGGAAAAAAACAGTTCCATCCCAGAAAATGAACATGCCATCTTGAGAACGAAGGAAGAACAGTTGATTCATGCAAATGCAGATGCAAGGGAAATAGGGGGGGAGAGTGGTTTGGATTTGTTCGGTACGAGCATGAATTCGGGGAGCCTTGAAGGTAACTACTCAATAGTACTTGTAACGTTTCATGTTGGTATCTCTTTGAAATACTTAATTGATCCATGTAATTTGTAGCGGGTGACGAAGTGGATGCCATGGCGCTTCCTAATTCTTTTAGACGGCCAACTTTGGACTCGGACTATGTGAAAGTTGCTTCTACGACAGATACAAAAGTGCCATCCCGAGAGGTTGGTCCCCATATTTCTCTAATTCGTTTTCTACTTGTTAAAATGTTGATTCAAGATCTCCATGACACATGAATGCATATGATTGATTGTGGGCTCTTTTCTTACCTCCTGATAGTTCTATTAAGGGGGTGTTTTGGGATTTGCTTATTTGAAATAAAGTGCTTATCAACTTATTATAAGTGAGAATGGTTTAACTTTTTCAAAAACTTCTTATTACCTGTTTGACACCGGTATAAACCGTAAGCCGTTTATCCAAACACTCAGAAATATTTATTATCGATGACACATCGGAATAAATCAATAAGTTATTTTTATAAGCAATCCCAAACAGCCTCTAAGAGGATTCAAGAGGTGAATCTTGTTTGACAAAAAAAGACCGTCTCTAAAACCCTCTTAATGGTTTTGTATCTTGGGCCTCCTTGAACCATTCAACGGTCTAATTTCATTATGAACAATTATCAAACAACCATATTACATTATGACAATTTAATCATTCTATATTAAACCATGGTTTCAACAACTGCAAAACAGAAGTATTGTGATGTGATGTGTTAATATGAACATATTAACACTATCTTATAAAATATTTAAGTAAAACTAAATCGTATATGAATCATTAATGTATTTTGAAATTTAAACGGGTTGTGCGTGAGTTTTGGAAACCTCTCCATTTATTTATCTATTCCCAAAAACAAAAAAATTAAATCATAAGAATCCACACCAATGAAATTATGATACATCAGATTTTTACATGTTTTAAATTTATTTAATTCATATTCACATTACGTCTTTGATGATGTGATTCTATCTCTGATGATGTGTATCTATGTGATTGGTAGATAGAAATGGGATCTGAGAATTTGGGACAAAATATTTTTATCCATATAACAAAATGGGTCTTTTCGGCCTTGCAGACATCCCAGTAAAATATTTAGCGGAACTTTTAACTTATAGGACTAAGAACTATGTGTCATATTCAAAGACATTATAATAAGTTCCTAGGAAACAACTTGGAAATCCGACAAGTGTTATCAACAAAGTTGGAAAACGGATAGAGCACAAAAAATAATTTGCCCTACGAACCATTTTTTAATATATAGGAAAAAAGGACACACTTGAAAAACGTTGCATGAATAAAAAAAGCTAACTGGACGAGTTATTTTTTGTGTCATATCAGGTTGCCAACTTCAATTTCTTTGGTAATTTAATTTAATCCTAAGAAGGTATTGTGATGCTAGCGTTAAGAGACGAATTGTTGCATATGATCAGGGTATCCTCGTATGATTTCATTAGCGTTAAGAGACGAATGTTGCATATGATCAGGGTATCCTCGTATGATTTCATACATACGGTTCTTGTCTCTATAGTTAACTAGTCTATTATTATGTTATAATATAATCCTGATTTCAGTAGTGTTGTGTTTTGCAGGACAATTTAGATGAGGAGAAAATTTGGGAAAAAATCAGCACGATGAGGGCGATCGTGGGATACAAAGCACCAAGTGAAGCAACATATATGGGAGAACTAAAGGCTCTATATGTGTTCACTGGGATAGAGCCACCAGCATCGTTCAAAGGCGATTCGGATCTGGATGAAGTGAATGCCAACCTCAAGTTCCTCATGTCGATTGTTGGTGTGAAGTAAGTTTGATTGTCTAAGTAGATTTTTGTTAATTCTGGTTGCTTTTGGTTTGGAACTCCCTTGATCTATACGTTGTACGAGTGTCTGGAGAAAATGTATGTGAAGCTCATCGATGTTGAATCTGTCCTCTGAAAACGGTATTTGTTTATGTTGATTTTACACGGAAAACAAAAGAAAGCGCATAAGAAATAATTTGTATATGGTTGTGTTTAAGAAAGCAATTTTTTAATGGTTAGATTTTTATACAGGTAACTAATTTTTAAAGTTTCGCGGTTTATTTGTTCAATAAAAATGTTCATGCCTTGTAGGAATCTTAGCCGTTATCATGCCTCTTACCTTGCTAATGTGGTAAGGTAAATGAAACGCTATATGGTGTCCAAGTTTTGTGAGTTATCAACTTCTATTTTGAAGTTCTGTTTCATATAATTCTATTTTAAGTGTAGTATATAATGTATTTGTTAATATATATTTGTTTTATAATGTGTTCGTTTTATATGTAATCGGTTTACAATGTAAAATTTTTATGTGTATTTTTTGTTAAACACGTTAAAAATTTTTACATTGTAAATCGAATATATGTGAAACAAATATATGATAATCACTGTATTTAATATTTGACACACATAAAAAATTCATATGAAATATTATATCATCATCGGTTTTTAGAAAAAGAACGTTCCTGGTTAATGATGTGAAATTTTCCGAATAAAATATACTTTAAAATATTTTATATCATAATTGTTATTATTTAATTCATCTGTAAATTTTTATATATTTTGCAACGCTTGAGCTTAACAACCTTCTAACAAAATCTAGAAATTATAGACTGTGAAACCTTATTTTTAACATTGTAAGAACATATACAACAAGAACATGGACATATGTATGTAAAAAGGAACAAACCCTAAAATAAAAAACGATTTCACAAAACATGAAATCAAGGACAAGAATGCGCTCTCTCAAGCTTTCTGGCTAGACAAGCTTTGCTACGGACAATTCTGACTGTAATTACCTTAATTCTGACTGTAATTACCTTTAGATAAACAGAAAAAATAGACTGTCTAGTGATAGATTACTGTCAGATTAGCGACCCTATAATGTTCGTTGAAAATCTGTTGTTATAATTGATGATTGTCAATGGCATTACACGGCCTTCTGTTGACACTAGTTACGTCCCAGTGCTTTCATGAAGTTAACATATTCCGTCCCTAAATTGAAAATATAACCAATCGTGTCCTTGTGGATGCTTTTTTCGAATCCTTTACTACGGCCTTTATGTTTGACGATTAAATTGCCCCCTCTTGACACTCATGTGAGGTATGAAGTTGGACTCATCCTTAAAGGTATAAAAAGGGTTTTCTCTGATAGAGTCCAACTTTACCAATTGGATACGATAAGCCTTCAATTGACGTTCTTTTTCAGCTTCTTCAGCCTCGGCTATTAACACCACAAATATAGAGAGCGACTAAATTAATTTCTTTAATAAAGCAATACAATCAATACAACTTTCTTCTGAAAAACCTCTTTATGCTTATATACAAAATAAATTAAGGTCATAGTCAAGAACTTAGAATCTAATTCTATTCGAGAACTAGATTAGAATTGGTGTTACTAAAACTCTCGTCGAAAAACGTCCAAACGAGCTAAATTATTCACGTGCATCTAACTAGCACTCAGCTCTTTTCAAGTGTCGTTAGTATCGCCCTTACAAGGACCTACTGTACATTCCGACAAAAAAAAGTGTTAACCTTAATATTTAGTGAGTTTAAGCAGTTCTCATAAATATAAAACGGTAAAATCGAAATAATGTTCCTTAAGTCATGATTTTCCCAAAAGGTTACATAATGGTTATCCCCAAAAAGATAATTCTACCTCAACTTTTGATATATTCCCACACTTCTAGGGAGGACATACTACTAATGCTTTACAACCATTTCCACGATGGCCTCGATTGTCTCCCATTCTTGAATGACACATACCACCTTCAAAATAATTTTTCAATCACAACTGCTTACTTTTATAAGCGTCGATCCACCACAAATTTCTCTCTAAATTCTTTTGGAAAAACCTCTATCAGCTATATTCATTTCTCCATGGCATTCAAACCCTGGTGATCCTTGAAAGAAAAAAATGATCCGATTGTAATCTAGCATACTCTTTCCAATTAGGGTACCTATTCCCACGATGACTTTACCCAGTGGTAAAGAAGTCCACATAAAAATTAAGCTACTCAAAATTTCCTTAGCAACCAATTCACTAATAATAGTTTAGTTTGGTCCAAGAAAACTCTGAATCCATACTCCAAACTACCACATCTCATGCTAACCACACAAATTCGCAAGATTCCTTAAACAACCCACGTTAGTTGTTGACCTGGTTTTGTTATCTAGGAAAACCCAAGTTACACCCCATAGGGAATCAAACATCCCAAACACATTGATTGCATAACTTTTAAGACACACCTCAAGCAAGGATTAACCAAACACTAAAATCCTTAACAATCAAGATAATCATGATCACCTATCTTTAATCACAAAAAATCTGACAACTTCGAGGTTACCACTTACTTCCCAAATACATGGATAAAACAACGAATGTGACACTAAAAACTCCTGATTGTAATTAAAACCAAAGCCAAAGGTCCATATTTGACACTTTAGTATGACCATGGTGAACCAATAAATACCACATCCTCAGCTTGCACCGCATTGATTTGCAATATTGACCTAAAGTTGTTATCTAGCGTAGAAATCTTAATTCCATAGCCACAAATTCAAGTCCATACTCCAAATATTTTCTTCAACCACAAAGACACACCTAAATGGCATACCAACAAATAAACATGACATCATATAAGGCATCCAACAAGTTCAAGATAAACCTAGATGCAAACATTCACATATAACTTAAACCTGAAGATACCCGAACATACATACACATACACATACACATACACACACATACACATACACATACACATACACATACACATACACATACACATACACATACACATACACATACACATACACATAGGGAGGTTTAGGGAAAAACCGAGGAACACCCTGACAATCGTTCATCTGGATGGTATGCACATATACATATAATTAATTGGAGTTGTTTCTTGGTTTTTACACACGTGTGCATGTTATGCACATGTACATACCAGATAAATTGCTTAAAAATTACTTATATGCACATGTGATCCAGATGAACGGTTACCAAGGTGTTCCTCAATTTTTCATTTTTTCTCGGTTTCCCCTGAACCTGATCCTATGTATATACATACATACACACACACACACATATATATATATATATATATATGAATAATAGAAAGGATACAAAAAGTCTAGAATCGAAAATCAACCATGAGTGGTTCAATAGATGATCCTCAACTCTTAAGGATTCTCCAGGCCTTAAATACAACATCACATCCTCTATAATAAGGTTTAAACCATAAGGTCTAGTGAGTTTTAAGGTTTTCCAATCATATTGACGCAACAATTATAACAATTTGCGTCTAAAAAATTTAAAGAACAACAATCTTCATAACAAATTGTATGCATGCACAACACAAAACCACCACAACTAGGTAGTTGTGCGGGCAACTAGGTAGTTGTGCAGGGTGGCCGCGAATTTCACTTCGATTAAACCAAACTTTAAAATTGGTTATTGTTGAACCAAAACAATGATGACATCAAACAAAAATGATTACAGTGAAACTTTTCAAATAGACCATTGTAGTTGCGTTATGCACTTACTAATGAGAGCTGTTTTAAACACCCTCAGACGTTGTAATTATGATCAAAAGCAATTGTACAAATAGCTCTAATATCTTCCTTCAAGTAATAAAGTGGTATGAATACCAAATACCGTTCTTGGAGATTGAAGTAAAAGTTGAGTAAAAGTATAGAGAATGAAATGATTTCAAATGACGAATTTGAAGACTTCATTTGGTTTGAGTTAACACTTGATTAAAATTAAAAGATAATAAAGAAAGCAAGGTTGTAAGATTTTTTTGGTGAGACTTAAATACAAATTCTAGCAGACTAATGTTATAGCAATGCTACAACATACAATAGGCTATAATTAGTTCCACCATCTATTTTAAAACTAGATCCCTTAACAATTCACTTTTTTGCTTAGCCATCAACATACGTACTTCTGATGTAAGAATCAAGACCAGATGAAGTGTCAAATGGTATCTCAAAATATATGGATAAGAAAATTCATTGTCAAAAAATTATTCTTCTAAGAAGATTCCCATATCATGTTGGGTCTAATTATCCCCTAATTAGATGGAAAGTTTATAAAGACTTATATTTTTTGGCTTGGGAATGTTTATTGTTTGTAAATGGGTTTGGGCTTTCTTATCATAAATGGACCCTATAAATATGGGTCTTGGAAGTTCATTTAGTCTAAATTTGAGAGATTTTGTTTAGACTCAAAATAGAGAGAGAGAGAGAGAGAGAGAGAGAGAGAGAGAGAGATTATATGAGAGTCAGCTCCAATATTAATAATCTCAAATTTCCTCCATTGTAATCAAAGCATATGAGTAGAGATCTTCAGTGAAAGTGTTCTTCATGCCTACTTCTACTCTAATTGTACATAGTTTCTTGATTGTTGTTATACGAGATCCACAATTGGTATCAGAGCCAATTGTAGTAAAACTACTTCAGTTCGATCAATTATTGGCAAAATTCAAGGATTCAAGATCAATTTCAAGATTTGGATGATTCAAGATTGATCTCATACGTATGCTTAACTTCAAGGTATTATTTTTGTGATTTTACACATCATGAAGAATGATTTTAATTTTTTAAAGAAGATTTTCTTGATCTTGATGGTTTTTGGAGAAGATAAAAAGTTAGAAGATGATGATTCTCTTCTAAATCAATTTCTGCATTGAACATGTTCGATGAAATGTTTGTGAGAAGCTTGATTCTGTTTTTCATGTTGAAAGCCATATTTGGAAAATATTTTAGATCTTTGAGTGCTTAAAATCAATTTCCGATCTGATTAATTAGAAGTGTGAGTTTCTGCAATCTTTATTTTTGAAGTTTTATTGAAGACGCTAGACCTTTGAGTGCTTATAATCAATTTTTTGACTTGATCAATCAAAATATGAGTATTTGCTATCACTATTCTGGAGGTTTGTTTAAGATTTAGAATTTTTTGTGTCGTTAATCATTCGTTTGATCTGAGATTTTTCGATTAGCAAACTCCTTTGTCAAAAAATCACTCTTCCGTGCAGATTCCTATATCATGTTGGGTCTAATTAGCCATTAATTAGATGGAAAGTTTTATAAAGGCTTTTATATTTTTGGGCTTGGGATTGCTTATTGTTTGTAAATGGTCTTCGGCTTTCTTGTTGTAAATGGAGCCTATAAATGAGTCTTGGGAGACCATTATTCTAAGTTTGAGAGATTTTGTTTAGACTCAAAATAGATCCACAGAGAGAGACAGAGAGAGAGAGAGAGAGAGAGATTCTATGAAAGTTAGTTCCAATATATTGTAATCTCAAATTTTCTCCACTCTAACCAAAGCATATGAGTAAAGATCTTCAATAAAATGTTCTTCATGCTTACTTTACTCTGATTCTATGAAGTTTCTTGATTTTTGTCTAAATACAGGATGTACATATCATTCATATTGGTGTGTGTTATAAGTAGTTCATTCCTGAATCTACTGCACTTTAACAAGTGACTAATTCATCGAGAATTAACCAGTTTGAGAAACATAGATGATAAATTTCTTTATCAGTATCTCTTTCAAGTCTACTTCCCATATCATTCAAATTGGCGTGTATTCGAGTGGCTTATCCCAAATCTATGAGACTTTAACACCTTACAAGTGATCAACTCGTCAATAAGTGTCATTGGTTTTATAAAACTTGAAATGAAATAGTAGAACGTTATTATTGTGAAACAACGTCCACCTTCTTTTGGTTTTAATTCTCACATTTCCATTCCACATCCAAGCTAAAAAAAATTAGCTACTCATTATGGAAATAAATTGCAAGAAAATATAAATGGCTGAAAGTAAAGATATAAAAGTAAATGACGAAAAGTAGATGAAATAAATTAAATATTGATAATAAATAGCTGAATATAAATAGTAAAATTAAAGAGCGGAAATTAAGGCCTTAAAATAAAGAACTTAAAATAAAGAGCGTAATTTAAAGGACAGAAATTAAAGAGCGAAAATTAAAGATCACAAAGAACTTAAGAGAATTCTTCAATAGTAACTTAGACCCAAATATATCAACACAACCTCTCTCTATTTATACTAAACTAGAGGTGGGGGAAAAGAGTAATTTAACACTAAGATTCGAGCCTAAGTATCATAAAAAGTACAAATTAGTCAAAAGTATATTGTTTTACTTAACTAAATAAATAAACTATTTTTCAGCCAAATAATGTCTAGGGAAGCTTCAAAACAAGTACAAAAAGTCAATAAAGTTGTCTTCAAGTCATCCATCCCTTGCTCCTTGTTGTCCCAATGTTGTAGTATTAGTTGCAGTTTACAAAACCTGACCTAAAACATCCATTTTAGCCATCCAAAAGGTAAAAACAGCTAAACTATAATTCTTAGCTCCATAAAATAAATAAATGAGAAATAAGTTAAGAAAATGACTCAATGTTAAGATATAAAAGAAAAAATTACCTAACGATAAAGAGAAAATAAGTGTTTAAGCATTAAAATATTCGTGTGTATCACTTACTCATGCCATGTAAGCTAATGGACTCACATACCAATTTAGTGTGCAACATGTTCATGCAGAAGACAAAGCAAAATCTATGCAATAGTACACTCTTAAAATCTTCTTAGGAACAAAATGGTATGAAATAAAAAAGCCAACAAATATTGCATGTGAACATATATATTAAGTATTTTCATGCATTTCAAAACTTGACCCTACTTTCGCATGCATCAATTTATTTCTCAATACCTGTAATATAATTTATTCATGTATTTTGGGTAAAACATCAAATGATTCTTATCCATCTCAAATTTTGAGATTACAATAATATTTTGCTTTCAACATACCAAAATAATAGCTAGAACAACATGAATAAAACTTCCAATAAAATTTGTATGCAAATCATATGTAACAAAATGATCCATGTATTTCGAGGGAATGAGCTACATTCTTATATATGTCAAAACGTTCACCAAAGTTTGTAAATGACATGAACAAAAAATTTGACAAGGTTAGAAAAAATTCATACAATCCATTTTAATAAAATGAATATCGTGCATGAATTTGGTCAAGACCAAAGCTTTTTGAATTATGCTAAAAAAATCCACTAGTCTCACTACCAACACCGAAATGCTTGAATATCCTAAGACGATACAAGCACGCAAATTAACTTTACGAATTCTCCAAGTTAATGATGATTCCACAAGCCTATGGTTCAAACTTGACCAATCCCCTGATCCACAATGGCCAACTTATAGTGAGAAGATTGGAAGCACATTTTGGTTTAAGAAGAACAAGATTTACAAGATGTTGAAGCTTGAATCCAAAAGGAGAGAATGTTAAGTTCTAATTTTGTGATATTCAAGCATTTTTTGTTGTAAATACCCTTTGGGTATAAATAGGTAGTTTGTAATAGAGTTTGTAGCCTAGAACTCTTAGAACTCTTGTAACTCTTGCATAACTGTGTAATCCTTTGAAGATAATATCACTTTAAGCTTTTAAGATTCTCTCTCTACATTTTCTATATTCTGCCATTGTTGAATTCTTATATTCTTGATGTTATGTTGATTAATTGACTAATCTGGGATTATCACAATGCTACTGTATGCCAAAAATTATGTTGGCTCCAGATTTCTTAAATAGATGTGAATTATAAAATATGAGTGGAAGCAATTAAGATCTAAAACAAGGTATAACAATTTAGATAAAGAACAATAAATATATCACCAATAGAATTAAGTCATCATCGTCACCATGTACTAATTTGAAGATCTGAATTACTCTTTGGAGGTTTAATCGTCACTGTGATCTCACAATAATGTGTGTGAAAGAGTGTATTAAAAAAACTTATAAATGAGCTAAGTGTGAATTCATATTTATACACCAAAATAAGAAAGTCAAAGCATACACCAATGGGAGAAATCTACGTGTAAAGGTGCTCTAACAAAGTTTGGGCAGGAATGGTTATATCAAGTAAGCTTCACACTTGCATATTGTTGAGGAAGTTTGAGTCAAGAAGTATTTCCAAAGGGAGGCTTAAGTCTGACTTGCCAGGTGATCTTATGGTTAAGCACCTATAGTTCTTCATAAAATAGGTTCTAGACTCCAACACTTGGAGCTTTTTCACATTTTTACAGATACAAAATTATGGGGGTCTAACAATCCCCCCTACGTATGAATAAAACTAAAAAAATTTATACTAGAAAGCAAGAGGATAACAGAGTCCTCAGTAAATGATTTCATTAAAGGAAAGAGAAAAAAGTTACAAAGGAAATGAAATCATACATATATGGCTCAATATAATCATTATTGTAGATCCTACAAAATCTCATCATGAGATCTCTATAGTTCAAAACAGAAGATATAATTTGGATGAATTTGTTTCCTGCTTCTTTTGGAACCGTGGGGCTTCCTAATCTCTTCGCAACCTCCTTCTTGATCCAGTTCAGGGTATATATCGAGTATTTGAACGCTTTCATTACTCTAAGAAATTTCTTCTTATAAAGCTCGTTCTTATAGATAAAACCCAATTCTAGTTATGTAAGAATTGATGTAAAGCTAAGGTTCTCTATGCCTTTAAGTTGCTTATTCAGAGGTGCAATCGAGAGTCTCTCCACTCCAATTCCCGGAGCTATCCGCCAGTCAATCTCTAATCTGTACATGACCAACTACCTTATTACCTCTTTGATGGTTGATCTGGCCACGACAAATTTTATCCCCTTGTCGAACCTCCGACTTACATGAGCATATAGATCTATCAAATCCTAAGTGTTTAGGTTTATAAGATCATTGTTGTTGAACATACATATATTGCCATAAGCCCTCTCCAGGTATAATCTATGTACTTGATTGATTTGTGAGAAAAGGTCCGCATGTTGATGTCCATAACTGTCTTTATCCCGTCATTGGAATATACTTTGATTCTACTTGCTTAAGCTGGGCAAACCTCTATCTCACGCCTTCCATCACTTATGGATGAAATTTTGGTTGTTCAAAGTACACTTGCTTGTCTGCTTCATTATAGATATACCCATGGATATCTTCCATCAATATTGGTTCTTGCACTCTAAGAGTGGAATCTTGGAAAGCAGGTCTATAGAGAGATTACATACCTTGAATGACTTCTTGCACTATGTCCTCTGATGGTTGCACTTGTTGAGGAGCAGAAGTAGCAGGAGTAGTCTCTAGTTCATCATTTGATAGCTCTGGAATTGACTTAGGGATAGTGGATTCTTGAATAACTTGCTTTATAGTCGATTTTGATTAAGGTTCTAGATATGGCATCTTTGATAGCTTGAAGCTGGAGATCTGTATAACTTATATCAAAGGTAATTCAAAGTTGACTCAAAGTTGATTGACATTTCATTCAAAGGCTAAACTGGAATCACAGGAACATGAATGGTTGGAGCGACTGTACAAGTAGACAAATTGATGGTTGGTGAAGATTAAAATGTTAGTATTTACAAAATTAGCATCATCAGTGAGCAGAGTCTCTGATTCCTTAGCCTCTTGTTCTTTTGTTTTGACTGCGAAGAGAAGGGAGCTCTAGAAGATGTGGCAGTTTGGTTATCTACCTCTTTTAAGATATTTTTTTATTGAGTGGTCTTTAACCCCCCTAGATCTAGGGAAATAGGTTCAAGAGATGAGAGAATTAAGGATACCCACCAAAAAGACTAATCAAATCCATAATGATGTACCTTGAAATACAACATTATTGTTACTTGACCAACCATCAGAAGAAGCAAATACAATGGGATCCCCATTTTTACATCCCCATGCCCTTTGTGTGACGACATGGGGGTGAAAAAAGGATGCTTAAAGATGTTTTCATACTTTTTAGCAAGTCATAAAGTAGAACCATGTGATTTTGGTAAAACTACAATTATTGTTAACGAAGGAAATTTGTTCATGTTAAAGACCAAAATACATGTAGGATCATCATGAGGACTATCATATGTTGGACCGATACTAGGGAACCGCCCACATGATATTGTCCGCTTTGGGCTTCCCCTCCCGGCAACAACCCCTCACGGCTTTAAAACGCGTCACTGGTAGGAGTAAGATCCCCCCTTCCTTATAAGGAAGACGAATCCCCCTAGCCTCACTGATATGGGATGCTCCTGCATTGCTACAGGAGCGTTGGGTTTAAGAATCGCGGATTTGACAGGCTCGAGGGAACGATGAGGCGGAAGTCCCAACATTCCCCCCCCCACATTGGTGCGAAGCTCTGATATCAATTGTTGGACCAATACTAGGGAACCGCCTACATGATATTGTCCGCTTTGGGCTGCCCCTCTCGGCAACAACCCCTCACGGTTTTATAACGCGTCACTGGTAGGAGTAAGATCCCCCCTTCCTTATAAGGAAGACAAATCCCCCTAGCCTCACCGATGTGGGATGCTCCTGCATTGCTACAGGAGCGTTGGGTTTAAGAATCGCGGATTTGACCGGCTCGAGGGAACGATGAGGCGGAAGTCCCAAAATTCTGGTATCAGAGCATTGATAGTCCAGAAATCATACAAACATTAAGCAATCTTCAAGAATCATGATGAACATCAAAGATGGAAAGAATATGAACAAAGGATGATTAGATTGATAGAGAGAGAATATTACAGCTCTAATCTTGATTAATCTGCTAATGACGATTGTTAATGAYAATTACAAGRAAATCACTATTTATACTAGGAAATTGTAAAGGCTAAACTATTGCAAAACAATTACACTAAGGAGAAACTTGAATACAACATTAAAGCACTATTTTGAACCCAACATTCTCCCCCTTTGGATTCAAGTTTAGACCCTTGTGAATTTTGTTTTGCGCAGTCCAAGGATTTTCTCTAACCTTCTCAGAGCATTCCTGTACTGAATCTTCTCCTCGAGCAAATTTATGGCGTTGACAAGCAAGTATCTTTCTTTGGCATTCATCCGTTCAGATTCCACAGCCTTATCACATCACCCTTTTTAAGTTAAGTGCCCTTCTTACTAGCTTGATCGTACCATCAGAATACTTATTCAACTCACTGAATCTCATGAACTTTTTGACTTGAAGTTGAGCAAAATAGATAACCCTAAATTCTGGACTTTCAAGCACCATGTAAACTGGATAGCCTTCAATGTCTTCTAAATCTTGATTATGTCTTTTGAGGTTGATGATTCGTTGACTGTCTTCAAGACCCATTTGAATATCAATGACCATTGACAGCTTTACATGATTTCGAATGAATCTCTTAATAGCATCTAGAGCTACCAGTTCTCCTTCCTTTCTAATAGTCATGTTCTTGAGTTCGAAGTACATGTATTCGAGATCATCCAAATATAAGTTCGAGAAATCAACTTCGCTGAATCTCCAGATCTGGCCATCCTGCCTTGTAACTGTAAACACATGATACCAGATTCTTAGCAGTTTCTGAGCATCAATTTGTTTGATCCTGACGATTCTATGTTTTCTACGAACTTGACTGATAGGCTGATACTTGGCTTTCAAAAGGTGACGATATTCAATTCGGTAATCTTTTGGCTTCTTGTGAATTCCAAGAACTCTGTCAGCACTAAGCAATTTTCTGTGACGAATGAAGATCCCAAAGTAGATATCTTCCAAGTACGGCTCTCGGATTCTTTCACGATCATAACCAAAAAAGTTTGTTCTGATGTGAAAAGGAATGTAATTCTTTGAGAAAATTTCGGTAAGATCAACAGTTTCTCTTTGGGCACTTACTTCAGGCACATCAGGTAAAGCAGCAGTAGACGATTCTGGAATAGTCTGACTATCAGCTTGAACGGGAAAAGCTGGATCTTCTTCATCTAAAGTCAGCTTCAAAATCAAAATAAATTCCAGTTGTTTCGTCAATGTTATCAAAATCTTCACCAAAATCCTGCTCTCCACCCAGAGTAGTAGAGAAAACACTGTTGAATCCTACATTGGCAGACAAGTCCATTAACAACCTTGTTTCTACTGTGGAGTCCGCCGGCTTTTCAACCATTGGCTCGATCCTTGGACTTGTCTCCGCATCTTTATCTTCAATAACAACAGCCTCAATTATTCTTTCCTGAACTGTTTCCGGGGCAGAACCTTCAGCAGTTACGTCCTGTGCTAATGACTCTTCACCCATCCTTGCACCTAGTTGAGATGTCTCAGCCAATCTTTGTCTTTTCATTTCCCCCTTATGACTATCAGGATCATCCTGATCGTCATGTCTTCGTTTAAGAGATGTGGCTTGAGACTTGCAAGTTTCTTCAAGTATAGATACCCTTTCAATAAGAGCATCCATTGAATAGATCTTGGGAATGAGATGTGATTAAGTTGCTGACTTTAGAAAAACTAGCTTTAATCACATCCTGAAAAGTCAAGAACTCTGAGGCTCTAATTACAGGGTTAGTATCAATTTGTTGGCGTAAGAGACCAACCAAATCTGCATCTTTAGCGTCTTCACTTTGAGAAGCCATCAACTTAGCATATAGAAGAGATTTCAGCTCGTCCACCGATTGATCTGGTACTGATGGTTCAGGTACAGATGGTGGTGATGGCGCAGATGGTGGCTCTTCTACAACAGCTTCTTTACCCTTCAGCAATCTCTTCAAACTAGCGATTTGAACGTCAAAGTTTTCTTGAACAGCCTATAGGGCGCCGTCCAAATATTCCCTTGACACAAAGTCAGGTAAGCTCACACCTAGTTCACATAGAATACCAGTTGAAACAACAGTTGAGCCTAGGTTCAATGTTGGCATAATGTTAGCATTGG
>NC_037540.1:21684037-21717684 GCF_001531365.2 Cynara cardunculus var. scolymus | reverse complement strand
CATTACATCTCTCTCGCGGTTACACCGCCATTACATCTCTCCCGCGGTTACACCGCCATTACATCTCTCTCGCCATTATATCTCTAAAATGATTCAACATATTAACCGGATTTGAAGTCCGGTCAGCCTTGTCCGGATATAGAATCCGGACAAACACTTGGAATATCAAAAGGGTTATATCATCTCCGGTCAACAAATTCACTAAATCACCTGGATTTTACTCAAGATAGTCAACTTCATCTCTTGGCATTTCTCACAGTTTTTGTATTGTTTACACTCGACTGGTTTGCATGATCACAGGTTTAATTCATAAATCGCCTATTTCAATTACTGTAGTTGTTGTTTGGTAATCGCACAGGTTTAAGCAGGTTCTGTAGTTGCTTGGTAAGGGGCTAATTGAAAGAGCTGCGGTGTAAGAAGTATTTTCTACAGAGAAAGGGCTGGTCAGTTTGGTGAATCACAGTCTGTCACAAGTTTAGATTCTAGCAGCAGCAGCAAGATTTGAAGCAAAATTTAAGATTAAATGTTGAGCAGCCTATGACAAACAAGTAGAAGTTGTATCTTGAGCAAAGGCAGTGAATTTTATTGTTTGTCTGGGTTGTAATTGTAAAAATTTCTATTGTTTTGGACTTGGTCATTTATTTTCATCTTGGGCTTATAATTGTTGTGTCTTTAGTCTTTGAGTTTTAATTTTTGTTTAGATTGTAATTTTTGGATCATTTCGTTTATCTGTTTTGGTTTTTGTGTTTTTACCTGTTTGAGAATCGTTGAACTATTTTCCATCGCGTAAACTGTTTTTCATCAGTTTTAATTGTCTTTGACTGTTTTCAACAGTTTTGACTGTTTTCAACAGTTTTGACTGTTTTCAACAGTTTTGACTGTTTTCAACAGTTTTGACTGTTTTTACTGATATTTGATAGTTTTTCGTCGATTTGCTTATTTCTCAACAGTTTTTGTATTTTATGTTATTTTTTTAGCTTAACTGTTCTTGATTTTTTTTATCTGATTTCACTGCATAGATCCTATAACTGATCAATCTATTTTTTAATATGGCCGTTTCATATGAGAGAGAGGACAAAAAGTTGAGAGAGAGGACAAACAGTTGAGAGAGAGGATTGTTGAGCTGGAAAGGAGCATTGTGAACTATAAAGAGAAATACATAAATATGTATACTAGGAATTATGCTAATGAGGAATATATCAAAGATTTAAAGAAAGATCATAAAAAAGAATGTGAAAGAATCGAGAAAGAATTTGAGTATAAGATTGAAAAGCTTGAGAAAAATCTGAGTTCGGTCTGGAAAAACTATGATGATGATTTGAAAACTTGGAGTAAGTCTAATAAAGATTTGTTCAATAAACTCCAAAAAGTTCAAAATGAACTAAATGCTGAGAGGAACTCTTTTGGGAAGAAAAATACAGAGACTGGGGACTTTATTGAGAAAATTCATAAACATGAAAATGATTTGATTGAGCTAAGAAAGCTTTTGAACTTAGAGAAAGAAAATGTTTTGAAAGTGGAAAAGGTTTTAAATGCTGAAAGGAAAGATACGGAAAAAGAAAAGAAGAGGATTATTGAAGTTGAGAAAAGATTGTGTACTGAACGTGAATCTTATGAAAATAAGATTAATTCTCTTGAGCTGAATGCTAAATTTCTTTTAAATCAAATTTCAGATTTTGAACAACTTATCATCTTGGAACGATCCAAGTTTGATAAAGAGAAGAAAAAATATGAAAAAGAATGTCAAAGAAAGAATTTGGAATTGTCGGACAGCATTGTTCAGAAAAAGAAAGAATTAGATGAAGAGAAGAGAGTGTTTGTTCTTGAATAGAAAAACACTGTCAAGAAAAATGCTGCAATTGCCAAAGAGCTTACAGAGAAAAAGAAATGGCTTGACATTGCTTCAGAAAATGAGAAGGGAAGTTCAGACGAAGAGAGAAAGGAATTTGAGAAAGAACGGAGATTTTTTGAAAAGTCAAAGAAGGACTTAGAAGGTAAGTTTTTGGATACTGCAAAGAAATTGTCTGATCTAAAGACAGACATTGAAACTGAATTGAACATGAGAACTGAACTGAAAAAGAAATATGATTTAGTTGCTGATGAAAGAGACCAGCTTTTACAAAAAGTCAAAGACTTTTCGTGTGCTAAAAGCCCAACTGGTTCTTAATCACGGTGTAAAACTAACTTTTATGATTGTTCCAAATCGAACAGTTATTCAAGTAGTCCTAAATCTAATGTTTCTAAGAACTATTCTCATTCTAATTAGTATTATCAAGGGTATGTCATTGGATCACCCAATTATTCTTCAAAGATTAAAAGCATTTGGGTCAGTAAGTTTGAATCTGTTTTATCTCAGAACTCTGTTGTTACTAAAATCTTCCTTGCTTTGTGAGATCCACTTCTGATTTGATTCATCTTAGCAAGAGAAGAATCTTGTGCTCCACATGTAAATGAACAGATTTTGTGAATAAGAAGATCTATAACAGATGGAATACAAATAACATATATCAGACTAATTTGAATGGTAAGAACAGATATGATTTTAATAGTTGGTATGGATCATATTCTTTTACTAATCATCCTGTTCAAAGTGCTAATAGAAATAAATGGTTTGGAAATTTCAACATACCCCAACCCGATACTAACAAAATAGGACCCAAGTTCGTTTGGGTACCAAAATCTACTTAATCTGGTTTTGCAGGTGTGTCAATTTTGTGCTAATCTGAATATCATTTCAGTGATACACCAATGCAGAGGGAGTTGTAATTTATTCCAAACGAGGCTTCTGAACATTTCAGTTCAGGACCTGTGCTTTACCAAGTGTGGTTTCTAAACACTCAGTTTAGAAACCATGCTTAAAATGTTTCAATTTTTTTTATTCTTTTGACATTAACTGATTCATTACTTAAATCTGTTTTCTAGGGGGAGTCTCTAGAAATTTTCAATAAATGGTTTTGGAAAATGTTTTTTTTTTGGTAACGAGTACATTTTTCTGAACAGGTACTTCCTAAGATTTTACTTGTGTAATTTCTCATCGTACATAACTCCAATACATGTTTCAGCTATTCTTCAAACTGTTATTATCACATCTCTTATACAAAAATCATTTTCGGTGATAATATGCTCGTTTGTATTCAACTTTGTTTTATGATATTTTTTTTACATTGATACATATACATTCGATAATATTTTTAATATCAAAATCTGTAAACTTGTTCTTACAGATCTTCATTCATTTCTCTCACATATCGAATAATCTAATCGTTGTCGCATCATTATTTCGTTATTTGTGCTTAAAGCCAAATTTCTTGATCAATTTTTTATCTGATCATTGTGCTTTAAAGAAATAATATTTTGATCAACCATTGTGATCAAATGTGCATAACGCTAAATTTTAGGAGGGACTGAGTGCTTATCAGAAATACCTCAATGGAATGTCAAAACCGATAGACCTACCCAAGAGGACAACCATATATGAGTGAGCTTAAATACAAAAGGGTTTGTGTGCTGAGATTAAAATGAAACAGAGAGGGGTAGTTGTTGTGAGCTAAAAGAATTGACGAGAGTTGTGTCAGGATTAAAAGAAAACGAAAATCCTGTTCTAAACTTCTAAAATCCGGGCATACCACATAATCTATTAGTTCTCGATTTTTTGGAGACTAATATTGAAAAAGGCAAAGCCCAGGCCAATTCTTGTCACAACCCCACCAACTACTCATTTATCTCTCAAAAGATAAGTGTTTCAATAACACTTGGGGCACGCAACTCATCATCTATCAATTTCTCATTCGGAGAAAGTTGATATTGAATCAGAAGGATATATGTCGCCCCTTCAAGTCTTTTTGATCACATATTGAGTCTGATAAATTTGTGTAGTCCACACGGTTTATCTTTTTGAGCCTAAACAGAAGCATACGTTGCTTTATCCTTCTACACTACACAGATTTAGCATTTTATATGTTATTTTGCCAAAATATTCATAGATATGCTTTTATTAGGCTATCGATGATTGAATGGAAAACCTGGTGAGATGAGCATAAAAAAGTCTCATATATACAGTGCATCCTTTGTACTGAGTATATCTGTTATACTCATAGGCCAATCTTTTTATAAGATTGAAAACAATTTCATATGTTAAAATTGGATGTTACCTTCCCATTCCTTTAATCTGAAAAGATTAAATAAGTGGATTTGCAAAGATCTACTTACATCTTCATGAATTGACGGCTTACATGGAAAATTTCATTCATTCTTGTATATGATGGAATGATTCTCATTTCATCATAAGGGGGAGTATGTAATAATGAATGAAATATTCATTTCCGAACATTTTAAAGGGAATCTGATGCAAAGATCAAGGGGGGAGTAACTTCAAGTTTGGCAAAAGACTCAAAAGAAGTGCGACTGGAGATAATTACAGAAAGATTATTCATGTGCTATAACGACTGAGAGATGTTGAATGTGAAGATCGTCTTTACAACAGTTTACTGAAGATTAATTCTGAATATTCTTTGAAGATCACATCTTGTACATTGTTTCTGACGATTACTATTCTACATTGTCAAAAGAGAAGATCATTGCGGTTCTACATTCGAGGGGGAGAATGCTAGAAGATCTATCTCAACAGTTGATTGTTTTAAGATTTAAGTTGAAGAATTCTTTTTAAAGAAGACATAATGTGCTTAAAGATTCAAAGTTCAAACAGGACTCAAAGCGCATAATTTATTTCAAGTTTGAATACAAAGGGGGAGGATGTTAGGACTGAAAAACAGTATTAAATTGTATTCGTCTTGAAAGATAAAATTGTTTATAATTGTAAAAGTCATTGTGTTTGACTTTTCTTAGATAAGTTTGACTTTGACTTTTGTTTAGAAGTTTGACCCTATAAATAGGGTGATGTCTTTGTAAATTTAGAAAAAAGAAAGAGCTTATTGTAATATTCATATCACGTAAAGAGAGTTTGACCAAAGCTTTTGAAGATTGACTTTTTCTCTCAAAGTTCATCTCTTATGTTCTTGAAGATATATCTTAGATCTGTCAATGTTATGAAGATGTATTGAAGATTGATCTTAAAGTGACCTATCAGTTTCTAAAGCCAATGTCATGGCACAAGCCCAAACTTTGTAATTATCAGTACCACTAACTTTAACAGACAATAAAGAAGTTCCACTAGTATCACTGGGATGAAGGTACAATGGGTCTCCAAAGTCTAAACTGGTAACCTTGGATTCCATTGACCTACCGTTGCTACCTCAGAACCAGACATAAGCACACACAAGAGACTGTATAGATAAAAACAGGATTCCTAAAACACTTGAAGTGCTAGGTTTATTCAGCTCCAAACAAAAGATAGGAAAAGGAAACAACTAGACTAGGATTATCACAAGAACAAGACAATTATAACAAATCACCTTACCACAGTAAACCATCACAAACAATAACACATATAGAAAAAGCAGAGAGAAACAACCTGAAGATATCTTTAACCTAGGTTAAAGAAAAGAAGATACTGGAAGCAAGCAAGGCCAGGAAAAACCTGAACACAAAGGAAACAGAACCCAAACCTAGAAAAAACACAAATTTGGAACCAAGGATCTAATATACAAGAACACAAACAGAAAGAACCACAACAACACCCAAGTATAGTAGTAGGAAAAGGAAAGTACAGATCTGAAACAGATCTGTTAAGCCTAATCCCCAACTACGCACGTACTTGGTTATACTAACACGCAACCAGATGAAAAGATTACAATGCCAGAATATAGTAGTAAGGTAAGGGAAGTACAAATCTAAAATAGATCTGTTAAGCCCAACCTTAATCTACGCATGTAGTTGGTGAAACAGAAGCAAACAAAAAAACATGAGATCTAAACCAAGATAACAACAGATCTACACAGACTTATAAAATCTAATAGATCTAAAGCCAAGAGAACAACAGATCTTAAGAGAACAAAAAACAGTGACTAAAGATAAAGCAAGATCTTGAAGATTTTCACAGACGAAACTGTTATTGATCATTTATTCGAGCAAGTATACAAGAGAAGATACATAAACCATAGATGAACATGAGATTTTGAGAAAACAACACACGAACACGAGTATTTCAGCAACAAAAGGTGAAAAACAAGATCTAACACAATCTTTGTAAACTAGATCGTTGACTGAACATTTACTCGAAATGGAAAAGAATAAGAGTATTCTTGAGAAAAAAACACTCAATACACGAGTATTTCAGCGACGATTGGTAAATCGAGATCTAAACAGATCATTGTAAACCAACTCATTTGGCTGAGAATTTACTCGAAACAATATAGAAACAAAATTATACAAAGGAAGGAGGAATACTTACCTGGAATTGATTGCAAGCGGAAATTGAAGAAACGAAGATGAACCAGTGAATCATTCACAGATTCAACAATAATAGAAACCATGTTCAAAATGATAAACCAAACATATATTTCATATGAATATCAATACAAATGAATATAGAATGAAAAACCTAGATCTATACAAGTATATAGCTAAAATAGCTAGGAACTCAAGAGACAATCTAGAGAGAATCATAAACAAAAAGAATGAAAAATTATGAAAGAATGAATGAAAACCGGGTTGAAACCCTATTTATATGAATTAGAAAATAGCAGAAATAGTCCTTAGAGAATCAGGATCATTGCTCCGCTACCCTTCAACGTCTCCAAAAAGTGAGGTGCGTCCCTTTTACTTAGATCATCAACTTTATGCCTTTGACAACTTCAACCCCTTAGAATCAAAGAAAATAACAAAAGTTAAGATTGTAAAAAGACATATATTTTAACACCCTCCCTCAATCTTGACTTTTGAATAAATCAATCATTCGTAACTTAGAGCATAAGTAGTTATGATGATTAATACCATGAGTCTTTGTTGTGATAACCAAGTCTTGGCTATCACCTGAGGTAATCAATATGTGATTAATTGATTATGTGGATACATGCTTATATGAGTTTAATGTGTGAATATATGTTTATTTTCATACCTGAAATATATACTCAAAATTATGCATATAAAATAGTGAAAATGATCTTTATATGTGTGAGTATATGATTATATGTATGCATGAAAAGTGAATGTATTTTATGTGTGCATGAGATAATATGCATGCATTAGCCGACTTTCCATTTTGGAAAGTATAAATACAAGAAGCATGAGTGAGGGCAAGGTTTTCTTCTTGCTATTTTTTAGAAACCGTGAGAGAGAGAGAGAGAGAGTATATCCTACGGATTACTTGTGCTAGTTTAGAATCTGAAGTTGATTCATACTTGCTGATTATCTTCAAAAATCTAACAATTTCATAAGGTGAGTAATTTCTAAAACATCCTATGTATAAGATTTTATCATTTGTGTAATGAATTTTGCTTTGTCCTTGAAAATATTGTTGACCGGATTAAGTACATCTCCGGTCACTGTGTTGACCGGATTGGGAGTGTCCGGTCACCTTGTTGACCGGATAAAGTGTTAGGATGATTTTGAAGTTGGTAGTCTGATCATAATGTTATCCGGTTTGGGGCCTGTCCGGCCTTAGTATTGACCGGAGAAGAATAAGTCCGGCTAAGAGTTTAACCAGATTTGAGTTTATGAAATTATTATTTCATTCAAGTATTGACCGGATTCAAATAGGTTGAACAATTTTAGGACAGTGTGGTCCGGATGGGAAGTCCGGCCAAAGCCTATCCGAACTTTGGGTTGACCGGATATGAAGTCCGGCTGAATCTTCATGTGATTGAGATTGCGAGATAAGTTTATATGGGTTGTTTTTCAAGATTGAATTATGTTGAAAATGTAAGATTTTGAATATAGGAAATGGATTAAAGAATTAATGATTCTGAAATTTTAATAGTTTTGATACAAAAACTGTTTTGGAACTATTTTTGGTTAAAATTATAGATGATGTTCCATCAGGACGTTTGTGACTTCGGTTTGTCCTTTTTGGAAAGAATCTATAAATTTTGATGGAGAAATAAGGGTGGCATATCAAAGAGGTGTACATTGGGATAAGGGTGGCATATCAAGGAGAGGTGTACATTGGGATAAGGGTGGCATATCAAGGAGAGGTGTACATTGGGATAGGGTGGCATATCAAGGAGAGGTGTACCTTTGGATATAAGGGTGGCATTTGTGTATGTGTTTATTAATATAACTCTTACTACTATATCCTTTAAGATTACAATGACTCTGAGTCCTTATTTCTTTATGATTAGAGATCCAGGAATATGGTTCTTATTGTAAATAGTAGTGGTGTTATTGAGAAGAGGATAATTGGTTTATGGCAAGTGGTTTTGAATAAACCGTATTTCTGATTTAAAGTGTTTAGGGACGAGTTATATGGAACCTGAAAGGTTCTAGTCTATTTTTGCTTGATAAGTTATTTATAAAGTTAGAGATTGGCCTTGGAAATCAGAGGGGCACTGGTCGATATGAACTGCATGGTTATGTATTTGTTTATATGAAAAGTTGATTTTAAATAAAGTTTTGGTGATCTTCACCCTGCAATTTATAGAAAAGTGGATCTCACTAGACCTTCCGGTCTAACCCTCATTTTGTCTTTCTAATATGTATTGCGGGAACTACTGGATTACATGATGGTAAGAGGAAGAGGAAAATGTAATTATTTTCCTATATGTATAACTATGTGAAGATCAGCTTTTGGATAAATCTAGTTTTGAAGATAAATGTTAAATAGTACAAGAACTTGTATTTTGGAATTTTTTGGTTATGTATTTTGTATATTAATTTCTTGTACTATGGGACCTATGTGGAGTAATACATGTATTTTCTTTGAATGAAGTATGTGTTATATGCAATGTATGATGTAGGGTGTTACATTTGTAAAGATATCGGTAGGTTGTTAAGAAGAAAGAGTTTTTACAATTTTTAACAAATCATTACTAATTTTTAACCAACATTAATTTGTTTTTAAAGTTTTCCATGGATTTTGTTCTTCGTGGAGTGAACGTATACATGTTCTTTGTATAATTTGACTTCATCTTTTGATGGTGGTGGTGCAGGAGCATTAATTTGTGCACACCCCATGGAAGCCCAAAGCTTTTTGATTTATATGTTTATGATCAAAATTTTAACTCATGAAGGTATTTCCATAATCTAACCCCGATCAAAAAGCTTTGGGTTTCCGTGTAATGGTGAGGGTGTTCACAAATAAAAAAATATGAAGAACCTGTTTGCATTCGCTTTGATTGCAAACACGAAGAACAAAACCCTTGAACAACTTTAAAAATATATGGTGGCCCTTCACTTGACAAACACAAAGAACCAAGGGTTTAAGGTCAAGTACCACTACCTCCACCAGTCGTGACAACCATTAGATTATCGATTATGTAGAGTAGGCACTAGAGTTCGATGGATTCATGATACCCAATAATTGTAGAATCAAGAAAACAAAGACTTAAAAGATAGAAAAGGGAAATTGACTGAAATAGCCAATCTCGTTTTTAGTTTTTAGCCACCTTAGTATCCTAATTCGACTTTTAGCTATTCCTTACGCATATTCATAAGGTTTGCTTTTCTAGAAAAAAGAAGAAGAAAAAAATATCTTACAGCATTATGTAAAAAAAAATTCTTACATCGAGAACCACGTGGAATGACACCTATTTTTAAATTAAAAAAAAAAATAAGTTACGCATATGCATAAGGATTGTTCTTTTCTTTTCTCCCAAAAATTCAAACAGTTAAAAAAGTAACACATAAATTCAAACCCTTACACATATGCGAGGAATTCTCTTTCTTGAAAGAGAAATCATTTTTAAAAGGACGACGGTGGACCATTGGACGTTTTGGAATTAGATAACCATTGTAAATGATTGTACAAATTCTCAAACAAAATATTTTACTTACATAAAAGAAAGAGCACGATTACAGAAAACCTAACTACTCTTTGATCTTAGCCAATGAAACTAAGATACAAGACGAGAGCTAGCTAGAGAGAAATTAAAGAGAGAAATCTAAAATACAAATTGATAATGAACCAATCTAAAAGAAAAAAGGCTATTTATATTTATGAAATTTTTTTCCACAAAGCAACCTGCAGATCCAAGAAATTGCTCCGCTACCCCTGTATTTTTAGCAAATGTGAGGAGCAGTCCCTAAGCCCCTTAAGAACAGAAAGTGCACACAAATAGTCCTTATCTTTGATAACCTTGCACAAATAGAACAAAATTTAAGATTGTACAATCAATGGTTTCAACACTCACCCTCAATCTTGACTTTTGAATAATTCAACCATTCTCAACTTGGAGCAAAGAAAGTTATGGTGACTTGCACTGAGGGCTTTTGTTAAAATATCAGCAGACTATTCAAAATATATTTTTTTACAACTTTTAACAAACCTTTACTGATGTTTTCACGAATTTGATGTACATCAATTTCAATATGTTTCGTACGATCATGAAAAACAGGATTATTCGCAATTTGTATGACAAATTTATTATCACAATATAAACTTACAAGAAGTAAATTTTTAACATTTTGATCTGACAGAATTTTAAGGACCCAGATGACTTCACATGTCGCAGTGGCCATGGCTCTATATTCTGATTCAGTAGAAGAGCGGGAAAATATTTTGTTTCTTGATTTTCCACGAAACCATAGAATTTCCAAGGAAAATACAGATTCCTGTGATAGAGCGTCTAGAGGAAAGACACTTACCCCAATCAGCATCAACAAAGGCTGTAAGGAAGAAATTTTTAGACCTGGTAAAGCTAACACCTTTTCCTGGAGACACCTTCAAATGTCTCAGAATTCTGAGAGCAAGATTTAGATGAGACTGTGTTGATCCCCTCTCTCAGTGATTTGATGATAATCCCTTTTCACTTATACGTTGTATTTATATTTCTGTCTTTTCAGTTCCAGCGATCATCACTGAGTGTGTTCAGTGATCGCCTGAAAAACATGTATTGTAATTAAATTAGAGACAGCGATACTTCAAGAAGACAACACTCACACCAAAGAACCTTCAGCTAGAGTCGAAGACTGAAACTGAAGATTAGAGATTGGCGAGTATGTGATCTGAAGCGGTACTCAGTGATTACAAGCCTGTATACATATGTGTGAAGACTGCTCAAGCCTCAGCGAATACTAAAGAGACCTCCAGGTTATTCCAGCATTCAGCGATCAAGGGAAGCTTGCCAAGCACGATTGTTGTTGTCTTGTTCTTATGCAAACAAAGGACAAACCCATACCCTTTCTAAATGTTAGTATGGTACGGAGCCGACTAGTTGACTCTATTACCCACCAACTTTAGGTAAGGATGTCTGCTCATGAATAGGCGTTTTGTACTATTCACTGTAGCAAATGACAAGTCTTCCTCTTAAGGCTTGACACGCACTCTAACACTACCATATTGCATTAAATGTACATTTAATGCATTGGGTATAAATAGAAGTGTTCATTCTCCATGCAGAGTGCGCGCGCAACACACTCTCTTAACCTAATTCTTACTTTGAGCATTCTAGAGCTTAAGTAAAAGAACTTTTCTTTACAACATTTCTTTTCTCATTTGCTAAGATTCTGTGTTTGTAACCAAAGATTGTTTAGATAGGTTTTCTTACCTTATCTTTCCGCAAACAGTCTTGTAAAATTTGTAATTATCTTCTCTTACCAATATACATTTTAAATTTGAAAATATTGTGTTTGTATTCATCCCCCCCTTCTATAAACTGTTATACATATCTTGTAGACCCTCAAGGGACCAACAGACTGTCTAGGAGCATGCATGAATTGACTTAGACAATGAACAACAAAAGCAATATCAGGCCTAGTAGCTAATAAGTAAATCAGTCTACCATTTAATCTTTGAAAATCAGTGTAATCAGAAAGGTAAGGATCTTTAGAACTACTAGAATCTGTTATAATCAGGTTCATGTCCATTGGGGTGTTACAAGGTTTACAACTTAGATATCCAAAATCATTGAGTAACTCAAGACAATATTTTCTTTGAGACATGTATACTCCATTAACACAATACATAATCTCAATTCCAAGAAAACTTTAATTTTCCTATGTCTTTTATGAGAAACTTGCTTTTCAAAAAATCCTTTACTTTATTTATTTCTGCTTAATTATTTCCAGTTATAACAATGTCATCGACATAGACTAACAAGGCAATAAAGATATCATCAACAATTTTAGTAAACAAAAAATAATCACTAATGCTTTGAACAAAACCATGATCAATTAAACAAGATGAAAGCTTAGCATACCACTGTCGTGGAGCTTGTTTTAAACCATGCAGAGACTTAATTAGCTTACACACCCGTTTATCCTTTGGATTATAATAACCCTCAGGTAAGGACATGTAAACTTCTTCGACCAAATCTCCATATAAAAAGACATTATTAACATCCAATTGGAAAAGACTCGACTTGAGTTAAACAACTAACACTATACAACAAACAGTAACCATTTTAACTACAGGAGAAAAGGTTTCCTCATAATTGAGACCTTCTCTTTGACTATACCCCTTGGCAATAAGCCTAGCTTTGTACCTTTCTATTTCCCCACTAGATTTATACTTGATTTTATAAATCCATTTACATCCTATAGCTTTCCTACCATAAGGTAAATTAGTACTTATCCAAGTACCATTTCGATATAAGGCTTCCATATCATCATTCATAGCATTAATTCAATTTATGTTTTTATAAGCCTCTTGTAAAGTCTTTGATTCAGCATACTTATTTAAACTAGTCACAGAACACAAATTGTCAAAAGAAAGGCAGGAATAATTAACAAATTTTCTATACCATATTTAACGTTTTCTTCAACGACAAATTCATCAAACCTTTTAGGAAAAACAGATGTCCTAGTAGATTTCCTAGCAGTTGGGTCAAATTTGATGGTAAACTTTGAGTACCCTCAGAGATGATACCAAGGGAAGGAGGTTCATTGCTACTTCTATTAATTCCTTCAAATTGTATTCCAGCATCACGCTGAGTACTGGCAGTCGGATCAGAGCCACTCAACGGTTGCCGACTGGTAACTCTTTCAAGGCTATGTTCACGACAAAAACCTTGCCTATTTTGACTGTTTGAGTTGCCTAGAAACCCTCTATTGGCAGCTCTAGTTGGGTTATCTAGTACTTCACGGTTACTAGGGATAGAAGAAATATTATGAGTATTCTCATTATTAGACTGACCTCTATTCTCATCATTGGGTGGTGAGACAACAACCTTATCAGAAGATTCAAAAACAGAGTCAAAAAAATTTAATTGATTAAGATCATCATTAAGAGATTCATTCAACCTGTCTAACCTCATCTTGAAAGGGAAAATGTTTTCCTAAAATTTAACATCATGAGACACAATAACCTTTTGAGAGTCCAAGCTATACAGCTTGGTTCCCTTTTTTGAGTTTGCATCTCCCAACAATACACATTTTTCAGACTTATGAGAGAAATTATCTGTGATGTTAGATATAACAGCAAAACACAAACACCCAAAACTTCTAAGATGAGTAAGGACATGTTGAAATTCATAAACAATTTCATAGGGAAACTTACCATTTAAAATAGATGAGGGAGTTCTAATTATTAGATATGTAGAGGTAAGAATGCACTCACTCCACATACTCAAAGGGACCCCTCCCTGAAACATAAGAGCCCTAGCTACATTCAGTAAGTGACGATGTTTTCGTTCAACAACCCCATTCTGTTGAGGAGTATAAACACAAGAAGTTTGATGAACAATACCTTTTATTTTAAAAAAAAATCACTTAATTTTTTACTAGTAAACTCAGAACTATTGTCACTTCTGAAAACTTTAATAAACTTCACAAATTGAGTTTTAATCGGATTACAAAAGGTTATAACATTCTCACCAACCTCATGTACCTTTTAATAAATAAATAAAAAACCCAAACACCACGGGTGAAATCATCAACGATAGTCAAAAAGTACTTATAGCCTTCTCTACTCTGGACATGATAGGGACCCCAAACATCCAGATGAACTAGTTCACCTAGACCTTTGGATTTATGAACACTTAAATCAAACTTTTCATGAGTTTGTCTCGCCTTATGGAAAACCTCACAAAGACCACAGTCCTCATTTCCAATTTTAAGATGATCTGTTAGCACCTTTAGAACTTTGTCAGAGGGATGACCAAGCCGACTGTGCCATAATTGAGCAGAAACAAGGCAAGAAACATTATAACAGTAAGAAGAACAACAAGACTTGCTATTATAGTTTCCATCAAAGTAATAAAGGCCACCTTCCTAACTATCAGTCCCCACAAAATTCTTTCGAAGAGAGTCCTGAATATAACACCTTGACTCATCAAATCCTATAAACACTTTGTTATCCCTAGCAAGCTTATGGATAGATAGCAAATTTACATTGAAGTCTAGAACAACTAAAACATCAAAGAGGACGACATTATTGGACAATTTAAAATCACCAATTTTATTTATCCTAGACTTTGTTCCATTAGGGTGAGTCACCCTAAGATCAAGGTCAAAAACATAAACTAGATTGTCCAATAATTGAGTGATGTGAGTCATATGTTGGTTTGCACCAGAATCAATTATCCAGCCTGATTTAAAGACCTTGGACATACCTTCCATATTGGCAGTGGCTCCTTTTTTGTGTTCTATTACCCCAAGAATCTATGCTACTTGTTCCTCAGAAAAGGAAAAAGATGAGCTAGGTCCAGCTTTCTTTGGAGAATGAGACTCTGAAGCAAGCACATTACTAAAAGAGGATTTAAAGTTTTGATTTTGTGGTCTAGGTCGGTTTAGAAAATATTTTGGAAACCCTATCAGTTTGAAACACCTTTCAATAATGTGCCCAGTTATGCCATAATGTTTACAAACCAAAGTAGAAGCTCTCCCTATCCTTCTTTTATTTTCAACAGTTTTGCTTAAAAAAGCATTATTCTGGAATTTAGTTCGAGATTGGGACAATTTTACACCTTTGTGTGACACTTCTCTTGAAAGAAGAGAGAAGGCAGTTTTCACAGAGGAAGAGGGTCCCTGGTAAGGATGTCACTCCTAATTGGCTGGTACAAATCATCAAGACCCATAAAAAATTGCCTTAGTTTAATAAGTTGACTGTGTTTAGAGAAATCATGAGAAGCATTATAGGTACAAGAGGGGAGTTTAACTAAAGCATCAAACTGTTTCCACAAAGAGTTAAGTTTATGATAATATTCAGAAACAGACATACCATTTTGTTCTAAAGAGTTTATTTTCTGATGAAGATTAAAGGTAACAGACCCGTTCGCTATATCATAAGTTTCTCTTAGCTCATCCCCGACTTTAGGAGATTCCTTTGAGAACACTTGTCCTAAAAAGAGATCTTCTGTCATAGAACTCAGGATCCAAGACAAGACAAAAGAGTTACAACAATCCCATTGTGTCTCTAGGACAAGATCATTTTTGGGACGGGGACAGGACCCAACGATAAAACCAATTTTATTTTTAGTTTCCAAAGCCAAGGTCATGGCACAAGCCTAAACCTTGTAATTTTCAGTTCCACTAAGTTTGATGTTAAGTAAAGGAGCTCCACTGTTATCACTAGGATGTAAATACAGTGGATCTCCAAAGTCCAAATTGGTAATTTTGGATTCCATTGTGCTACTAGTGTCAATGGTAGGATCACCCATTGAACAGAAAAGAAAGCATAAGGAAACTAAATAGAAGGAAGCAGGATTCCTAAACCACTCAGAGGTGCTAGGTCATGCTAACTATTCATCCCCAAACAAACTATAAAGGATAAGAAAAACAACAGATATTACAACAGATATTACACAGATATGAAATATAACTTGCACTCAACTCAGAACAAATATGCATATAAGAACACTTACCAACCTTATATATCAAGACCAGAAACCATACACGATGAAAATAACAGAGTAATGAAAATATCCAGAACCAAGAACAACCTGAACAAACAGAAGAAACAAATCTAGATGGACCAGATCTGAAAACAAAAACAAAGGGGACAAAAATCTTGGATGGACCAGATCTGGAAAAAGAAATACAAGGGGATGCAGATCTTGGATGGACCAGATCTGGAAAAAGAAATACAAGGGGACGCAGATCTTGGATGGACCAGATCTGGAAGAGAAGAAATAAAAGACATAGATCTTGGAAGGACCAGATCTGGAAGAAGAACAAACCAACAACAAGTATTACCGCTTGGATGGTGAATCAAGATCTCAAGAAGAACTCAAGAACCAATCAACACAGCCGAGCATTTACTTGCACCAACAAAACAGATTTCCTTTCGAGATCAACCACAGAACACAACAATAAACCAAACAGATCTCTTTTAGAGATCAATAACAGATACAAATAAGATCAACCACAAAACAGATCTCTTTTCGAGATCAATCACAGAACACAAAAATAAACCAAACAGATCTCCTTGAGAGCTCAATAGCATATCCAAAGAGCTTACAATGAAACCAACTCTTTTAGAAAAACACAAGTATAGCAGTGGAGAACGGTGAAACGAGATCTAAAAAGACTCGTGAACCTATTCACTCGACTGCGCACTTACTCGTGATAACAGGAAAGCAAAAGAACTATAAGAGAAGAAGACTTACCTGTCAAGAAGATGAAGCGACCTTTGCATATGCAAATATCAAATCAAAAACATGAAAAACAACAGATCCTACATGATGTTTATAGCTCTGATACCATGTACAAATTCTCAAACAAAATATTTTGCTTATATAAAAGAAAGAACACGATTACAGAAAACCTAACTACTCTTTCATCTTAGCCAATGAAGCTAAGATACAAGACAAGAGCTAGCTAAAGAGAAATCTAAAATACAAACCGATAATAATGAAGCAATCTAACAGAAAAAGGCTATTTATATCTATGAAACAAATTTACACAAAGCTCCATGCAAATCCAAGAAATTGCTCTGCTACCCCTGTATTTTCAGCAAATGTGAGGTGCGGTCCTTGAGCCCCTTAAGAATAGAAAGTGCACACGAATAGTCCTTATATTTGATAATCTTGCACAAGTAGAACAAAAGTTAAAATTGTACAATCAAACCATATTTCAACAATGACTTCCTATGCATAAGTACTCTCTAGCAAAGATTTTTATGCACAAAGGCTACAAAGAAGGTTTTTTACGCACAAAGACTCTAGCAATGACAAACCAACATCTAAGTTTCCCTATCCATCCATCCACTCCCTACTTTCTCTCATAAGAACTTCTTATGCAAACCATGTTTTTTCATAACAACTGTGGTTACAGGTCTTAAGTTTTGACTCCTTTGGGAGAAACTTTATCTACGTAAGAATCCTTTGAATCTGTATTCATTGAATATTTTAACAGTTCATTCACCTTGTATGCTTTGAATCAATTATTATGCGTTGCGTAAGGATTTATGTCTTTGTTTTTGAATTAGTGTATCTGATGTGATATTTAGAATTAATGGTTTAGGGTTTTGATAATCATATATTTCAAGTACTATTAATTATATAATATTAATAGTTGATTACAATAATATTTCAAATACATAATATTTAGTAATTATCTAAGTAATATTAATAATCAAAATCATATTTAAAATAATTTATATTTTAATCGATTATTTTAAAAAATATTTAATGTTTATTCTTTCAATACATAATAATTTAGTAATTATCTAAGAAATATTAACAATTAAAATCCTATTTAAAACAAAAATTTAAAAGTAATATTTAATAGTTAATAGATTATTAAGAAATAATATTTTGGGAAACAAATAAGAAATGTGAAACATTTTATTATTGATAGGTGTGAAGCATATATGTTGTGTATATCACAAATATTATCCAGGGATATCGGACATGCTTAACACTTAAAAGATGAAGTTACACTGATCAACTCAATTTTTTTTCTCGGTTATCTCCGTTTGAAGTAATGTGAACTGTCTTAAAAGGTCGTTAGCCGCTACGTTGTCTGCGTTAATCCAATTTTATTTCAGTTTATCTCTCTCTACAACCTTTTTATTGCCCCTTCGTTTCTTCAATCATTATCACGACCCTCTCCTTTTTATTAAAGATCTGTGGCCACCTTTCACTTAATTCCTTGATCTCTGCTTTCTTTTTCCGTTGACCATTTGATCCTCTTCCGTATTATTTGTGAAGACAATGGATATGACGATTAGAAGTTGTCGACCATTTTATGAAAATGAAGTAGGAATGCTAAGATTGATGCAAATGACGATGAATAGCTCGATATGTTGTGAAATATGAGTGGATACTGTCATTCTATTTATATATAATGAAACTACATTTTTGATTCTTGTGATTGCCACTTACTATCAACTTCAATCACTATGTTAAAGTAATTACAATTTTGGTGGACACATTATATATGGTAGACGCCTGATGAGATACACACTTACTGGATTCATCTTATAATCAGTCTTTCCTATACACTTTAGGCATATGCTTTAAGCAAAATATTTATATATAGTATTGTAACCTTCACAGATGTTATCTAGAGATATTTCTTGGCATAAGACTGCGAGTATCACTTGGAAAATTACTCTCCGATTCCTTTATGTGAAGAAGGTAAATTTGAAAATTGTTCCTTTCAATTATGTTTTATTCAATTGTGATTACGTATATTAACTAATAAATTCTTTATGACATAGTTTTTAGACTAGACATCACCCACTCCATAGATTGATACCGACTCCTGTGGAGATGCAGTCTGCATGGTGGATCGATAGCCAGACATATTTTATTGATTTCTTAGGACATGCTTCCCCGATAGTACCTTTTCATTGTGAGCGTTCAGCAGATGTTGTGCCATCTCATCCATGACAGGAACCACCACATTAGTCTCCTCGGGGTCATCGCCACATCAGCCTCTCTGAGCACTATTGCCACATCAGCAACAGCAATATACATTCACCGTATGTGAATCTATATACAGATTGGCCCCACCGCATTCAACGACTTCAGGCTTATCCATATGCGGGGTGGGAGAGGCATATTACCGCACTTGAGGCTTATCAGGTCAAGTGTAGTATAGCACGAGTGGACTTTTGGTGGGACCTTGACGTTTGGAAATCTAACTCTCAAAAGGCTAAATAACAAGTAAATTATGCAAGTATACATAGCTCAAAAGTATCATTCAAAGTAAGTAATAATGGTAAGTAATACCAGACATTGTACCTCAGGGATTTAAAATGCAAAAAAAGTCACCAAAGTCAACCTTAAAATAAAACCTAAAGAGTAAAATTGGAAGCAATATTCTTGAGAGAGTTGGTAACCAAATAAAATGCAACAATAATTAAAATATAGTACGAGTGCAAGATCAAGTTGGATTTCAGCAATAGAGTGCAGTGAACATTCAACAAAGCATAAGGTTGCTAAAGCAATAGCTCTCTACAACACTACTTGATTGAACGATCTTACAAAGAAGTGCAAGTTAGACCATATGTTGGAAGTGCACTTGCTGATGTATCAATCCCAAGTGCTATAGATCTTGTCTTCTTTCCATATAGTTTTGCAATCCCTAAGATTGATGCAACTCTTTACAGTCTCTATAACAAACTTATTAAAGATATTTGTATTGTCTAAATTTTAAGTCCAACTCATCTGAATAAAATAGCATGTGTCAGTTTGTCAAAGATTACTGGATCAAATATTGATTTCACTTGTGAATAGTGAAGTAAATTGTTATTAGCAAAACAATCATCCACTAATACTTGGCTTAATCTCACAACCTTAACTTACACACCCACACTAAGGTACTTTGCCTAGCATGAGTGAATGTAAGTGCTTAAAAGTAAATGATATGAATGAAAATGATTGTATGTAAATGAGGTAAAAGTAAATTTGCAAGAAAATTAAAGTGAAAGCTGTAAAGATTGTTATAGTAACTAACAGTAGCGAAGAACAATCAAAAAGTACTAAAGGAGTTAAAGCAATATTAAGAGTAGCAAGGACCCAAAGCTTAGATGAAGCTTTGTTCCTGATGGTATATCCCAAACAAAAGAGATTACCTCAATATATATATATATATATATATATATATATAGTAGCAAGGGGAATCAAACGATGTGTAAAGGTAGGAAAGTAAATTGTCTAATCATTATTAACCAACATGTAAAACAAAAGATGATTTAAGTACATAAACAAGGCATCTTCAGCATCATTTTCTTGCACTAATCAACTACCAACAATACTAGAAGATTCCCTCCTCCAACATGTGACTTCCAAAATAATCAACCAAGATTAAGCCGATTGTGCCAATATCCAGTGTTGTATCAATATACACACCTGCTGCAATGCTTACATCAACATTTTATTCACTAAATACATGAAACAGTACCAGACCTACATCCTAGATCCATTGAATGTAAAACCATAAAATAATACTAAAAGACTCAATCTAGGATTGAGAAAGGTGCAAAATGAAGTGAAATAAAGTCCTAATTGGTTATTAAAGTGTACGCTTTTACACACTTATTAGACCTTCATCAGACTGAGCACCGGCATGCCCAGTTTGCTACCTCTACTAAGACCCATGAAGATAGCAAGGACGCACGTGTTGGAGAGTTAGAGAAGCATGACCTAGTTGATATCTAAAATGGTAAAAGTGTTAAGAGTTTTAACCATTGGGTTATTCATTTTCTTGTTAAAAAAATATTACAAATCGGAATATGCTCTTTTACAGGGTCAATAGGGCGCGCCCTCGACATTCGAATTAACAATCTCTGCCACTACCCAGACGGTTTCTAAATTTACAAAAAACTTTATATAAATTTATTTATGTTCTATTACTATGAAATGAATTGTTTCTTAATATCATTTTTATTTCATATGCAGGATCCACCATTAGTTATGCAAGGACGAAGTCATTTACGACTCCAGTTGTACCCTCTGGTTGATATCTGACGCGGACTAGGAAACGTGGTTTGACATTGTTGTCACAATTTATGTCGTTTCAGTCTGAGACTCCTGCCACATGGATAGCTTAGCAAAGTTCACTATAGTCTTATGCATATCAATTATATTGGGTGGGACGCTTGCCACATATGCGTCTTCGGTGCCTACCTGTCATGCCATTGAATCATATGTGGTGGGGCTTAGTGTTGGGGTTGATCAATTAAAAATTTTGTTGGTTCAATCAAACAGTTAGTTATAATTTTTTTTAATTAAAAACTTCATAATTTACAAAATGAGAGTATCCATAGAGGCATAGACTAATATTTGAACTTTTTGTCTTGATGATCATCACATCCAAGCTTGGGTACGCCTCCCATGGAGTCTAGGGCCTCTGAAGTTTGCTGGACGATATAGTCGCCAGAGTTCTGGAGTTATATGGTTGGACATTTGGTCCTTCAGGGGTAGTTTCTGACTTTGATAGGTCAGAGGCGCCATATCCAGGGTGGTGAATAGTTGGTCAGGTATGTTTATGTATCTTAAATTTGTTTTTATCATTACCTATTTTACTAATAATTATCGTTTGAACTTCAAATTTCACGTATTCTACTAATAAACCTGACCGATCGAAATTGTTTAGTGATTTTGATATGGACACTATGACCATGACTATCTACGATACCTTCGAGATTCCTCTGTAAAGGGACATCCTGAAGGTTGAGATGACCGATTTGATTTCTACTTCGGCTACTGAGGCTCCTAAACTACCATTCTTGTTGGCATAGGAGTTGTACATCATTGTTGAGTGTGTCCTGGCTGTTTGCACTGAGTACATTTCTTTTGTATCGGTTCCTCACCATGTGATAGACGGCGATCATGGTTACTTGGTCGGCTTAGTTGTTTGTTAACAAGTGATGGATTGATGATCATATATTCATCAGGAACAATCCAGGTTGAGTTTGGTCCAACATGATATACCAACTTTTGGTAGGGTGCTCGATAAATAATCGTCGTGTAGCAATAGGAGGCGTATTGGTAGCAGTCTCCCAACTTCCGGTGTTTCGCAACAGTGATTGCATGGTCGCATGGTAAAATAGAAAGTCACCATCTTCTACAACTACAAGTTTGACCATGTAGATAAACTATGTTGTCCCTACGCCCATCAAGAACTTCATACATATTGTTTCCCATGGGGTGTACCGTCCACGTTGATGACTTACTAATTCGTTTATGTATTTTTTTTTCTTCATGCACGGTGTCAGATCATATTGAAGTTGCTCTACAAGTAAATAATTATAACATTACTACTGTGACACTTGAATAATACTCGTACATGTAAAGGTATATTTTACCTCCTTTTTCTCGACGTTTATCATACCACTATTCTTGTACTCCCCGGACCTCCTCAAACAGTGCCATGATTGGTAGTTTACGAACCAACTGGGATAATACATTCACTGACTTAGCGTTGTTAGATGTCATTACATCGTATTTCATCCCATCTCTCTAGGCTAACCTCATCCATAAGTGTATCATCAGGTACACGATATCGTAGGTTGTCCATAAATGCATCGAACTCCGCAACCATATAGGCTTTGCATGTCGTCCAAAATAAGTTCTTTTTCACCCTTACTCGTTTATCTATTGTGTAAACATTCATCTCTAAATGTCAACAACAAAAACCATGATGGGCACTTGGATAGTAATTGTAATGGCTTGGTTAATGGCAACAGCTTTCTCGGAGATTAGGGTTGTAAACGAAATGACGAACAAGAACGGAAGCTCGTCTGTGTTCGTTCGTTTAACTTAACCGTACAAACAAACGAACATGAAAGGAATTTTTTGTATTCATGTTCATTCGTTAATAATTTTTTTTGTTCCTGTTCGTTTATGTTCATTATTAAGATGTTAAACGAAGGAGCATAAATGGATGAACACAAATGAATAAAAAACAACCACCTTTGCTTATCATTTTGTTTCTAAAAAATAATATAACAAAATGAAAAACCAGGTAAACTTAAGAGGGATAAAAAATAATTCTAAAATTTTAATTTAATAAATTAATGTACATATTAATGTCATAATGCATAAGTAAATTTGTATATATAAACAAACGTAAACGAATAAAAATGAACATAAACAAACTTAAATGAACGTACGTTCACCTAAGTAAACAAACGAAGGAGATCATTGTTCGTTTAACTAAACAAACAAAAATATGTGTTCATGTCGTTCGTTTATTAAGTAAACGAACATAAATTAATTTCCTACTGAACAGTTCGCTGAACATTCGATTAATTTATAGCCTTATCAGAGATGAATACCAACCCTTTCACTTCTCTAATGCATTGCTTCAACATCAGCAAGAACGAAGTTCATGCCTCTTCACTTTCAGATCTGCCAACTCCGAATGCAATCAGAACGATTTGGTTATTTGCATCCATGCCAACAGCCAAGAATATGGTCCCTAATAGTGTCCCTTTAACTAAGTATCGTCTATTACGATCAACGGCCTCAAGTTATTCATAAAGTACATTGGTGGTCCAAAAATCGTGTTTCAGAGCCTAAATTGTTCCCTCTTAACATCGTTTGTTGGACTTGTTAAGTTGGTCATGTGCCCCTCACGTCATTTTAGACAAGGGACCAAAAATGCAATTCACTTTATACCCTTTGTATTTTATTTTTCGAGCGAACTACATTTTCGGACTTTATCTATGTCAACCTTTTAGTTTTAGTCCCTTATCTATGTTAATTTTTTAGTTTTGTTTTTGGTCCTTGAAGTTACAATTTTAGTCTTTGAAGTTACAATTTTAGTCCTTAAAATTACCTCCTTATCGTTTGTTTTTTTTACATATTTTTAAGTTCATATACATATAATTTCTTAAGTTAACTTTAATAAGTTTCTTATTTTGAAAATTTCAATATTAATCATATAACTGAAAAACTTTTAAAATTTTATAATCCCAATACATGTTAATATATATATATATATATAAAATAATAATACATTCAATATTATTGATTAAAAAAAATTAAAATATAACCTTTCTCTTTCCATCACTAAAATAGTATTTTTAAATTTAATTAAATTATAGATTTCATATATGTGGTTATATCAAAATAATTACAAAATAATTACATTCACAATCACAATATTAACTTTAGATCTTGTTAATCAAGGGCAATCTAGTCTTTTTTATATTCCCCCCTCATTTTATATTATAAAAATAAAAACTCATATATTACAAAAATTACACGTGTACCCTTCTTCCCCTAACCCACATGTAACCTCCTCGCTCCAAAGCGTTACCTTCTCTAAAACCTTCAAGAACTCCTTTGATGAAGCTGTTCTATAACCAAATTGAACAAAGGTACAGAGCTTGTGTTCTTGGTTGACTATAACACATACTCACCATTGATGAGATTTCTAAGAAGCAACGTGGGAAGAAAGATTTGGTGTGTTATTGTTTGAATGCGACACATACTCAACACCTTGTATTAATTAATGTTAACTGATCTTGCAAATAGAATTTTTTGTGTAGATCAAGTGTGTAAAAAATGTATAAACTTGAAGAAAACATATTTATTTCATATACAAATCAAAGAACAATGTACAAATCTATGCAATCTATTTTAAGATCTGAAATCTAAAGCTAAAATAAGAGCTATGACAATTGTATCTTAAATCTAGCTTAGAAACTGAAAAGAAAGAAGTGAACAAATTTTAGAGAGAGGGTAATCGAGAGCTAAACAAAGCTTGCAAAAGTGAATGAATGAGTCGGTTCAAGAAATTAGCCCTCTTATATATTTTCTGGAATGTGTCAAGAACGGTCCTTGGACGTTTGAATGAAGTGTTCCACTAACCTTTAAGAATTCCAAAAGATGAAGCGCAGTGCTCCAAGTATTTTGAACAACCCAACTTTGCAGAATTAACACTTTATACCCTTGCTAGATAATATCCGGATAAAACAAGGACAACAGTAAAATAAGTCAAGATTGCAAATATCTGATATATTTTTAACACCCGCCCTCAATCTTGACGTTTAAACAAATCAATCATTTTTAATTTTGAACACAAATAATTGTGATGATTGATTCCAAGAGTTTTTGTAAATATATCCGCAGGTTGTTCAGAAGAAAAAATCTTTTCAACTTTTAAAATACCTTTGCTAATTTGTACACGAACATGATAAATATCTATTTCAATATGTTTAGTTCGTCCGTGTAAAACAGAATTATTTGCGATTTGTATCGCAGATTTATCATCACAATACAGACCAAGTGGAAAAAGATTTTTTACTTCAAGATTTGATAAAACTTTAAGAACTCATATAACTTCACAAGAGACTGAAGTCATAACTCTATGCTTAGATTTAGTAGAAGAACACGAAAATGTGTTTTGTTTCTTGCTTTTCCATGAGATATGAGTTTCCAAGAAATAAACAGAACCCGGTAACAGAGCGTCTTGTAGACAGACACTTACCCAATCAGCATCAACATATGCACTTAAACAAAAAGTTTCTGACCTTGTAAAGCTAATACCTGTACCAAGTGAGAATTTCAGATACCTGAGAATTCTAAGAGCAAGATTTAGGTGAGATTTTCTAGGTGTATGCATAAACTGACCTAAGACAATGAATAGAGAATGCAATATCAGGACGAGTTGCAAGTAAATAAATCAATCTTCCAATTAGCCGTTGATAGGCGAAACAGTCTGATAATGGGGATTCTTAGGGTTACTGGAATCAGTAACAACTAAGTTCATGTCCATAGGAGTATTACAAGGTTTACACCATAAATATCGAAAGTCATTCAACAATTCAAGACAATATTTTCGTTGAGACATGCACACTCCATCAAAACTATCTAAGACTTCAATAGCTAAGAAAATTTCAGCTTTCCTAAATCCTTAATTAAAAAAATTACCTTTTAAGTATTCTTTAAAACTATTTGTCACAATTGGACAATTTCCAGTAATTACAATGTCATCAACTTATACCAATAAAACAAGGAATTTTGGTCCAACTCTTTTTGTAAACAATGAATAATCACTAACACTTTGGACAAAACCATGATCTATTAAGCAAAAAGATAACTCGTTTATCATCATAGTTATAATAACCTTCAGGTAAACACATATACACATCTTCAACTAAGTCACCATATAAAAAATCATTGTTAACATCTAATTGGTACAAGTGTCATTTAAACTGAACAGCTAAAGCAATAATGCACCACACAGTAACCATTTTAACAACATGAGAGAAAGTCTCTTCATAATCTAGACCCTCTTTTTGACTATAGCCTTTAGCTACAAGTCTGGCCTTATATCTTTCATTTTCACTCGTGGATTTATACTTAATCTTGTAAATCCACTTACATCCTATAGCTTTTCTATTTTTTGGCAACTCAGTAATATACCAAGTTCCATTTCAATTTAAAGCTTCCATTTCTTCATTCATGGCATTTATCCAATTAATATCACTACTAGCTTCTTTAAAGGACTTAGGTTCAACGGATTTATTCAAGTTAGAGACAAAGCAAAAAAAATTTTTGAAGATAGACTTGAAAATTTACTACCCTTTATATTTCATATTTAACCTTACCCTCTATTACAAAATCATCAAATTTTTGAGGAAAATTAGAAGGTCTTGAAGACTTTTGAACAGATGACTGAGGTTGAGTGGGAATACCCTCAGAAATAAGACACAGGGTAGCTTCAATGTTATTTCTACTAATAATTTCAGACTGAACTTCAGCATCACGAGAAGTACTGGAAGCCACTTCAGAGCTACCCAAAGGTTGCCAACTGGTAACTCTATCAAGGTCACCCTCTTGAGAAGGGCCTTGGTTAAGGTAAATCTGAGCTGTCTAGCGACTACCTATTGGCAGCTCTACATGGGCTACCTAGTAAACTACGGTTACTTTGATCAAAAAGGGACTGATGAGAATTCTCATCAACAGAATGGTCTCGATGCTCATCATTGGTAGGAAAAACATCAAGATCATTAGAGAAACTATATACAGAATCAAAAAAATTAAGGTTGTTTATGTCACCAGTATTGGATTCATCAATCCTGCCCATACTCATCTTAAAAGGAAACACATTTTCATAAAACCTAACATCACGAGACATAATGATTCTTTTAGAGTCCAAACTATAAAGCATGTATCCCTTTTTTGAACTTGCATAGCCTAACAAAACATATTTTTTTAGATTTAGGAGAAAACTTGTCTGTGACATTAGGTAGATGCGCAAAACACAGACATCCAAAGCTTCTAAGATGAGTAAGAACTGGTTGGAACCCATAAACCAGATCATAGGGACTCTTACCATTCAAGACAAACGTTGGTGTTCTATTTATTAGATATGTAGAGGTGAGAATACACTCACTCCACATATTGAGTAGAACTCCACCCTGAAACATGAGAGCCCTAGCAACGTTAAGCAAATGATGGAGTTTACGCTCAAAAACCCCATTTTGTTGGGGTGTGTAGCTACAAGATGTTTGATGCACAATTTCTCTTAGTTTAAAAAACTCACTTGGTTTTTTAATTTGTAAATTTGGATCCATTGTCACTTCTAAAAACTTTTACAAACGTTCCAAATTGAGTGTGAATAAGATTGTAAAAAATTTCAATACGTTCACTCACTTCATGTTTTACCTTTAAAAGATAGACCCAAACCGCATGTGTAAAATCATCAACAATAGTAAGAAAATATTTGAAACCTTCCCTACTTTGAACATGGTAGGGTCCCCAAACATCCAGGTGAACAAGTTTACCAAGTCGTAGAGACTTGTGAGTGTTGGAATCAAATTTCTCTCAAGTTTGTTTTGCCTTATGGCAGACCTCACAAGGACCACAAACATCACTTCCAATGTTAAGTCTGTCTTTTAAGACTTTTAAGACTTGGTCAGATGGGTGTCCAAGACGACTGTGCCACAATTGAGTAGACACAAAACAAACCATACTGAAACTATTAGAAGGGAAAGATGACTCAGTATTGAAGGTTTGGTCAAAGAAATACATACCACCTTCTTGACTACTAGTCCCCGCAACATTCTTTTGATGAAAATCTTGAACATAGCATTTTGATTCATCAAATCCAACATAAACTTTATAAGCTTATGGACAGATTAAAGGTTTACATTGAAATCAGGAACAACTAATAAATAGAACTCCAAGGTCAGTTATGTACCTGTAGATTCAAAATTACATTGGCCAGATGTAATCCAGAAATACCTTACACACTGATCTCTTAACTTATCATATTTATTTCAAAGGTGCTAACTATGTTTGGGCCCCTAATATGCAATGAAACAGTTTAAGTCTAGGCATCATGCATGTGATTACCAAAATCCTTTAAACTCAGGCTCTAATACCAACTTTGTAACACCCCCAAACTCACATGTTCAAGCCCACAAAGGTCCAAAGTACAAGAAGCCATATTACAAAATACACAACTCAAAAATTCCAAATACATGCTCTTGTACTACATAACACTTAATATCAAAAATGCATCCATCAGTTTTCATAAGGCTAAGCATATAGAGATATAATTCACACTTTGCCTTTTCCCTTACTATCATTATACTCAGCATTTCCTACAATACATATTTGAAAACACAAAAATGAGGGTCAGACCTAAAGGTCTAGTGAGATCCCTTTTTCCATGTAGTTGCAGGATGAAAATCACCAAAACATTATTCAAATAAAATCATTTCACTTAATGAAACATGATTCCACATTCTGTTTGTGTCCATCGGACCTTTAGTTCCATAGATCAGACTTAGAAAATATTTTGACAAACAAAAGGACCAGAGCCCCTCTGGTTCCTCTACCAGAGCTTCTAGTTAAGCCAACTAGAGCCTCTTACTTAAACAAAACTTCTCAAACGTTCATAGATCAATTACTTTGATAATTAAATAACTTTTCCAAGAATAAAACATATTTTTAAAAGGATCTTGTATGACCGGAGATATGGTTCCACTAGCCAGAGCTTCTTGCTCAAAATGCAAGACCAACCAGAGCTTCTGGTTCAACCCGCGTAGGCCCACCAGAGCCCCTCTGGTATGTCTTTCTTATAAGAAAATTTCTAAGTATAAAACCTTTTTGAAAACTCTTTTGTAAAGTATAATTTTGACACAGAGCTCTTATCTATAGATACAGAGCCTTTGGTTTAACTAAACATTTAATAAAAAGCCTTATAAATCTCAAATCATCCTCCAGAACCCTCTGGTTCTATTATGAGGACCAACCAGAGCCCCTCTGGTTCCTTACAAGGAATAACCAGAGCCTCTCTGGTTCCTCTTAAAGCAAATCTTTGTTTCAAAACAGAGTTTAACCAAAACCATTGGTTATAGACCAAGTTTTCTCCTTTTTCAATAACATCAATACTATCATTTCTAATAAGAACAACATATCTGAGTCCTCAAATCACAAAAAAGTAAGTACTCAAATCTGTTGTGATCTTAAAAGACAAAATAGCAAGAGCTATAATAACCACACACAATTGCCACCCTTATATCCAAAGGTATACCTCTCCTTGATATGTCACCCTTATAGCCGAAGGTACACCTTTCCTTGATATGCCACCCTTATTTCCTCATCAAAATCTATGAATTAGTTTCAAACAAAGACAGACCGAAGTCACAACCGTCTTGATGAAACAGCCTCCATAGTTTTATCCACAAAATCTATAGATTAATCCCAAACGAAGACAGACCAAAGTCACAACCGACTTGATGAGATGTCATCTATAGTTTTCAACCAATAACGGTTTCCAAAACAGTTTTATCATCAAAACCTTTCAAACTCAAGAACAATATGTTCCTTCAAACTCAAGAACAATCTGTTCCTTCAATGATTTCCAAAATATCATATCCCTTTTAAATCCTCAAAACAGAATATCATTTCCAAAATTGTTTTAAAGAAGCAATCTCTTCTTTATCTTTCCCAAAACAGTTTCTAATACTCAAATGTATAGCTATAACACCTTTAAACTATTAAAATAGTTTTACCATCTTTTCTTCAAAACCAACATCAAAACCCAACAGTTTATATAACAACATATATAAAGGTTTTAGTTATCAAAACTCACCTTATCAAGCACAAATTCTGCAGATTTTAAACACCCAACAAATCTTTAAACAACACAGAATCTTCAAATACTTTTGAGCAACAAATTCTCTTCAAGAACACTCCCACCGCCACAAACACGCCTTTTCTCTCTAAAAAGGTTTCTTTATAAAATAGAATGATAAGATAAGATCTTATCTCTTCTTCAGTCTTTATATATTTTCACAAAGGCGGTGGAGGATTTTTACCATTATAAAATAGTTTGGGCGGTGGAACCTATAATATATTAAAACCCTCTTTGCTTCACAATGAAGATATCGCATCTTCACATATTAAAATAATTAAAACTCATGCATGTATCATATCAAATACACACCCACATAATTCATGTATGCATCATATCACCTTTTTCACATATATGCATACCACTCATGCATTTAATTAAATAATCATGCATGTTATCACGTAATTCAAATAATAATCACGTATCGGTTACCTCAACCGAGGTTGTATGAAACCCGATTATAACATAAACGTAGGTGGATTTCAAGGTGTTGGAACTCGTTGTGGTGTAAACTCCGACAATTTCAAAGAGGTTTTTGGTTCGGGCTTGGGATTACGAGGGATGGACACGACATGTTTGTAACTGAATCCTTTTACCCTCTCTGACATTCTCCAATAGCACTCTTTTATTTTCTTCTAAATCGTCTCTCACTCCCCACCTTATGGGGACGAATTAAATAGAAAGCTTAGATATCTTTGCTTCAATGGAGGTCGCCATGGTGGGGGAAGTCAAACTAAGAAGCTTATTGAATGTGGGGCAAGTTTGCCTCAGTGTTTGTGTGTAACAGTGTGTATATATATATATATATATATATATATAGATAAAAAGTGTTTTTAAGTTTTTAATTGAAAACTAAAAAATGTGAAATAACTAAAACACACCTAATGGAGCAATGGTTAATAGAATTAAAGTAAGAATCTAATCCATAACAAAAGTGAAACTATGGTGATTATATGTGTAGTTATTTCGTTTGAGAGACGTAATCCAAAACTTTCAATAACCACATGGACAAATTTTGTAATTTATTATTTTTTTTTTAAATTAATACGTTTTTTCCTCTTCCTTTCTCTTTTAAAAAAAGAACAATTTAAAAAAAATGTTGGAGCACAAATAATATTAAAAATCTCAATTTTTTATTTACATAAATATATATTAGTTTATGGAAATACGAATTAGTTTAGGACCCATTCTCCTTTTGTTACGTATTTTATAGTTTTCGTTAATAATGATCATTGTTTGAAAATATAGTTATAATTATTAAATTAATTCAAAATTAAACAAACTTGAAAAATCAAATGGTAACTAAAATAAGTTTAATATTAAAAGGGTGTACGTGGATACTAAAGCCGATCAAACATATAAAACCATCAACTTGTAAATAATTCGATATTTCATCCATTAACTAACATGATTTTTCATAATTTGTTGAACATATTAAAGATTAGATTTAAATGCATAACCTCTATATTAATAAAAGAAAAAATCATTCTTCACATATACGTATAATTTTTCATAATTTTTTAACTCTTTTTGATTAATACCATTGAATGCATTGTTATTTTATATAAAGTTTTTTAATATGTATTGGGATAATAAAATTATAAAATATTATTTAATTATATAATTAGTATAAAGAATTTCAAAATTATAAACTTATTAAAGTTAATTCATTAAGAAATTATATGTACATAACCTTTAAAATATGTACATGAAAATAAGTCGAAAATTGTAATTTCATGGCCTAAAAATATATATTTTAGGGATCAAAACCAAAAACCAAAAAAGTTGATATAGATAGGAGAGCAAAACCAAAAAAGTTGATTTAGATAAGGGATAAAAAAATATAATTCACTCAAAGCAAAATAAAAGACAAAGGTTATAAAATGAATTGCATTTTTGGTCCCTCGTCTAAAATGACCAAAATACCCCTCACATGAAGAGCATATAACTAACTTAATGGATCCAACTAACAGTGTTAAGAGGGAAGGACGGATTTGGGCTCTGAAACACGATTTTTGGACCACCAGTGTATTTTATGACTTTGAGGGACGAAATTCAAAAAAAGCAAGCATTCACAAGGGACCAAATGGGTAATTCACTAAATATATAACATCATATTTTATAGGATAAAGAGACCAAAATGCCTCCCAAGTTACATTTGGATGAGGGACTCATTTCGTGACAAAAAGCATACCATGGGACGATCTTGTAATTAATGCGTTTTAGGGACCGTACCGTAGTCATTAAAGTGCCAAAGAACAGGGCCCCAACATATAATATATATATATATATATATATATATATATATATATTAAAGGAGAAACCAACTAGAATGACATAGCATTATGAGATTTGAGTATTCCTCAAATCTTGAAATGTGGTTAAATTTGCTTATCTCATATTGACGGGAAGAAAAAAAGTAGAAGGAATGATACGTGTATATATATGAAAAGATGAGGTGATTCTTTTTGTTGCAGGTCATGATGTTGGCTCAAATGAATCAACCATTTCATTTGCAATTATCATTATGAGATTTGAGTATTTTTATTAAATCTTGAAATGTGGTTAAGTTTGTTTATATCATATAAAATTATAACTTTAAAATATTGAGATGATATCTTGTGAGTGGTGTATTTTAAAATCTTGCGTTGTGGTTGGTTTTTGGAAATCTCACATTGATGAACAAGGGATACATTAATAGAGTATGATAGGTATATATAAAATAAGCATGTGATGGTTTGAAAATTAAAAGAGCAATATAAATATGTGAGCTATTGTTTGACCTCTAATTTTGGAGTTTTAGTTTTTTTTTATTATCAAAGAACAACAATCGGAGTTGATGTGGCATTATATAATTTGTGACAACTTAGGATGTTGGCTCCTTTTGGCCAACCCTCCTAACTCATGAGCTTATTCATTTTGGCCAACCTCATTTTAGCAACAAAAAAAATGAGGTGATATTAAATGAAGAACAGAGAGACATTAAACTGGCATTATGAGAATGAAGTATTTCCAAATAGTGAATTGTTGTTGAGTTTTAGATATCTCACTTGATGAGAATTCAAAAAAATATAATAAAGAGACATGTATAAGAATGAAGGATGAGATGATAATTGTGTCAACTAATGAGGTTTGACTCATGAGTTGTCTTATTTTTATAACCCTATTTTTGTAAAATAACGTTTATTATATAAAACAAATCTTATTAAAAGATCAACCAAGTATTGTAAGGTGACATTATAAGACTTGAGTATTCTCAAATATTAAAATGTGGTGTGTTTTGATTATTCCATGTTGGTAGAAAAATGGTAGATTGGAAAAAGAAATATGTCTTTGAAATCTATAGTCATGGGTTGGAATCAAAGCCAATTCCAACCAAACGATAAAAAATATAGTTATGAAAAACAATGGCTGAAATCTATCAAAGCCAATCACATGAAATATTTTTCTACATATATACAAAAGTATGAAGAATGTCTTTCAAATATATAGGCATGGTTGAAATCAAAGAAGAGATAAATTAATACAACAAAATAACAATACACAAGTAAAGAGAGAAAACACTGCTATGATACCACTTGTTGGTCCCAAAAGGGTCTACAAGA